>NC_143165.1:27525727-27835192 GCF_047325235.1 Durio zibethinus
TACTTGGCCTTTATATTGGCCCCCTATCCCTCATCAAACCACAAGAACTCACACACCCTTAAAGAGCATTTAAGATTTTATAGGTTTGCTGCCAGTAGCCATTAAAGTGTCTGAAATTGGGACACTTTTTTCAAATGGTCACAAAATCTTCTCCACTTTGGAGTTTTTGCTGAATTTTTTTATGCATGGCAACAAAAATACAAGGATCACCTCTACCAAATTTGGGGACAAAACTCTTTCTAAAAAAATTTAAAAAAATCCTGAACCACAAAAAGTTCAAAAAATCATGAAAAATAGAAAACGGGTCGTCTTGCCACGAAACTTCACATGAAGGCTTAGGGGACCATTGTATGAATTTACAAGCCATAAAAATGGCATTGGCATGGAAAAAATATGAAGATGTGCTTGATCCCACCTACAACCCGTTCGATCACCCGTCTGCATACGGAGTTCATTCCTAGTCTGAGAACAGACCGGATTGAGGGTTACGATAGCAGGATCGACAGTACACAAGTGGGATCGAGCCGATCCTCGATTTGCATATTCTACCTCTTCGTCCGGCTGAGCACCCGCACGCTCGTTTCGTGGGTTGGTTTAGGCATACGAAGTACATTCCATGTCTAAGCCCCAGCCGGACCGAGTGTTGTGGCAGCAGGACCGGTAGCAGGATCTGCAGCACGCAGAGGGGGATCGGGCTGATCCTCGACTTTCATATTATGCCTGTCCGACCGACCTCTTCGACCGGCTGAGCGCCCGCATGCTTATTTCATGGGTTGACTTAGGCATACGGAGTTCATCCCCAGTTAAGCATACGGAGTTCATTCCCAGTCTAAGATCAGACCGGACCGATAGTTGCGGTAGCAGGATCGACAGCATGCAGGGGGGACCAAGTCAATCCTCAGCTTGCACATTCTGCCTCTCTGATCGGCTAAGCACCCGCACACCCGTTTCACGGGTTGGCTTAAGCATAGGGAGCTCATTCCATGTCTAAGCCCCAGCTGGACTTAGGGTTGTGGCAGCCGGACCTACAGCATGCAGAGAGGGATCGGGCTAATCCCTGGCTTGCGCATTATGCCTCTTCGGTTGGCTGAGCACCCGTACGCTTTTTTCATCGGTTGACTTATGCATACGGAGTTCATTCCCAGTCTAAGATCAGACTGGATTGAGGCTTACGGCAGCAAGATTATAAGCATGCAGGGGGGACCAGGTCGATCCCTGACTTGTGTATTCTACCTCTCCGACCGGCTGAGCGCTCGAACACTCGTTTCATGGGTTGGCTTAGGCGTACAGAGTTTTTTCCATGTCTAAGAATTTGAGCCACGGTGCACATGCTGGGCTCATGCATGTGCCGGTGCTGCATTTTTTTCGCCCAGGGCACCATCGTCGGAGCATCGTCGGAGAGCCTAACTGACGGCATTGGGGGTTCCAACGATTGGGGGGGTCGGGGGGGCGTAGATGATGTGTGATGGATGCAGGTACTTGGCCCTTATATTGGCCCCCTATCCCTCATCAAACCTTGAGAACTCACACCCCCTTAAAGAGCATTTGAGATTTTATAGGTTTGCTGCCAGTAGCCGTTAAAGTGTCTAAAATGGGGACACTTTTTTCAAAAGGTCACAAAATCTTCTCCACTTCGAGTTTTTAGTTGAATTTTTTTGTGCATGCCAACAAAAATACAAGGATCACGTCTATGAAATTTGGGGACAAAACTCTTTCCAAAAAAATTTTTAAAAATCTCAAACCGCAAAATATTTTGAAAATCGTGAAAAATAGAAAATGGGTCGTCTTGCCATGAAACTTCACATGAAGGCTTAGGGGACCATTGTATGAATTTACAAGCCATAAAAATGGCATTGGCACGGCAGAAATATGAAGATGTGCTTGAACCCACTTACCACCCATTCTATCCCCGGCTTACGCATCCTGGCTCTCTAGTCAGCTGAGTGCCCGCATGCTCGTTTCATGGGTTGGCTTAGGCATACGAAGTACATTCCACGTCTAAGCCCCAACCGGATCGAGGGTTGTGGCAGCATGTCCGACAGTGGGATCGATGGCACACAGAAGGGGATCGAGCTGATCCCCGCACGCTTGTTTCGTGGGTTGACTTAGGCATACGGAGTTCATCCCCAGTCTAAGCATGCGAAGTTCATTCCCAATCTAAGATCAGACCAGATCGAGGGTTACGACAGCACACAGGGGGGACCAGGTCGATCCTCGGCTTGCGTATTCTACCTCTCCGGCCGGTTGAGCACCCGCACGTTCGTTTCGTGGGTTGGCTTAGTCATAGGGACCTCATTTCATGTCTAAGCCCCAACCAGACCGAGGGTTGTGGCAGTGGGACCTGCAGCACATAGAGGGGGATCGGGTAGATCCCCGGCTTGCGCATTATGCCTTTTAGGCCGACTCAGCACCTGCACGTTCGTTTCGTGGGTTGACTTATACATACGGAGTTCATTCCTAGTCTAAGATCGGACCGGACCGAGGGTTGCGGTAGTAGGATTGACAGCACGCAGGGGCAGACTGGGTTGATCCCCGGCTTGCGCATTCTACCTCTTTGGTCGACTGAGAGCCCACAGCATTGGAGGATCAGGCTGATCCCCGACTTGCACATTATGCCTCTTCGGTCGGCCTCTTCGATCGACTGAGCGCCCGGATGCTCGTTTCGTGGGTTGACTTAGGCATACGAAGTTCATTCCCAGTTTAAGATTGGACTGGACTGAGGGTTGCGACAGCAGGATCGGCAGCACGCAGGGGGGACTGGGCTGATCCCTGGCTTGCACATTCTGCCTTTTCGGCCCGCTGAGTGCCCGCACGCCCGTTTCATGGGTTGGCTTAGACATAGGGTGCTCAATCCATGACTAAGCCCCAGTCAGACCGAGGGTTACGACAGCAGGACCGACGGCACGCAGAGGGGGACTGGGTTGATCCTCGACTTGTGCATTATGCCTCTTCAGCTGGCTCAGCGCCCGCACGCTTGTTTCGTGGGTTGACTTATGCATGCGGAGTTCATTCCCACTCTAAGATTAGACCAGATCGAAGGTTGTGGTAGCAGGATCGATAGCACGTAGGTGGGATCAGGTCAATCCCTGGCTTGGGCATTTTGCCTCTCCGGTCGGCTGAGCGCACGCACGCTCGTTCCGTGGGTTGGCTTAGGCATACGGAGTTCATTCCATGTCTAAGCATACGGAGCTCATTCCCAATCTAAGATTTTGAGCCACAGTGCACATGCTGGGCTCGGGCATGTGCTCGTGCCGTATTTTTTACTTTCGGGGCACCATCGTCGGAGCATCACCGAAGAGCCTAACCAACGGCATTGGGGGTTTCGACGATTGGGGGGGCCGGGGGGTGTGCGCACATGATCTGTGATGGGTGCTGCTACTTGGCCCTAATACTGGCCCCCTATCCCTCATCAAACCTCGAGAACTCACGCCCCCTTAAAGAGCATTTGAGATTTTATAGGTTTGCTGCCAGTAGCCATTAAAGTGTCTGAAATGGGGACACTTTTTTCAAATGGTCACAAAATCTTCTCCACTTCGAGTTTTTTCCTGAATTGTTTTATCCATGCCAACAAAAATACAAGGATCACCTCTACCAAATTTGGGGACAAAATTCTTTCTAAAAAAATTTAAAAAAATCTCGAATCGTAAAAAGTTTCAAAAATCGTGAAAAATAGAAAACGGGTCGTCTTGCCACGAAACATCACATGAAGGCTTAGGGGACCATTGTATGAATTTACAAGCCATAAAAATGGCATTGGCAGGGCAAAAATATGAAGATGTGCTTGAACCCACCTACCACCCGTTCGATCCCCAGCTTGCGCATCCTGCCTCTCTGGTCAGCTGAGTGCCCGCACGCTCGTTTCATGGGTTACCTTAGGCATACGGTGTTCATTCCCAGTCTAAGATTGGATCAGATAGAGGGTTGCAGTAGCAGGATCGATAGCACGCAGAGGGGGACCAGGCCAATCCCCGGCTTGCGCATTATGCCTTTTCGACCGGCTCAGCGCCCGCACGTTCGTTTCGTGGGTTGACTTATGCATACGGAGTTCATTCCCAGTCTAAGATCAGACCAGACTGAGGGTTGTGGCAGTAGGATCAACAGCATGCAGGGGGGATCGGGTCGATCCTCGGCTTGCGCATTCTGCCTCTCCGACTGGCTAAGCACCCGCACGCTTGTTTCGTGGGTTAGCTTAGGAATACGGAGTTCATTCTATGTCTAAGCATATGGAGCTCATTCCCAATCTAAGATTTTGAGCCACGGTGCACATGCTGGGCTTGGACATGTGCTGGTGCCGCATTTTTTTTGCCCGGGGCACCATCGTCGGAGCATCGCTGGAGAGCCTAACCGACGGCATTGAGGGTTCCGATGATTGGGGGGCCGGGGGGTGTGCACACATGATGTGCGATGGGTTCTGGTACTTGGCCCTTATATTGGCCCCCTATCCCTCATCAAACCTTGAGAACTCACACCCCCTTAAAGAGCATTTGAGATTTTATAGGTTTGCTGCAAGTAGCCATTAAAGTGTCTGAAATGGGGACACTTTTTTCAAATGGTCACAAAATCTTCTCCACTTCGAGTTTTTAGCTAAATTTTTTTGTGCATGCCAACAAAAATAAAAGGATCTCCTTTATAAAATTTAGGGACAAAACTCTTTCTAAAAAAATTTTAAAAAATCTTGAACCGCAAAAAGTTTTGAAAATCATGAAAAATAGAAAACGGGTCGTCTTGCCATGAAACTTCACATGAAGGCGTAGGGGACCATTGTATGAATTTACAAGCCATAAAAATGGCATTGGCATGGCATAAATATGAAGATGTGCTTGAACCCACCTACCACCCGTTCGATCCTCGACTTGCGCATCCTGCCTCTCTGGTCGGCTGACTGCCCGCGCACTCGTTTCGTGGGTTGACTTAGGCATACAGAGTTCATCCCCAGTCTAAGCATACAGAGTTCATTCCCAATCTAAATCGGATCGAATCAAGGGTTGCGACAGCAGGGTTGGCAGCATGCAGGGGGGACCAGACCGATCCCTGACTTATGCATTCTGCCTCTCCGGTCGACTGAGTGCCCGCACGCTCATTTCGTGGGTTAGCTTAGGCATATGGAGTACATTCCACGTTTAAGCCCCAGCCGAACTGAGGGTTGTGGTAGCAGGACCGATAGTGGGATCGACAGCACGCAGAGGAGGAACGGGCTGATCCTTAACTTGTGCATAATGCCTCTTCGGCCGGCCTCTCTACCCGGCTGAGTGCCCGCACGCTCGTTTCGTGGGTTGACTTAGGCATACGGAGTTCATCCCTAGTCAAGCATACGGAGTTCATTCCCAGTCTAAGATCGGGCCAGATCGAGGGTTGCAGCAGCAGGATTGACAGCACGCAGGGGGGATCGGGTCGATCCCCGGCTTGCGCATTCTACCTCTCCGGCCGACTGAGCGCCCGCACGCTCGTTTCATGGGTTGGGTTAGGCATAGGGAGCTCCTTCCATGTCTAAGCCCCAGCCGGACCGAGGGTTATGGCAGCGGGACTGGCAACACGCAAAGGGGGACCGGGTTGATCCTCGGCTTATGCATTATGCCTCTTCGGCCGGCTCAGTGCCCGCACGCTCGTTTCATGGGTTGACTTATGCATACGAAGTTCATTCCCAGTCTAAGATGGGACCAGACCAAGGGTTGTGAGAGCAAGATCGACGCATGTAGGGGGGACCGTGTCGATCCTCGGCTTGCGCATTCTGCCTCTCCGGTCGGCTGAGTGCCCGCACGCTCATTTCGTGGGTTGGCTTAGGCATATGGAGTACATTCCACGTCTAAGCCCCAGCCGAACTGAGGGTTGTGGCAGCAGGACCGATAGCGGGATCGACAGCACGCAGAGGAGGAACGGGCTGATCCCTGGCTTGTGCATGATGCCTCTTCGGCCGGCCTCTCTAGCCGGCTGAGTGCCCGCACGCTCGTTTCGTGGGTTGACTTAGGCATACGGAGTTCATCCCTAGTCAAGCATACAGAGTTCATTCCCAGTCTAAGATCGGGCCGGATCGAGGGTTGCAGTAGCAGGATTGATAGCACGCAGGGGGGATCGGGTCGATCCCCGGCTTGCGCATTCTGCCTCTCCGGCCGACTGAGCGCCCGCACGCTCGTTTCATGGGTTGGGTTAGGCATAGGGAGCTCATTCCATGTCTAAGCCCTAGCCGGACCGAGGGTTATGGCAGCGGGACTGGCAACACGTAAAGGGGGACCGGGTTGATCCTCGGCTTGTGCATTATGCCTCTTCGGCCGGCTCAGTGCCCACACGCTCATTTCGTGGGTTGACTTATGCATACGAAGTTCATTCCCAGTCTAAGATGGGACCAGACCAAGGGTTGTGGGAGCAAGATCAACAGCATGTTGGGGGGACCGTGTCGATCCTCGGCTTGCGCATTCTGTCTCTCCGGTCGGCTGAGTACCCACACGCTCGTTTTATGGGTTGGCTTAGGCATATGGAGTTCATTGCATGTCTAAGCATACGGATCTCATTCCCAATCTAAGATTGTGAGCCACGATGCACATGCTGAGCTCGGGATGTGCTGGTTCCGTATTTTTTTCGCCCGGGGCACCATCGCCGGAGAGCCTAATTGGCGGCGTTGGGGGTTCTGGTGATTGGGGCGGCCGGGGGTGTGCGCACATGATGCGCAATGGGTGCTGGTACTTGGCCCTTATATTGGCCCCCTATCCCTCATCAAACCACGAGAACTCACACCCCATAAAGAGCATTTGAGATTTTATAGGTTTGCTGCCAATAGCCATTAAAGTGTCAGAAATGGGGACACTTTTTTCAAACGGTCACAAAATCTTCTCCACTTTGAGTTTTTAGCTGAATTTTTTTGTGCATGCCAACGAAACTACAAGGATCACCTCCACCAAATTTGGGGACAAAACTATTTCTAAAAAAATTTCAAAAAATCCCGAAACTCAAAAAGTTTTGAAAATCGTGAAAAATAAAAAACGGGTCGTCTTGCCACAGAACTTCACATGAAGCTTAGGGGACCATTGTATGAATTTACAAGCCATAAAAATGGCAATGGCACGATAGAAATATGAAGATGTGCTTGAACCCACCTACCACCCGTTCGATCCCCGGCTTGCGCATCCTACCTCTCTGGTCGGTTGAGCGCCCGCACGCTCGTTTCGCGGGTTGACTTAGGCATATGGAGTTCATCCTCAGTCTAAGCTTACAGAGTTCATTCCCAGTCTAAGATCAGACCGGATGGAGGGTTGCGATAGCAGGATCGACAGCACACAGGGGGGATCGGGCCGATCCCCGGCTTGCATATTCTGCCTCTCCGATCGACTGAGCACCCGCACGCTCGTTTCGTGGGTTGGCTTAGGCATACAGAGTACATTCCACGTCTAAGCCCCAGTCGGACGGAGGCTTGTGGCAGTAGGACTGGCAGTGGGATTGACAGCATATAGAGGGGGATCGGGCTGATCCTCGACTTACGCATTATGCCTCTCCGACCGGTCTCTCTGGCCGGTTGACCGCCCGCACGCTCGTTTCATGGGTTGATTTAGGCATACAGAGTTCATCCCCAGTCTAAGCATACGGAGTTCACTCCTAATCTAAGATTTGACCAGATTGAGGGTTGTGACTGCAGGATCAGTAGCACGCAGGGGGACCAGATCGATCCTCAGCTTGCGCATTCTGCCTCTCCGGCCGACTGAGCGCCCGCACGTTCGTTTAACAGGTTGGCTTAGGCATACGGAGTACATTTCACATCTAAGCCCTAGCCGGATCGAGGGTTATGGCTGCAGGACTGGCAGCGGGATCGACAGCACGTAGAGGGGGACCGGGCTGATCCCCAGCTTGCACATTATGCCTCTCTGACCGGCCTTTTCGATCGGCTGAGCGCCCGCACGCTCGTTTCGTGGGTTGACTTAGGCATACGGAGTTCATCCTCAGTCTAAGCATACGGAGTTCATTCCCAGTCTAAGATCAGACCGGATCGAGGGTTGCGGCAACAGGATCGACAGCACGCAGGGGGAACCGTGCTAATCCTCGACTTGCACATTTTACCTCTCTGGCCGACTAAGCACCCACACACTCATTTCGTGGGTTGGCTTAGGCATACAGAGTACATTCCACGTCTAAGCCCCAGTCGGACCGAGGGTTCTGGCAGCAGGATCGGTAACGGGATCGATAGCACGCAGAGAAGGATCGAGCTGATCCCCGGCTTACGTATTATGCCTCTCCGGCCGACTGAGTGTCCGCACGCTTGTTTCGTGGGTTGACTTAGGCATACGGAGTTTATCCCTAGTCTAAGCATACGAAGTTCATTCCCACTCTAAGATTGGATCGGACCGAGGGTTGCGGCAACAGTATCGATAGCATACAGGAGGGACCAAGTCGATCTCTGACTTGGCATTCTGCCTCGCCGATCGACTAAGAGCCTGTACGCACGTTTTGTGGGTTGGCTTAGGCATACGGAGCTCATTCCATGTCTAAACCCCAGCCGGACCGAGGGTTGTGGCAACGGGACCGGTAGAACACAGAGGAGGATCGAGTCGATCCCCGACTTACGCATTATGCCTCTTTCACCGGCTCAGCGCCCGCACGCTCATTTTGTGGGTTGACTTATGCATACGGAGTCCATTCTTAGTTTAAGATTGGATCAGACCGAGGGTTGCGACAGTAGGATCAACAGCACATAAGAGGGATCAGGTCAATCCCCGACTTTCGCATTCTACCTCGTCGAAGAGCCTAACCGACGACATTGGGGTTTCCGGTGATTGGGGGGCCCGGGGGGTGTGTGCACATGATGTGCGATGGGTGCTGGTACTTGGCCCTTATATTGGCCCCCTATCCCTCATCAAACCTCGAGAACTCACACCCCCTTAAAGAGCATTTGAGATTTTATGGGTTTCCTACCATTAGCCATTAAAGTGTCTGAAATTGGGACACTTTTTCAAACGGTCACAAAATCTTCTCCACTTCGAGTTTTTAGCTGAATATTTTTGTGCATAACTACCAAATTTAGGGACAAAACTCTTTCTAAAAAAATTTAAAAAAATCCTGAACCGTAAAAAGTTTCAAAAATCATGAAAAATAGAAAGCGGTTCGTCTTGCCACGAAACTTCACATGAAGGCTTAGGGGACCATTGTATGAATTTACAAGCCATAAAAATGGCATTGGCATGGCAGAAATATGAAGATGTGCTTGAACCCACTTACCACCCGTTTGATCCTCGACTTACGCATCCTGCCTCTCTGGTCGGCTAAACGCCTGCACGCTCGTTTCGTGGGTTGACTTAGGCATACGGAGTTCATCCCCAGTCTAAGCATACAGAGTTCATCCCCAGTCTAAGATCGGACCAGACCGAGGGTTGCAGTAGCAGGATCGGCAGCATGCAGGGGGGATCGGGCCGATCCCCGACCTGGGCATTCTGCCTCTCCGGTCGGTTCAACTCCCGTACGCCCGTTTCGTAGGTTCGCTTAGGCATAGCGAGCTCATTCCATGTCTAAGCCCCAGCCAGATCGAGGGTTGTGGCAACGGGACTGATAACACGCAGAGAAGGACCGGGTCAATCCCCGGCTTGCGCATTATGCCTCTTCTGCTGGTTCAACGCCCGCACGCTCGTTTCATGGGTTGACTTATCCATACGGAGTTCGTTCCCAGTTTAAGATCGGATCAGACCAAGGGTTGTGGCAGTAGGATCGATAGCACGCAGGGGGGGACCTGGTCGATCCCTGGCTTGTGCATTCTGCCTTTCCGATCGATTGAGCGCCCGCACGCTCGTTTCGTGCGTTGGCTTAGGCATACGAAGTTCATTCCATGTCTAAGCACACGAAGCTCATTCCCAGTCTAAGATTTTGAGCCACGGTGCACATGCTGGACTCGAGCATGTGCTAGTGCCGCATTTTTTTCGCCCAAGGCACCATCGTTGGAGCATCGTCGGAGAGCCTAACCGACGGCATTGGGGTTTCGACGATTGGGGGGGCCGGGGGGTGTGCGCACATGATGTGCGATGGGTGCTGGTACTTGGCCCTTATATTGGCCCCCTATCCCTCATCAAACCTCAAGAACTCACACTCCCTTAAAGAGCATTTGAGATTTTATAGGTTTGCTGCCAGTAGCCATTAAAGTGTCTGGAATGGAGACACTTTTTTCAAATGGTCACAAAATCTTCTCCACTTTGAGTTTTTAGCTGAATTTTTTGGTGCATGCCGAAAAAAAATAAAAGGATCACCTCTTCCAAATTTGGGGACAAAATTCTTTCTAAATAAATTTTAAAAAATCTCGAACTGCAAAAAGTTTCAAAAATCATTAAAAATAGAAAACGGGTCATCTTGCCACGAAACTTCACATGAAGGCTTAGGGGACCATTGTATGAATTTACAAGCCATAAAAATGGAATTGGCATCTCAGAAATATGAAGATGTGCTTGAACCCACCTACCACCTGTTCGATCCCCGGCTTGCACATCCTGCCTCTCTGATTGGCTGAGTGCCTGCACACTCGTTTCATCGGTTGACTTAGGCATACAGAGTTCATCCCCAGTCTAAGCATTCAGAGTTCATTCCCAGTCTAAGATCAGACCAGATCGAGGGTTGCAGTAGCAAGATCGATAGCACGCAGAGAGGGCCGAGCCGATCCCCGGCTTGCGCATTCTACCTCTTTGACCGGTTGAACTCCCGCAAGCTCGTTTCATGGGTTGGGTTAGGCATACGGAGTACATTCCACATCTAAGCTACAGCTGGACCGAGTGTTGTGGTAGCAGGACCGACAGCGGGATCGACAGCACGTAGAGAGGGACTGGGCTAATCCCCGGCTTACGCATTATGCCTCTCTGGCTGGCTAAGCGCTCGTAAGCTCGTTTCATGGGTTGACTTAGGCATACGAAGTTCATCCCCAGTCTAAGCATACGGAGTTCATTCCCTATCTGAGATTGAATCGGATCAAGGGCTGCGACAGCAAGATCGGCAGCACGCAGGGGGGATCGATCCGATCCCCGGCTTGCATATTCTGCCTCTCCAGCCGGCTGAGCACCCGCACGCTCGTTTCATGGGTTGGCTTAGGCATACGGAGTACATTCCACATCTAAGCCCCAGTCGGATTGAGGGTTGTGGCAGCAGGACCAGCAGCGAGATCGACAGTACGTAGAGGGGGACCGGGCTGATCCTCAGGTTACGCATTATGCCTCTCCGACCTGCATGCACGTTTCATGGGTTGACTTAAGCATACGGAGTTCATTCCCACATGCACGTTTCATGGGTTGACTTAGGCATACAGAGTTCATCCCCAGTCTAAGCATACGGAGTTCATTCCCAGTCTAAGATCGGACCGGGCTGAGGGTGGCGACAGTAGGATCGGTAGCACGCAGGGGGTACCGGCTGAGCGCCCGCACGCCCGTTTCATGGGTTGGCTTAGGCATAGGGAGCTCATTCCATGTCTATGCCCCAGCTGGACCAAAGGCTGTGGCAGCGAGATGGTAGCATGCAGAGGGGGACCGAACTGATCCCCGACTTGCGCAATATGCCTTTTCAGCTAGCTCAGCGCTCGCACGCTCGTTTCGTGGGTTGACTTATGCATACGGAGTTCATTCCCAGTCTAAGATCAAAACGGACCGAGGGTTGCGGTAGCAGCGTCGACAGTACTTAAAGAGGACCGGGTCGATCCCCGGCTTACACTTTTTGCCTCTTCGACCGGCTAAGCGCCTGCACACTCGTTTCGTGGGTTGGCTTAGGAATACGGAGTTCATTCCATGTCTAAGCATACGGAGCTCATTCCCAGTCTAAGATTTTGAGCCACGGTGCACATGCTAGGCTAGGGCATGTGCTGGTGCCGCATTTTTTTGCCTAGGGCACCATCGCCGGAACATCGTCGGAGCATCATCGGAGAGCCTAACCGACTGGATTGGGGGTTCCGGCGATTGGGGGGGCCAGAGGGTGTGCACACATGATGGGCGATGGGTCCTGGCACTTGGCCCTTATATTGCCCCCCTATCCCTCATCAATCCTCGAGAACTCACACCCCCTTAAAGAGCATTTGAAATTTTATAGGTTTGCTGCCAGTAGCCATTAAAGTGTCTGAAATGGGGACACTTTTTTCAAATGGTCACAAAATCTTCTCCACTTGGAGTTTTTGCCTGAATTTTTTTATGCATGCCAAAAAAAAATAAGGATCACCTCTACCAAATTTAGGGACAAAAATCTTTCTAAAAAATTTTAAAAAATCCCGAACCATAAAAAGTTTCAAAAATCATGAAAAATAGAAAACGGGTCATCTTGCCACGAAACTTCACATGAAGGCTTAGGGGACCATTGTATGAATTTATAAGCCATAAAAATGGCATTGGCATGGTAGAAATATGAAGATGTGCTTGAACCCACCTACTACCCGTTCGATCCCTGACTTACGCATCCTGCCTTTATGATGGGCTGAGCACCCGCATGCTCGTTTCGTGGGTTGACTTAGGCATACAGAGTTCATCCCTAGTCTAAGCATATGGAGTTCATTTTCAGTCTAAGATCGGATTGGATCGAGGGTTGCGACAGCAGGATAGGCAGCATGCAGGGGGACCAAGTCGATCCCCGGCTTACGCATTCTGCCTCTCCGGTCGGTTGGGTACCCGAACACTCGTCTCATGGGTTGGCTTAGGCATACGGAGTACATTCCATGTCTAAGCCCCAGTCGAATTGAGGGTTATAGTAACAGGACCTGTAGCGAGATCGGCAGCATACAGAGGGGGACCGGGCTGATCCCCGACTTGTGCATTATGCCTTTTCGACCGACCTCTTCGGTCGACTAAGCGCCCGCACGCTCGTTTCGTGGGTTGACTTAGGCATACGGAGTTCATCCCTAGTCTAAGCATACGGAGTTCATTCCTAGTCTAAGATCAGACTGGACCGAGGTTTACGGTAGCAGGATCGGCAGCACGCAGGGGGGATCGGGTCGATCCCCAACTTGCACATTCTGCCTCTCTTGTCAGCTGACTGCCCGCACGCCCGTTTCGTGGGTTGGCTTAGGAATATGGAGCTCATTCCTTGTCTAAGCCCCAGCCGGACCGAAGGTTGTGGCAGCGGGTCTGGCAGCATGCAGAGGGGGACTGGGCTGATCCCTAACTTACGAATTATGCCTCTTCAGCCTGCTCGACACCCGTACACTCGTTTCATAGGTTGACTTATGCACACGGAGTTCATTCCCAGTATAAGATTAGACCGGACCAAGGGTTGCGACAGTAGGATCGACAACACGCAGGGGGGACTGGGTCGATCCCCAGCTTGCGCATTCTACCTCTCCGATCGGTTGAGCGCCCGCACGCTCGTTTCGTGGGTTGGCTTAGGCATACAGAGTTCATTCCGTGTCTAAGCATACGGACCTCATTTCCAGTCTAAGATTTTGAGCCATGGTGCACATGCTGGGCTTGGGCATGTGCTACTGCAGCATTTGTTTCACCTAGGGCACCATCGTCGGAGCATCGTCAGAGCATCACCGGAGAGACTAACCGACGGCATTAGGGGTTTAGGCGATTGGGGGGGCGGGGGGTGTGCGCACATGATGTGCGATGGGTGCTGGTACTTGGCCCTTATATTGGCCCCCTATCCCTCATCAAACCTAGAGAACTCACACCCCCTTAAAGAGCATTTCAGATTTTATAGGTTTCCTGCCAGTAGCCATTAAAGTGTCTAAAATGGGACACTTTTTTCAAACGGTCACAAAATCTTCTCCACTACGAATTTTTAGCTGAATTTTTTTGTGCATGCAAAAAAAAAATAAAAGGATCACCTCTACTAAATTTGGGGACAAAAATCTTTCTAAAAAAATTTAAAAAAATCATGAACCGTAAAAAGTTTCAAAAATCATGAAAAATAGAAAACGGGTCGTCTTGCCACGAAACTTCACATGAAGGCTTAGGGGACCATTGTATGAATTTACAAGCCATAAAAATGGCATGGCAGGGTAGAAATATGAAGATGTGCTTGAACCCACCTACCACCCGTTCGATCTCCGGCTTGCGCATCTTGCCTCTCTGGTTGGCTGAGCGCCCGCACGCTTGTTTCGTGGGTTGACTTAGGCATACGGAGTTCATCCCCAGTCTAAGTATACGGAGATCATTCCCAGTCTAAGATCAAATAGGATCGAGGGTTGTGGAAGCAGAATCGGTAGCACGCAGGGGGGACTGGGCCGATCCCCGACTTATGCATTTTGCCTCTCCGGTTGGCTGAGTGGCCGCATGCTCATTTCATGGGTTGGGTTAGGCATACAGAGTACATTCCATGTCTAAGCCCTAGCCAGACTGAAGGTTGTGGCAGCAGGAACGGTAGCGGGATCGGCAGCACGCAGAGGGGGACCGGGCTGATCCCCGGCTTGCACATTATGCCTCTCCGTCTGGCTGAAGGCCCGCACGTTCGTTTTGTGGGTTGACTTAGGGATACAGAGTTCATTCCATGTCTAAGCATACAGAGCTCATTCCCAGTCTAAGATTTTGAGCCATGGTGCACATACTGGGCTCTGGCATGTGCTTGTGCTGCATTGTTTTTGCCCGAGGTACCATCATCAGAGCATCGCCAGAGAGCCTAACCGGTGGCATTGGGGGTTCCGACGCTTGGGGGGGCCAGGGGGTGTGCGCACATAATGTGTGATGGGTGCTGGTACTTGGCCCTTATATTGGCCCCCTATCCCTCATCAAACCTCGAGAACTAACACCCCTTAAAGAGCATTTGAGATTTTATAGGTTTGCTGCCAGTAGCCATTAAAGTGTCTGAAATGGGGACACTTTTTTCAAACAGTCACAAAATCTTCTCCACTTTGAGTTTTTAGCTGAATTGTTTTGTGCATGCCAACAAAAATGCAAGGATAACCTCTACCAAATTTGGGGACAAAACTTTTTCTAAAAAAATTTAAAAAAATCCCGAACCATAAAAAGTTTCAAAAATCATGAAAAATAGAAAATGGGTCGTCTTGCCACGAAACTTCACATGAAGGCTTAGGGGACCATTGTATGAATTTACAAGCCATAAAAATGGCATTGGCATGGCAGAAATATGAAGATGTGTTTGAACCCACCTACCACCCGTTCGATCCCCGGCTTGCGCATCCTGCCTCTCTGGTCGGCTAAGCGCCCGCACTCTCATTTCGTGGGTTGACTTAGGCATACGGAGTTCATTCCCAGTCTAAGATCAAACTGGATCGAGGGTTGTGGAAGCAGGATCGGTAGCACGCAGGGGGGACTGGGCCGATCCCCGACTTGCGCATTTTGCCTCTCCAGTCGGCTGAGCCCCCGCACGCTCATTTCGTGGGTTGGCTTAGGCATCCAGAGTACATTCCATGTCTAAGCCCCAGCCAGACTGAGGGTTGTGGCAGCAGGAATGGTAACAGGATCGGCAGCACGCAGAGGGGGATCGGGCTGATCCCCGACTTGCACATTATGCCTCTCCGTCTGGCTGAGCGCCCGCACGCTCATTTCGTGGGTTGACTTAGGCATACGGAGTTCATTCCATGTCTAAGCATACGGAGCTCATTCCCAGTCTAAGATTTCAAGCCATGGTGCACATGCTGGGCTCTGGCATGTGCTGGTGCTACATTTTTTTCGCCCGAGGTACCATCATCGGAGCATCGTCGGAGAGCCTAACTGGTGGCATTAGGGGTTTCGATGCTTGGGGGGGCCAGGGGGTGTGCGCACATGATGTGCGATGGGTGCTGGTACTTGGCCCTTATATTGGCCCCCTATCCCTCATCAAACCTCGAAAACTAGCACCCCTTAAAGAGCATTTGAGATTTTATAGGTTTACTGCCAGTAGCCATTAAAGTGTCTGAAATGGGGACACTTTTTTCAAACAGTCACAAAATCTTCTCCACTTCGAGTTTTTAGCTGAATTATTTTGTGCATGCCAACAAAAATGCAAGGATAACCTCTACCAAATTTAGGGAGAAAACTCTTTCTAAAAAAATTAAAAAAAATCCTGAACCATAAAAAGTTTCAAAAATCATGAAAAATAGAAAATGGGTCGTCTTGCCATGAAACTTCACATGAAGGCTTAGGGGACCATTGTATGAATTTACAAGCCATAAAAATGGCATTGGCATGGCAGAAATATAAAGATGTGTTTGAACCCACCTACCACATGTTCAATCCTCGACTTGCGCATCCTGCCTCTCTGGTCGGCTAAGCGTCCGTACTCTCATTTCGTGGGTTGACTTAGGCATACGGAGTTCATCCCCAGTCTAAGCATAGGGAGTTCATTCCCAGTCTAAGATCAAACTGGATCGAGGGTTGTGGAAGCAGGATCGGTAGCACGCAGGGGGGATTGGGCCGATCCCCGACTTACGCATTTTGCCTCTCCGGTCGGTTGAGCGCCCGCACACTCATTTCGTGGGTTGGCTTAGGCATACAGAGTACATTCCATGTCTAAGCCACAGTAGGACAGAGGGTTGTGGCAGCAGGATCGACAGCAGGTTCGATAGCACGTAGAGAGGGATCGGGCTGATCCCCGGCATACGCATTATGCCTCTCCGATCGACCTCTCCAGTCGGCTGAGCACCCTCACGCTCCTTTCGTGGGTTGACTTAGGCATACAGAGTTCATCCCCAGTCTAAGCATACAGAGTTCATTCTCAGCCTAAGATCGGATCGGATCGAGGGTTACGGCAGCAGGACCGGCAACACGCCGGGGGGACTGGGTCGATCCCCGGCTTGCGCATTCTGCCTCTCTGGCCGGTTAAGCACCCGCACGCTCGTTTCGTGGGTTGGCTTAGGCATACGAAGTACATTCCATGTCTAAGCCCCAGCTGGACCAAGGGTTGTGGCAGCAGGACCGACAGCGGGATTGACAGCACGCAGAGGGGGACCGAGCTGATCCTTGGCTTATGCATTATGCCTCTCCGACCGACCTCTCCGACCGGCTAAGCTCCTGTATGCTCGTTTCGTGGGTTGACTTAGGCATACGAAATTCATCCCAGTCTAAGCATACGGAGTTCATTCCTAGTCTAAGATTGGACTGGACCGAAGGTTGCGACAGCAGGATCGGTAGCACGCAGGAGGGATCGGGCCGATCCTCGACTTGCGCATTCTACCTCTCCGAACGGTTGAGCACCGGTATGCCTGTTTCATGGGTTGGCTTAGGCATAGAGAGCTCATTCCATGTCTAAGCCCTAGCCGGATCGAGGGTTGTGGTAGCGGGACCGGCTTGTGCATTATGCCTCTTCGATCGGCTCAACGCCCGCACGTTTATTTCATGGGTTAACTTATGTATGCAGAGTTCATTCCTATTCTAAGATTGGACCAGACCGAGGGTTACGGCAGCAGGATCGACAGCATGTAGGGGGTGACCGGGTTGATACCCGGCTTGCTCATTCTGCCTCTCGGACCAACTGAGCCCCCGCACGCTCGTTTCGTGGGTTGGCTTAGGCATATGGAGTTCATTCCTTGTCTAAGCATATGGAGCTCATTCCCAGTCTAAGATTTTAAGCCATGGTGCACATGCTGGGCTCGGGCATGTGCTGGTGCTGTATTTTTTTCACCCGAGGTGCCATCGCCGGAGCATTGTCGGAGAGCCTAACCGGCGACATTGGAGGTTCCGGCGATTGGGGGGGCCGGGGGGTGTGCGCACATGATGTGCGATGGGTGCTGGTACTTGGCCCTTATATTGGCCCCCTATCCCTTATCAAACCTCGAGAACTCACACCCCTTTAAAGAGCATTTGAGATTTTATAGGTTTGCTGCCAGTAGCCATTAAAGTGTCTGAAATGGGGACACTTTTTTCAAATGGTCACAAAATCTTCTCCACTTCGAGTTTTTTGCTGAATTGTTTTGTGCATGCCAACAAAAATACAAGGATCACCTCTACCAAATTTGGGGATGAAACGCTTTTTTAAAAAATTTAAAAAAATCTCGAACCGTAAAAAGTTTCCAAAATCATGAAAAATAGAAAACGGGTCGTCTTGCCACGAAACCTCACATGAAGGCTTAGGGGACCATTGTATGAATTTACAAGCCATAAAAATGGCATTGGCATGGTAGAAATATGAAGATGTGCTTGAACCCACCTACCACCCGTTCGATCCCCAGCTTACGCATCCTGCCTCTCTAGTCGGTCGAGCGCCCGCATGCTTGTTTCATGGGTTGACTTAAGCACACGGAGTTGATCTCCAGTCTAAGCATACGGAGTTCATTCTTAGTCTAAGATTTGATCGGATCGAGGGTTATGGTAGCAAGATCGACAGCACGCAAGGGGACCGGACTGATCCCCAGCTTGCACACTGCGCCTCTCCGGTCGACTGAGCGCCCGCACGCTCGTTTCGTGGGTTTGCTTAGGCATACATAGTACATTCCATATCTAAGCCCCAGCCGGACTGAGGGTTATGGCAGCAGGACCGGCAGTGAGATCGACAGCACGCAGAGGGGGATCGGGCTGATCCTCGGCTTACGCATTATGCCTTTCCTGTTGGCCTCTCCCACCGGCTGAGCGCCCGCATGCTTGTTTCGTTGGTTGACTTAGGCATACAGAGTTCATCCTCAGTATAAGCATACGGAGTTCATTCTTAGTCTAAGATCAGACTGGATTGAGGGTTACGACAGTAGGATCGGCAGCACGCAGGGGGGAGCGGGCCGATCCCCGGCTTGCGGATTCTGCCTTTCCGACCGGCTAAGCGCCCGCACGCCCGTTTCGTGGGTTGGCTTAGGCATAGGGAGCTCATTCCATGTCTAAGCCCCAGTTGGATCGAGGGTTATGGTAGCAGGACCGATAGCACATAGAGAGGGACTGGGCTGATCCCTGGCTTGCGCATTATGCCTCTTCGATCGGCCTCTCCAGCCGGCTGAGTGCCCGCACGCTCGTTTCGTGGGTTGACTTAGGCATACGAAGTTCATCCCCAGTCTAAGCATAAGGAGTTCATTCCCAGTCTAAGATCAGACTGGATCAAGGGTTGCGGCAGTAGGATCGGCAGAACGCAGGGCAGATCGGGTCGATCCCTAGCTTGTGCATTCTGCCTCTTCGGCCGGCTGAGCGGCCGCACGCCCATTCGTGGGTTGGCTTAGGCATAGGGAGCTCATTCCATGTCTAAGCCCCAGCTGGATCGAGGGTTGTGGTAGCGGGACCGGCAGCACATAGAGGGGGATCGGGCTGGTCCTCAGCTTGCGCATTATGCCTCTTCGGCCGGCTCAGTGCCTGCACGCTCGTTTCGTGGGTTGACTTATGCATACGGAGTTCATTCCCAGTCTAAGATCAGATCGGACCGAGGGTTACGGCAGCAGGATAACAGCATACAGGGGGAGACCGAGTCGATCCTCGGTTTACGCATTCTACCTCTCTGGTCGGTTGGGTGCCCGTACGTTCGTTTCATGGGTTGGCTTAAGCATACGGAGTTCATTCCTTGTCTAAGCATACGGAGCTCATTCCCAGTCTAAGATTTTGAGCCACGGTGCACATGCTAGGCTCGGGCATGTGCTGGGGCCGCATTTTTTTTGCCTGGGGCACCATCATCGGAGCATCGTCGGAGAGCCTAATCGGCGGCATTGGGGGTTCCGACGATTAGGGGGGCCGGGGGGTGTGCGCACATGATGTGCGATGGGTTCTGGTACTTGGCCCTTATATTGGCCCCTTATCCCTCATCAAACCTCGAGAACTCGCACCCCTTAAAGAGCGTTTGAGATTCTATAGGTTTGCTGCTAGTAGCCATTAAAGTGTCTGAAATGGGGATACTTTTTTCAAACGATCACAAAATCTTTTGCACTTCGAGTTTTTAGCTGGATTTTTTTGTCCATGCCAAAAAAAAATACAAGGATCACCTCTACCAATTTTGGATGCAAAACTCTTTCTAAAAAAATTTAGAAAAATGCCAAACAGTAAAAAGATTCAAAAATCGTGAAAAATAGAAAATGGGTCATCTTGCCACGAAACTTCACATGAAGGCTTAGGGGACTGTTGTATGAATTTACAAGCCATAAAAATGGCATTGGCATGGCAGGAATATGAACATGTGCTTGAACCCACCTACCACCCGTTCGATCCCCGGCTTACGCATCTTGCCTCTCTGGTCGGCTGAGCGCCCACACGCTCATTTCGTGGGTTGACTTAGGCATACGGAGTTCATCCCCAGTCTAAGCATATGGAGTTCATTCCCAGTCTAAGATCAGACCGGATTGAGGGTTGCGACAGCAGGATTGACAGCACGCAGGGGGGATCGGGTTGATCCCCGACTTGCGCATTCTACCTCTTCAGTCGGCTGAGTGCCCGCACGGTCATTTCGTGGGTTTGCTTAGGCATACGAAGTATATTCCATGTCTAACCCCCAACCGGACTGAGGGTTGTGGCAGCAGGACCGGCAGCGAGATTGGCAGCACGTAGAGGGGGACTGGGCTGATCCCCAGCTTACGCATTATGCCTCTTCGACCGGCATCTCCGACCGATTGAGCACCTGTGCACTCATTTCGTGGGTTGACTTAGGTATACGATGTTCATTTCCAGTCTAAGATCTGATCGAATCGAGGGTTGCAGCAGTAGGATCGGTAGTACACAGGGGGGACCGGGTCGATCCTTGGCTTGCACATTCTACCTCTCCGGTCGGTTGAGTGCCTGCACGCCTGTTTCGTGGCTTCGCTTAGGCATAGGGAGCACATTCCATGTCTAAGCCCCAACCGGACCGAGGGTTGTGGCATTATGCCTCTTCAGTCGGCTCAGTGGCCGCACACTCGTTTCATGGGTTTACTTATGCATAGGGAGTTCATTCCCAGTCTAAGATCGGACCGGACTGAAGGTTACGGTAGCAGGATCGACAGCACGTAGGGGGACCGGGCTGATCCCAGCTTGTGCATTCTGCCTCTCTGGTCGGTTGAGCACCCGCACGCTCGGTTCGTGGGTTCGCTTAGGCATAGGGAACTCATTCCATGTCTAAGCCCCAGTCGGACCGAGGGTTGTGGCAGCGGGATCGACAGCACGCAGAGGGGGACCGGGCCGATCCTCGGCTTGCGCATTATGCCTCTTCGGTCGACTCAGTGCCCGTACTCTCGTTTCGTGGGTTGACTTATGCATATGAAGTTCATTCCCAGTCTAAGATTGGACCGGACTGAGGGTTGCCCCAGCAGGATGACAGCACGTAAGGGGAGATCGGGTTGATCCTCGGCTTGCGCATTCTGTCTCTCCGATCGGTTGAGCACCCGCACGTTCATTTCGTGGGTTGGCTTAGGCATACAGAGTTCATTCCATGTCTAAGCATATGAAGCTCTTTCCCAGTCTAAGATTTTGAGCCATGGTGCACATGCTGGGCTCGGGCATGTGCTAGTGCCGTATTTTTTTTCTCGGGGCACCATCGTCGGAGCATCGTCGGAGAGCCTAACCGGCGGCATTGGGGGTTCCGGCGATTGGGGGGCCAGGGGTGTCCGCACATGATGTGCGATGGGTGCTGGTACTTGGCCCTTATATTGGCCCCCTATCCCTCATCAAACCTCGAGAACTCACACCCCCTTAAAGAGCATTTGAGATTTTATAAGTTTGCTGCCGGTAGCCATTAAAGTGTCTGAAATGGGGACACCTTTTTCAAATGGTCACAAAATCTTTTCCATTTCGAGTTTTTAGCTGAATTTTTTTTTCCATGCCAAAAAAATATAAGGATCACCTCTACGAAATTTGGGGACAAAACTCTTTCTAAAAAAATTTAAAAAAATGCCAAACCGTAAAAAGTTTCAAAAATTGTGAAAAATAGAAAACGGGTCATCTTGCCACGAAACTTCACATGAAGGCTTAGGGGACCATTGTATGAATTGACAAGCCATAAAAATGGCATTGGCACGGCAGAAATATGAAGATGTGCTTGAACCCACCTACCACCCGTTCGATACCCGGCTTACGCATTCTACCTCTTTGGTCGGCTGAGCGCCCGCACGCTCGTTTCGTGGGTTGACTTAGGCATACGGAGTTCATCCCCAATCTAAGCATATGGAGTTCATTCCCTGTCTAAGATTAGATCGGATCGAGGGTTGCGACAGCAGGATCGGCAGCACGCAGGGGGGACCAAGTCAATCCCCGGCTTGCGCATTCTGCCTCTCTGATCGTCTGAGCGCCCATATGCTCATTTTGTGGGTTTGCTTAGGCATACGGAGTACATTCCATGTCTAAGCCCCAGCCAAACCGAGGGTTATGGCGGCAGGACTGACAACAGGATCGGCAGCACGTAGAGGGGGATCGGGTTGATCCCCGGCTTGCGCATTATGCCTCTTCGGTCGTCCTCTCTAGTCGGCTGAGCGCCCGCACGCTCGTTCCGTGGGTTGACTTAGGCATACATAGTTCATCCCCAGTCAAGCATATGGAGTTCATTCCCAATCTAAGATTGGATCAGACTGAGGGTTGCGGCAGCAGGATTGGCAGCTCACAGAGGGGACCAGGTCGATCCCTGGCTTGCGCATTCTGCCACTCCGACTAGCTGAGCACCCGCATGCCCGTTTCGTCGGTTGGCTTAGGCATAAGGAGCTCATTCCATGTCTAAGCCCCAGTCGAATCGAGGGTTGTGGCAGCGGGACCGATAGCACGCAGAGGGGGATCAGGCCGATCCCTGACTTACGCATTCTGCCTCTCCGACCGACTGAGCGCCCGCATGCTCGTTTCGTGGGTTGGCTTAGGCATACAATGTTCATTCCATGTCTAAGCATACAAAGGTCATTCCCAGTCTAAGATCAGACTGGATCGAGGGTTACGGTAGCAGGATCGATAGCATGCAAGGGGGATCAGGCCGATCCTCGACTTGCTCATTTTACCTCTTCGATCGGTTGAGCACCCGCACGCTCGTTTCGTGGGTTGGCTTAGGCATACGGAGTACATTCCATGTTTAAGCCCCAGCCGGACCGAGGGTTGTGGCAACAAGACCGGCAGCGAGATTGATAGCACGTAGAGGGGGATAGGGCTGATCGTCGGCTTGTGCATTATGCCTCTTCGATCGGCCTTTTCGATCGATTGAACGCCTGCACGCTCATTTCGTGGGTTGACTTAGGCATACGGAGTTCATCCCCATTCTAAGCATACGGAGTTCATTCCTAGTCTAAAGTCAGACCGGACAGAGGGTTGCGGTAGTAGGATCAGTAGCACGTAGAGGGGACCGGGCTAATCCCTGGCTTGCACATTCTGCCTCTCTGGTTGACTGAGCGCCTGTACGCTCATTTCGTGGGTTGGCTTAGGCATAGAGAGCTCATTCTATGTCTAAGCCCCAGTCGGATCGAAGGTTGTGGTAGCAGGACAGGCAGTAAGATTGGTAGCACGCAAAGGGGGACCAGGCTGATCTCCGGCTTGAGCATTATGCCTCTCCGACTGACATCTCCGGCTGGCTGAGTGCCCGCACACTCGTTTCATGGGTTGACTTAGGCATACGGAGTTCATCCCCAGTCTAAGCGTACGGAGTTCATTGCCAATCTAAGATCAGACCGGATCGAGGGTTGCGATAGTAGAATCGGTAAACGTAGGAGGGACCGAGCCGATCCCCAGCTTGTGCATTCTACCTCTCCGACCGACGGAGCACCCGCACGCTCGTTTCGTCGATTGGCTTAGGCATACGGAGTACATTCCACGTCTAGGCCCCAGCCGGATCGAGGGTTATGGTAGCAGGACCGATAGCAGGATCAGCAGTGCACAGAGGGGGACCAGGTTGATCTCCGACTTGGGCATTATGCCTCTCTGGTCGACCTCTCTGGCCGGTTGAGCTCCCATACAATCGTTTCGTGGGTTGACTTAGGCATATGGAGTTCATCCCCAGTCTAAGCATATGGAGTTCATTCCCAGTCTAAGATCAGACCGGATTGAGGGTTGCGACAGTAGGATCGACACCACGCAGGGGGGACGAGGCCGATCCCCAGCTTGCGCATTCTGCCTCTCCGGTCGGTTGAGTGCCCGCACACTCATTTCGTGGGTTGGCTTAGGCATACGGAGTACATTCCATGTCTAAGCCCCAGTCAGACCGAGGGTTGTGGTAGCAGGACCGACAGCGAGATCGACAGCACGCAGAGGGGGATCGGGCTGATCCTCGACTTACGCATTATGCGTCTCCGGTCGGCTGAGCGCCTGTATGCTCGTTTTGTAGGTTGACTTAGCATATGGAGTTCATCCCCAGTCTAAGCATACGGAGTTCATTCCCAGTCTAAGATCAGACCAGACCGAGGGTTGCAGCAGTAGGATCGATAGTACGTAGGGGCGTCCGGACCGATCCATGGCTTGCAGATTCTGCCTTTCCGGTCGGCTGAGCACCCGCACACCCGTTTCGTGGGTTGGCTTAGGCATAGGGAGCTCATTCCATGTCTAAGCCCAGTTGGACCAAGGGTTGTGGTAGTGGGACTGACAGCACGCAGAGGGGGACCGGGCCGATCCCTGGCTTGCGCATTATGCCTTTTCAGCCGGCTCAGCGCCCGCACACTCGTTTCATGGGTTGACTTATGCATACGGAGTTCATTCCCAGTCTAAGATCGGACCGAACCAAGGATTGTGACAGCAGGATCGATAGCACGTAGGGGGGATCGGGTCGATCCTCGGCTTGTGCATTTTGCCTCTCCGGCCGACTAAGTGCTTGCACGTTCGTTTCGTGGGTTGGCTTAGGCATACAGAGTACATTCCACGTCTAAGCCCCAGCCAGACCGAGGGTTATGGCAGCAGGACCGACGGCGGGATTGACAGCGCACAGAGGGGGATCGGGCTGATCTCTGGCTCGAGCATTACGCCTGTTCGGTTGGCCTCTCTGGCCGGCTGAGCGCCCGCACAATCATTTCATGGGTTGACTTAGGCATACGGAGTTCATCCCCAATCTAAGCATACGGAGTTCATTCCCAGTGTAAGATTAGACCGGATCGAGGGTTACGACAGTAGGATCGGCAGCACGCAGGGGGGACCAGGTCGATCCCCAGCTTGCGCATTCTGCCTCTCCGATCGGTTGAGGGCCCGCACACTCATTTCGTGGGTTGACTTAGGCATATGAAGTACATTCCACGTCTAAGCCCCAGCAGGACTGAGGGTTGTGGCAGTAAGACCGGCAGCGGGATCAACAGCACGCAGAGAGGGATCGGTTGATCCTCGACTTGCGCATTATGCGTCTCCGACCGGCTGAGCGCCCGTACGTTCATTTCGTGGGTTGACATAGGCATACGGAGTTAATCCCTAGTCTAAGCATACGGAGTTCATTCCCAACCTAAGATCAGACCAGATCGAGGGTTGCGATAGCAGGATCGACAGCACGTAGGGGGGTCCGGGCCGATCCTCGGCTTGCACATTCTGCCTCTCTGGTCGGCTGAGCGTCCACACGCTCGTTTCGTGGGTTGGCTTAGGCATAGGGAGCTCATTCCATGTCTCAGCCCTAACCAGACCGAGGGTTGTGGCAGCGGGACCGGAAGCACGTAGAGGGGGACCGAGCTGATCCTTGACTTACGCATTATGCCTCTTCAGCCGGCTCAGTGCCCGTACACTCATTTCGTCGGTTGACTTATGCGTATGGAGTTCATCCCCAGTCTAAGCATAGGACCGGACCGAGGGATGCGGCACATAGCGGGATTGGCAGCACATAGAGGGGGACCGGACTGATCCCCGACTTGTGTATTATGCTTCTCCGACTGACTGAGTGCCTGCACGCTGATTTCGTGGGTTGACTTAGGCATACGGAGTTCATCCCCAGGCTAAGCATACGGAGTTCATTCCCAGTCTAAGATCGGATCGGATCGAGGGTTGCGACAGCAGGATCGGCAGCACGTAGAGGGGATCGGGCCGATCCCCAGCTTGCGCATTCTACCTTTTCAACCGGCTAAGCGTCTGCACGCCCGTTTCGTGGGTTGGCTTAGACATAGGGAGCTCATTCATTTTTTTATAGGTTTGCTGTCAGTAGCCATTAAAGTGTCTGAAATGCGGACACTTTTTTCAAATGGTCACAAAATCTTCTCCACTTCAATTTTTTAGCTGAATTTTTTTGTGCACGCAAACAAAAATACAAGGATCACCTCTACCAAATTTGGGGAAAAAACTCTTTCTAAAAAAATTTAAAAAAATCTCTAACCGTAAAAAGTTTTGAAAATCATGAAAAATAGAAAACGGGTCATCTTGCCACAAAACTTCACATGACGGCTTAAGGGACCATTGTATGAATTTACAAGCCATAAAAATGGCATTCGCATGGCAGAAATATGAAGATGTGCTTGAACCCACCTACCACCCGTTCGATCCCCAGCTTGTGCATCCTGCCTCTCTGGTCGGCTGAGCGCCTACACGCTCGTTTCGTGGGTTGACTTAGGCATACAAAGTTCATCCCCAGTCTAAGCATATGGAGTTCATTTCCAGTCTAAGATCGGACCAGATCGAGGTTTGCGACAATAGGATCGGCAGCACGTAGGGGGGACCAGGTCGATCCCCAGCTTGCATATTCTGCCTCTTTGGCCGGCTGAACGCCCGCACACTCGTTTCATGGGTTGGCTTAGGAATACGGAGTACATTTCACATCTAAGCCCAGTCAAATCAAGGGTTGTGGCAGCAGGACTGGTAGCGGGATCGACAGCACACAGAGGGGGACCGGGTTGATCCCCGTCTTACGCATTATGCCTCTCCGACCGGCTGAGTGCCCGTACGCTTGTTTCGTGGGTTGACCTAGGCATACGAAGCTCATCCCCAGTCTAAGCATACGGAGTTGATTCCCAGTCTAAGATCGAATCGGATCAAGGGTTGCGGTAGCAGGATCGACAGCGTGCAGGGGGGACCACATTCTACCTCTCCTGCCGGCTGAGTGCCCGCACACTCATTTCGTGGGTTGGCTTAGACATACGGGATACATTCCACGTGTAAGCCCTAGTTGGACCGAGGGTTGGGGCAGCTGGACCGGCAGTGGGATCGGTAGCATGCAGAGGGGGATCAGACTAATCCCCGGCTTGCGCATTATGCCTCTCCAGTCGGTTGAGTGCACGTATGCTCGTTTAATGGGTTGACTTAGGCATACGGAGTTCATCCCCAGTCTAAGCATACGGAGTTCATTCTCAGTCTAAGATCGGATCGAACTAAGGGTTGCGGCAGCAGGATCGATAGGATGCAGCGGGGATCGGGTCGATCCTTAGCTTGCACATTTTGCCTCTCCAGCCGGTTGAGCGCCCGCATGCCCGTTTCGTGGGTTGGCTTAGGCATAGGGAGCTCATTCCATGTCTTTGCCCTAGTCGGATCGAGGGTTGTGGCAGCAGGACTGGCCGTACGTAGAGGGGGACCGAACTGATCCCCAGCTTGCGCATTATGCCTCTTCGGCCGACTCAGCACCCGTACACTTCTTTCATGGGTTGACTTATGCATACAGAGTTCATTCCCAGTCCAAGATCAGACCAGACCGAGGGTTGCAGTAGCAGGATCGACAACACGTAGGGGGGACCGGGTCAATCCCCGACTTGTGCATTCTACCCCTCCGACCGGCTGAGCGCCCGTACGCTCGTTTTGTGGGTTCGCTTAGGCATACAGAGTTAATTCCATGTCTAAGCATATGGAGCTCATTCCCAATCTAAGATTTTGAGCCACGGTGCACATGCTGGGCTCAGGCATGTCCTGGTACCGCATTTTTTTTGCCCGGGGCACCATCGTCGGAGAGCCTAACCGGCGGTATTGGGGGTTCCGACGATTGAGGGAGCCAGGGGGTGTGCGCACATGATGTGCGATTGGTGCTGGTTTTTGCCCTTATATTGGCCCCCTATCCCTCATCAAACCTCAAGAACTCACACCCCCTTAAAGAGCATTTGAGATTTTATAGGTTTGCTGCCAGAAGCCATTAAAGTGTCTGAAATGGGGACACTTTTTTCAAACGGTCACAAAATCTTCTCCACTTCGAGTTTTTAGCTGAATGTTTTTTTGCATGCCAATAAAAATACAAGGATCACCTCTACCAAAATTGGGGACAAAACACTTTCTAAAAAAATTTAAAAAAATCCAGAACCGCAAAAAGTTTTGAAAATCGTGAAAAATAAAAAATGGGTCGTCTTGCCACGAAACTTCACATGATGGCTTAGGGGACCATTGTATGAATTTACAAGCCATAAAAATTTCATTGGCATGACAGAAATATGAAGATGTGCTTGAACCCACCTACCACCCGTTCGATCCTCGACTTACGCATCTTGCCTCTCTGGTCGGCAGAGCGCCCGCATGCTCGTTTCGTGGGTTGACTTAGGCATACGGAGTTCATCCCCAGTCTAAGCATACGGAGTTCATGCCCAGTCTAAGATCAGACCGGATCGAGGGTTACGATAGTAAGATCGGTAGCACACAGGGGGGATCGAGCCAATCCCCAGCTTGCACATTCTGCCTCTCTGGCCGATTGAGCGCCCACATGCTCATTTTGTGGGTTGGCTTAGGCATACGGAGTACATTCCACGTCTAAGCCCCAGCCGGATCGAGGGTTATGGCAGCAGGACCGACAGCAGGATCGGTAGCATGCAGAGCGGGACCGAGCTGATCCCCGGCTTACGCATTATGCCTCTCCAACCGACCTCTCCGGCTGGCTGAGCGCCCGTACGTCCATTTCATGGGTTGACTTAGGCTTACGGAGTTCATTCCCAATCTAAGATCAGATCAGATCGAGGGTTGCGACAGTAGGATCGACAGCATGCAGCAGGGATCGGGTCGATCCCTGACTTGCGCATTCTGCCTCTCCCACCGACTGAGGGCCCGCACGCTCGTTTCGTGGGTTGGCTTAGGCATACGGAGTACATTCCATGTCTAAGCCCCAGTCAGACCGAGGGTTGTGGCAGCAGGACCGACAGCTGGATCGGCAGCACGCAGAGAGAGACCGGGCTGATGCCCGGCTTGCGCATTATGCCTCTTCGGTCGGCCTCTCCGGTCGACTGAGCACCCGCACGCTCATTTAATGGGTTGACTTTGGCATACAGAGTTCATCCCTAGTCTAAGGATACGGAGTTCATTCCCAGTCTAAGATCGGACCGGACCGAGGGCTGCAGCAGCAGGATCAGTAGCACGTAAGGGGGATCGAGCCGATCCTCGGCTTGCGCATTCTGCCCCTCCGACCGGCTGAGCACCCGTACACTCGTTCCATGTCTAAGCCTCAGTCAAACTGAAGGTTGTGGCAGCAGGACCTATAGCACGCAGAGGGGGACCCAGCTGATCCCCGACTTGCGCATTATGCCCCTTTGGTCAGCTCAGCGCCCGCACGCTCGTTTCGTGGGTTGACTTATGCATACAGAATTCATTCCTAGTCTAAGATCAGACCGGATTGAGGGTTGCAGTAGCAGGATCGACAGTACGCAAGGGGGATCGGGTCGATCCCCGGCTTGCACATTCTGCCTCTCCGACCGGTTGAGTACTCGCATGCTCATTTCATGGGTTAGCTTAGCCATACGGAGTTCATTCGATGTCTAAGCATACGGAGCTCATTCCGAATCTAAGATTTTGAGCCATGGTGCACATGCTGGGCTCGGGCATGTGCTGGTGCCGCAATTTTTTTGCCCGGGGCACCATCGTCGGAGCATCGTCGGAAAGCCTAACCGGTAGCATTGGGGGTTCCGGCGATTGGGGGGGCCGGAGGTGTGTGCACATGATGTGCAGTGGGTGCTGGTACTTGGCCCTTATATTGGCCCCTTATCCCTCATCAAACCTCAAGAACTCGTACCCCCTTAAAGAGCATTTGAGATTTTATAGGTTTGCTGCCAATAGCCCCTAAAGTGTCTGAAATGGGGACACTTTTTTCAAACGGTCACAAAATCTTCTCCACTTCGAGTTTTTAGCTGAATTTTTTTATGCAAGCCAAAAAAAATACAAGGATCACCACTACCAAATTTTGGGACAAAACTCTTTCTAAAAAAATTTACAAAAATCTTGAACTTCAAAAATTTTTAAAAATCGTGAAAAAAGAAAACGGGTCATCTTGCCATGAAACTTCACATGAAGGCTTTGGGGACCATTGTATGAATTTACAAGCCATAAAAATGGCATTGGCATGGAAGAAATATGAAGATGTGCTTGAACCCACCTAGCACCCGTTCGATCCTCGACTTGCGCATCCTGCCTTTTTGGTTGGCAGAGCGCCCGTACGCTCGTTTCGTGGGTTGACTTAGGCATACGGAGTTCATCCCCAGTCTAAGAATACGGAGTTCATTCTCAGTCTAAGATTAGATCGGATCAAAGGTTGCGACAGTAGGATCGATAGCATGCAGGGGGGACCGAGCATGTGCTGGTGTCGCATTTTTTTCACCCAGGGCACCATCACCGGAGCATCGTCGGAGAGCCTAACCGGTGGCATTGAGGGTTTCAACGATTGGGGGGGCCGGGGGGTACGCACATGATGTGCGATGGGTGCTGGTACTTGGCCCTTATATTGGCCCCCTATCCCTCATCAAACCTTGAGAACTCACTCCCCCTTAAAGAGCATTTGAGATTTTATAGGTTTGCTGCCAGTAGCCATTAAAGTGTCTGAAATGGGGACACTTTTTTCAAATGATCACAAAATCTTATCCACTTCGAGTTTTTAGCTGAATTGTTTCGTGCATGCCAACAAAAATACAAGGATCACCTCTACCAAATTTGAAAAAAATCCTAAATCGTAAAAAGTTTTGAAAATCGTGAAAAATACAAAACGGGTCATCTTGTCATGAAACTTCACATGAAGGCTTAGGGGACCATTGTATGAATTTACAAGCCATAAAAATGGCATTGGCACGGTAGAAATATGAAGATGTGCTTGAACCCACCTACCACCCGTTTGATCCCCGGTTGTGCATCCTGTCTCTCTGGTCGGCTGAGCGCCCGCACGCTCGTTTCATAGGTTGACTTAGGCATATGAAGTTCATCCCCAGTCTAAGCATACGGAGTTCATTCCCAGTCTAAGATCAGACTGGATCGAGGGTTGCGGCTGCAGGATCGGTAGCACGCAGGGGGGACTGGGCCGATCCCCAGCTTGTGCATTCTGCCTCTCCGGCCGGTTGAGTGCTCGAACGCTCGTTTCATGGGTTGGCTTAGGGATACAGAGTACATTCCATGTCTAAGCCCCCACCAGACCGAGGGTTGTGGCAGCAGGACAGGCAACGGTATCGGTAGGCTACTCCCTAGCTGGCCCATTATGCCTTTCCTGCCGGCCTCTCTGGCCGGCTGAGCGCCCGCATGCTCGTTTCATGGGTTGACTTAGGGATATGGAGTTCATCCCCAGTCTAAGCATACGGAGTTCATTCCCAGTCTAAGATCGGACAGGATCGAGGGTTACAATAGCAAGATCGGTAGCACGCAGGGGGGACCGGGCCGATCTCTAGCTTGCGCATTCTGCCTCTCTGGCTGAGCACCCGCACGCTCATTTCATGGGTTGACTTAGGCATATGGAGTTCATCCCCAATCAAGCATACGGAGTTCATTCCCAGTTTAAGATCAAACCAGATCGAGGGTTACAGCAGTAGGATCAGCAGCAAATAGGGGGGACTGAGCCGATCTCTGGCTTACGCATTGTGCCTCTCCGACCGGCTGAGCACCCGTACGTTCGTTTCGTGGGTTGGCTTAGGCATACGAAGTACATTCCACGTCTAAGCCCCAGCCAAACTGAGGGTTGTGGCAGTAAGACTGGCAGCGGGATCGATAGCACGCAGAAGGGGACTCGACTGATCCCCGACTTGCGTATTATGCCTCTCCAGTCGACCTCTTCGGCCGACTGAGCACCCACATGCTTGTTTCATGGGTTAACTTAGGCATACGAAGTTCATCCCCAGTCTAAGCATACGGAGTTCATTCCTAGTCTAAGATCGGACCGGATCGAGGGTTGTGACAGCAGGATCGATAGCACGTAGGGGGACCAGGTTCATCCCCGGCTTACGCATTCTATCTCTCCGGCCAACTGAGTGCCCGCACGCCCGTTTCGTGGGTTGGCTTAGGCATAGGGAGCTCATTCCATGAATAAGCCCCAGTCAGATCGAGGGTTGTGGCAACAGGATCGGCAGCACGTAGAGAGGAATCAGGCTGGTCCTCAGTTTTCGCAGTATGCCTCTCGGCCAGCTCAGCACCCGCACGCTCGTTTCATGGGTTGACTTATGCATACGGAGTTCATTCCTAGTCTAAGATCGGATTGGACCAAGGGTTACGGCAATAGGATTGATAGCACGTAGGGGGGACTGGGTCGATCCCTGGCTTGCGCATTCTGCTTCTCCAGCTTGCTGAGCGCCCGCACACTCATTTCGTGGGTTGGCTTAGGCATACGGAGTTCATTCCATGTCTAAGCATACGGAGCTCATTCCCAATCTAAGATTTTGAAACACGATGCACATCTGGGCTCGGGCATGTGCTGGTGCTGCATATTTTTCGCCTGGGGCACCATCATCGGACCATCACTGGAGAGCTTAACCGGCGGCATTAGGGGTTTCGACAATTGGAGGGGCTGGGGGGTGTGCGCACATGATGTGAGATGGGTGCTGGTACTTGGCCCTTATATTGGCCCCTTATCCCTCATCAAACCTCGAAAACTCACACCCCCTTAAAGAGGTTTTGAGATTTTATAGGTTTGCTGCCAGTAGCCATTAAAGTGTCAGAAATGGGGATAAATTTTTCAAACGATCACAAAATCTTCTCCACTTCGAGTTTTTAGCTGAATTTTTTTGTGCTCGCATGCTCGTTTCATGGGTTGACTTAGGCATACGGAGTTCATCCCCAGTCTAAGCGTACGGAGTTCATTCCCAATCTAAGATCAGACTAGATCGAGGGTTGCGGTAACAAGATCAGCAGCACGCAGGGGGGACCGGGCTGATCCCCAGCTTGCACATTCTACCTCTTTGGCCGACTGAGCACCTGTACGCTCGTTTCATGGGTTGGCTTAGGCATACGTAGTACATTCCACGTCTAAGCCCCAGCCGGACCGAGGGTTGTGGCGGTAGAGGGGGACCGGGCTGATCCTTGATTTGCACATTATGCCTCTCCGACCGGCCTCTTCGATCGGCTGAGCACCACACACTCGTTTCATGGGTTGACTTAGGCATAAGGAGTCCATCCCCAGTCTAAGCATACGGAGTTCATTCCCAGTCTAAGATCAGATCGGATCGAGGGTTGCGGCAGCAGGATCGGTAGCACGTAGAAAGGATCAGGCCGATCCCCAGCTTGTGCATTCTGCCTCTCCACCCGGTTGAGCGCCCGCATGCTCGTTTCGTGGGTTGGCTTAGGCATACGGAGTACATTCCACATCTAAGCCCCTGTCAGACAGAGGATTGTGGTAGCAGGACCGGCAGCACGTAGAGGGGATCGGGTCGATCCCTGACTTGTGCATTATGCCTCTTCGGTCGGCTCAGCACCCTCACGCTCGTTTCGTGGGTTGACTTATGCATACGGAGTTCATTCCCAGTCTAAGATCGGATCGGACCGAGGGTTACGGTAGCAGGATCAACAGCACACAGGGAGGACCAGGTCGATCCTCGACTTGCGCATTCTACCTCTCCGGTCGGCTGAGCGCCCGCACGCTCGTTTCGTGGGTTGGCTTAGGTATGCGTAGTACATTCCACGTCTAAGCCCTAGCCAGACCGAGGGTTGTGGCAGCGGGATCGACAGCATACAGAGAGGGATCGGGTTATCCCCGACTTGCACATTATGCCTGTCTGACCGACCTCTTCGATCGACTGAGCACCCACACGCTCGTTTCGTGGGTTGACTTAGGCATACGGAGTTCATCCCCAGTCTAAGCATACGGAGTTCATTCCCAGTCTAAGATCAGATTGAATCGAGGGTTGCGACAGCAGGATCGGTAGCACGTAGGGGGGACCAGGCCGATCCCCGGCTTACGCATTCTGCCTCTCCGCCCAGCTGAGTGCCCGCATGCTTGTTTCATGGGTTGGCTTAGGCATACGAAGTACATTCCATGTCTAAGCCCCTGTCAGACAGAGGGTTGTGGTAGCAGGACCAGCAGCATGCAGAGGGGGATCGGGTCGATCCCCGGTTTACGCAGTATGCCTTTTCGGTCGGCTCAGCACCCGTCCGCTCGTTTCGTGGGTTGACTTATGCATACGGAGTTCATTCCCAGTCTAAGATCAGATCGGACCGAGGGTTACGGTAGCAGGATCAACAGCACACAGGGGGGGCTCCAGGTCAATCCTCGGCTTACGCATTCTGCCTCTCCGAGCGGCTGAGCGCCCGTACGCTCGTTTCGTGGGTTGGCTTAGGCATACGGAGTTCATTCCATGTCTAAGCATACGAACCTTATTCCCAGTCTAAGATTTTGAGCCATGGTGCACATGCTGGGCTAGGGTATGTGCTGGTGCCACATTTTTTTTGCCCGGGGTACCATCGTCAGAGCATCGCCGGAGAGCCTAACCGGTGGCATTGGGGCTTCCGATGATTGGGGGGCCAGGCGGTGTGCGCACATGATGTGCGATGGGTGCTGGTACTTGGCCCTTATATTGGCCCCCTATCCATCATCAAACCTTGAGAACTCACACCCCCTTAAAGAGCAGTTGAGATTTTGTAGGTTTGCTGTCAGTAGCCATTAAAGTGTCTCAAATGGGGACATTTTTTTCAAACTGTTACAAAATCTTCTCCACTTTGAGTTTTTAGCTGAATTTTTTTGTGCATGCCAACAAAAATACAAGGATCACCTCTGCCAAATTTGGGGACAACAATCTTGCTAAAAAAATTTTAAAAAATCCCAAACCGTAAAAAGTTTCAAAAATCGTGAAAAATAGAAAACGGGTCATCTTGCCACGAAACTTCACATGAAGGCTTAGGGGACCATTGTATGAATTTGCAAGCCATAAAAATGGCATTGGCATGGCAGAAATATGAAGATGTACTTGAACCCATCTACCACCCGTTCGATCCCCGGCTTGCGCATCCTGCCTCTCTGGTCGGCTGAGCGTTCACATGCTCGTTTCATGGGTTGACTTAGGCATACGGAGTTCATCCCCAGTCTAAGCATACAGAGTTCATTCCAAGTCTAAGATCAGATCAGATCGAGGGTTGTGGTAGAAGGATCGACAGCACGCAGGGGGGACTGGGCTGATCCCCTGCTTACGCATTCTACCTCTCCGATTGGCTGAGCGCCCGCACGCTCGTTTCTTGGGTTGGCTTAGGCATACGGAGTACATTCCATGTCTAATCGCTAGCCAGACCAAGGGTTGTGGCAGCAGGACCGGTAGCAGGATCGACAGCACGTCGAAGGGGGACCGAGGTGATCCCCGACTTGCGTATTATGCCTCTCTGGCCGGTTGAGCGCCCGCACGCTCGTTTCATGGGTTGACTTAGGCATACGAAGTTTATTCCCAGTCTAAGATCGGGTCGGACCGAGAGTTGCGGCAGTAGGATCGGCAGCACGCAGGGGTACCAGGCCGATCCCCCGCTTGTGCATTCTACCTCTCCTGTTGGCTCAGCACCCGCACGCTCGTTTTGTGGGTTGACTTATGCATACGGAGTTCATTCCCAATGTAAGATTGGATCAGACTAAGGGTTACGGCCGTAGGATCGACAGCACGTGGGGGGGACCAGGTCGATCCCTGGCTTACGCATTTTGCCTCTTCGCCCGACTGAGCGCCCGTACGCTCATTTCGTGGGTTGGCTTGGGCATACGGAGTACATTCGATGTCTAAGCCCCAGCCGGACTGAGGGTTATGGCAGCAGGACCGGCAGCGGGATCGGTAGCACGTAGAGGGGATTGGGCTGATCCCTAACTTGAGCATTATGCCTCAATCGGCCGACCTCTCCGGTCGGTTGAGCACCCGCACGCTTGTTTCATGGGTTGACTTAGGCATATGGAGTTCATTCCCTGTCTAAGATTAGACTGGACCGAGAGTTGCGACAGCAGGATCGACAGCATGCAGAGGGGATCGAGCTGATCCTCGGCTTCCACATTCTGCCTCTCCGACCGACTGAGCGCCCACACGCCCGTTTCATGGGTTTGCTTAGGCATAGGGAGCTCATTCCATGTCTAAGGTCAAACCGGACCGAGGGTTGTGGCAGCGGGACTGGTAGCACGTAGAGGGGGATCGGGCCAATCCCCGGCTTGTGCATTATGCCTCTTCGACTGGCTCAGCGCCCGCACGCTCATTTCGTGGGTTGACTTATGCATACAGAGTTCATTCCAGTCTAAGATCAGATCAGACCGAGGGTTGCGGCAGCAGGATTGACAGCACATAAGGGCGGACTGGGTCGATCCCCAACTTGCGCATTCTGCCTCTCCGGTCGGCTGAGCGCCCACACACTCATTTCGTGGGTTGGCTTAGGCATACGGAGTTCATTCCATGTCTAAGCATACAGAGCTCGTTCCCAACCTAAGATTTTGAGCCACGGTGCACATGCTGGACTCAGGCATGTGCTGGTGCCACATTTTTTTTGCCAGGGGCACCATCGTCGAAGCATCGCCGGAGAGCCTAACCGACGGTATTGGGGGTTCCGACGATTGGGGGGGGCGAGGGTGTGCGCACTTAATGTACGATAGGTCCTAGTACTTGGCCCTTATATTGCCCCCTATCCCTCATCAAACCTCAAGAACTCACACCCTCTTAAAGAGCATTTGAGATTTTATAGGTTTGCTGTCAGTAGCCATTAAAGCGTCTGAAATGGGGACACTTTTTTCAAACGGTCACAAAATCTTCTCCACTTCGAGTTTTTAGCTGAATTTTTTTGTGAATGCCAAAAAAATTACAAGGATCACCTCTACCAAATTTGGGGACAAAACTCTTGCTAAAAAAATTTTAAAAAATCCCGAACCGCAAAAAGTTTCTAAAATCATGAAAAATAGAAAATAGGTCGTCTTGCCACGAAACTTCACATGAAGGCTTAGGGGACCATTGTATGAATTTACAAGCCATAAAAATGGCATTGGCTTGACAGAAATATGAAGATGTGCTTGAACCCACCGACCACCCGTTTGATCCCCGACTTGCGCATCCTGCCTCTCTGGTCGGTTGAGCGCCCGCATGTGCATTTCATGGGTTGACTTAGGCATACGGAGTTCATCCCTAGTCTAAGCATACGGAGTTCATTCCTAGTCTAAGATCAGACCGGATCAAGGGTTGCGACAGTAGCATCGATAGCACGCAGGGGGGACCGGGCTGAGGCCGATCCCCGGCTTGCGCATTCTGCCTCCCCAACCAACTGAGCGCCTGCACGCTCGTTTCATGGGTTGGCTTAGGCATACGGAGTACATTCCATGTCTAAGCCCCAGCTAAACTGAAGGTTGTGGCAGCAGGACTAGCAGCGAGATCGACAGCATGTAGAAGAGGGACCGGGTTGATCCTCGATTTATGCAATATGCCTCTCCATTCAGCTGAGCGCCCGCACGCTCATTTCGTGGGTTGACATAGGCATACGGTCTTCATCCCCAGTCTAAGCATATGGAGTTCATTCTTAGTCTAAGATCGGACCGGATCGAGGGTTACGGTAGTAGGATCGGCAGCCCGCATGGGGAACCGAGTCGATCCCCGACTTACGCATTCTGCCTTTTCGGTCGACTGAGCACCCGCACGCTCGTTTCGTGGGTTGGCTTAGGCATACGGAGTACATTCCACATCTAAGCCCCAGCCGAATCGAGGGTTGTGGCAGCAGGACTGGTAGCGGGATCTGCAGCACGCAGAGGGGGACAGGGCTGATCCTCGACTTGTGCATTATGCCTCTCCGACCGGCCTCTCCAGCCGGCTGAGCACCTACATGCTCGTTTCGTGGGTTGACTTAGGCATACGAGGTTCATCCCCAGTCTAAGCATGCGGAGTTCATTCCCAGTCTAAGATCAAAACGGATCGAGGGTTGCGGCAACAGGATCGATAACACGCAGGGGGGATCGGGCTGATCCACGGCTTGCGCAATCTACCTCTCCGACCAGTTGAGCACCCGTACGATTGTTTCATGGGTTGGCTTAGGCATACGGAGTACATTCCACATCTAAGCCCTAGTCGGACAGAGAGTTGTGGCAGCGGGACCGATAGCGGGATCGGTAGCACGTAGAGGGGGATCGGGCTAATCCTCGGCTTGCGCATTATGCCTCTCTGACCGGCTGAGCGCCTGCACGCTCATTTTGTGGGTTGGCTTAGGCATACGGAGTACATTCCATGTCTAAGCCCCAGCCAGACCGAGAGTTGTGGCAGCAGAATCGGCAGCGGGATCGACAGCACGTGGAGGGTGACCGGGCTGATCCCCAGCTTGTGCATTATGCCTCTCCGGTTGAGCGCTCGCACGCTCGTTTCATGGGTTGACTTAGGTATACAGAGTTCATCCCCAATCTAAGCATACGGAGTTCATTCCCAATCTAAGATCGGACCGGATCGAGTGTTGCGACAGCAGGATCGGCAGTACGTAGGGGGGACCGAGCTGATCCCCGGCTTGCATATTCTGTCCCTCCAGCCGGCTGAGCGCCCGCACGCTCGTTTCATGGGTTGCCTTAGGCATACGGAGTACATTCCACTTCTAAGCCCCAGTGGGACCGAGGGTTATGGCAGCAAGACCGGCAGCAGGATCGACAACACGCAGACGGGGACTAGGCTGATCCCCGGCTTGCGCATTAGGCCTCTCCGATCGGCTGAGCGTCCGCACGCTCGTTTCGTGGGTTGACTTAGGCATACGGAGTTCATCCCCAATCTAAGCATACAGAGTTCATTCCCAGTCTAAGATCGGACCGGACCGAGGGTTGTGACAACAGGATCGACAGCACGCAGGGGGGACTGGGCCGATCCTCGGCTTGCGCATTCTGCCTTTCCGACCGGCTGAGCACCCGCACACCCGTTTCATGGGTTGGCTTAGGCATAGGGAGCTCATTCCATGTCTAAGCCCAGCTGGACCAAGGGTTGTGGCAGCAGACCGGCAGCGGGATCGGCAGCACGCAGAGGGGGAGACCAGACCGAACCGAAGGTTGCGACAGTAGGATAGACAGCATGCAGGGGAGACAGGCTGATCTCTGGCTTGCGCATTCTACCTCTCTGATTGGTTGAGCACCCGCATGCCCGTTTCGTGGGTTGGCTTAGGCATAGGGAGCTCATTCCCAACCGGACTGAAGGTTGTGGCATCGGGACCGTCAGCACGCAGAGGGGGACCAGGGGGTGTGCGCACATGATGTGCGATGGGTGCTGGTACTTGGCCCATATATTGGCCCCCTATCCCTTATGAAACCTCAAGAATTCACACCCCCTTAAAAAGCATTTGAGATTTTATAGGTTTGCTGCCAGTAGCCATTAAATTGTCTGAAATGGGGATACTTTTTTCAAACGGTCAAAAAATCTTTTCCACTCTGAGTTTTTAGCTGAAATTTTTTGTGCTTGCCAACAAAAATACAAGGATCACCTCTACCAAATTTGGGGACAAAACTCATTCTAAAAAAATTTAAAAAAATCCTAAACCGCAAAAAATTTCAAAAATCATGAAAAATAGAAAACGGGTCGTCTTGCCATGAAACTTCACATGAAGGGTTGGGGGACCATTTTATGAATTTACAAGCCATAAAAATGGTGTTGGGATGGCAGAAATATGAAGATGTGCTTGAACCCACCTACCACCCGTTCGATCCCCGGCTTGTGCATCCTGCTTCTCTGGTCATCTGAGCGCCCGCACGCTCGTTTCGTGGGTTGACTTAGGCATACGGAGTTCATCCCTAGCCTAAGCATACAGAGTTCATTCCTAGTCTAAGATCGGATCGAATTGAAGGTTGCGGCAGCAGGATCGATAGAACACAGGGGGGATCGGGCTGATCCCTGGCTTGCGTATTCTACCTCTTCGGCCGGCTAAGAGCCTGCACGCTCGTTTCGACAGTTGGCTAAGAGCATACGGAGTACATTCCACGTCTAAGCCCCAGCTAGACCGAGGGTTGTGGCAGCGAGACCGGTAGCGGGATCGACAACACATAGAGGGTGATCGGTTTGATCCCCGGTTGGTGCATTATGCCTCTCCAATCGGCCTTTTCGACTGGCTGAGCGCCCACACGCTCGTTTCATGGGTTGACTTAGGCATACGGAGTTCATCCCCAATCTAAGCATACAGAGTTCATTCCTAGTCTAAGATCGGATTGGATCGAAGGTTGCGGTAACAGGATCGGTAGCATGCAGGGGGGACCGGACCGATCCCCGGCTTGCGAGTCTACCTCTCCGACTGACTGAGCGCCCATACGCTCGTGTCGTGGGTTGGCATAGGTGTACGGAGTACATTCCACGTTTAAGCCCCTGTCGAACCGAGGGTTGTGGCAGTAGGTCCGGTAGCGTGGTCAACAGCACACAGAGGGAGACCGGGCTGATCCCTGGCTTATGCATTATGCCTCTCTGGCCGACCTCTCCGACCGACTGAGCGCCCGCATGCTCGTTTCATGGGTTAACTTAGGCATACGGAGTTCATCCCCAGTCTAAGCATACGAAGTTAATTCATAGTCTAAGATCAGACCGAATCGAGGGTTGTGGTAGCAGGATCGACAGCACGCAGGGGGGACCGGACCGATCCCTGACTTGCGCATTCTGCCTCTCCGGTCAGCTGAGCACCTGTACGTCCCTTTTGTGGGTTGGCTTAGGCATAGTGAGCTCATTCCATGTCTAAGCCCCAGCTAGACCGAGGGTTGCAGGAGTGAGTCCGACAGCACACAGAGGGGGACTGGGCTGATCCCCGGCTTGAGCATTATGCCTTTTCGACCGGCTCAGCGCCCGTACGTTCGTTTCGTGGGTTGATTTATGCTTACAGAGTTCATTGCCAGTCTAATATTGGACCAGACTGAGGGTTGCGACAGTAGGATCGATAGCACATAGGGGGACCGGGTCGATCCCCGGCTTGTGCATTCTGCCTCTCCGGCCGGCTGAGCACCCGCACGCTCGTTTCATGGGTTGGCTTAGGCATACAGAGTTCATTCCATGTCTAAGCATAAGAAGCTCATTCCCAATCTAAGATTTTGAGCCACGGTGCACATGCTGGGCTCGGGCATGTGCTGGTGCCACATTTTTTTCACCCAGGCCACCATCGCCGTAACTTCACCAGAGCATCGCCAGAGAGCCTAATCGGCGGCATTGGGGGTTCCGACGATTGGTGGGTCGGGGGGTGTTTACACATGATGTGCGATGGGTGCTGGTACTTGGCCCTTATATTGGCCCCCTATCCCTCATCAAACCTCGAGAACTCACACCCCCTTAATGAGCATTTGAGATTTTATAGGTTTGCTGCCAGTAGCCATTAAAGTGTCTAAAATGGGGACACTTTTTTCAAATGGTCACAAAATCTTCTCCATTTTGAGTTTTTAGTTGAATGTTTTTGTGCATGCCAATAAAAATACAAGGATCACCTCTACCAAATTTGGGGACAAAACTCTTTCCAAAAAAATTTAAAAAAATCCCAAACCGTAAAAAGTTTCAAAAATCATCAAAAATAGAAAACGGGTCATCTTGCCACAAAACTTCACATGAAGGCTTAGGGGACCATTGTATGAATTTACAAGCCATAAAAATGGCATTGGCATGGCAGAAATATGAAGATGTGCTTGAACCAACCTACCACCCGTTCGATCCCCGGCTTGTGAATCCTGCCTCTCTGGTCGGCTTGCGCATTCTGCCTCTCCGGTCGACTGAGTGCCCGCACGCTCGTTTCGTGGGTTGGCTTAGGCATACAGAGTACATTCCACATTTAAGCCCTAGCCGAACCATGGGCTATGGCAGCAGGACTGACAGCGGGATTGACAGCATGCAGAAGGGGATCGGGCTGATCCCCGGGCTCGTTTTGTGGGTTGACTTTTGCATACGGAGTTCATTCTCAGTCTAAGATCAGACCAGACCATGGGTTATGGCAGTAGGATCGACGACACGCAGGAGGGATCAGGTCGATCCCCGGCTTGTGAATTCTGCCTCTTCGACCGATTGAGCGCCCGTACGCTCGTTTCATGGGTTCGCTGAGGCATACGGAGTTCATTCCATGTCTAAGCATACGGAGCTCATTCCCAATTTAAGATTTTGAGTAGGGTGCACATGTTGGGCTTGGGCATGTTCTGGTACCACGCTCGTTTCACCCGGGGCACCATCGTCGAAGCATCGTCGAAGAGCCTAACCAGCGGCATTGGGGGTTCCGACGATTGGGGGGCCGGGGGGTGTGCGCACATGATGTGCGATGGGTGCTGGTACTTGGCCCTTATGTTGGCCACCTATCCCTCATCAAACCTCAAGAACTCACACCCCCTTAAAGAGCATTTGAGATTTTATAGGTTTGCTGCCAGTAGCCATTAAAGTGTCTGAAATGGAAACACTTTTTTCAAACGGTCACAAAATCTTCTCCACTTCGATTTTTTTGCTGAATTTTCTTGTGCATGCCAAAAAAAATACAAGGATCACCTCTACCAAATTTGGGGACAAAACACTTTCTAAAAAAATTTTAAAAAATCCCGAACCACACAAAGTTTCAAAAATCATGAAAAATAGAAAATGGGTCATCTTGCCACGAAACTTCACATGAAGGCTTAGGGGACCGTTGTATGAATTTACAAGCCATAAAAATGGCATTGGCAAGACAAAAATATGAAGATGTGCTTGAACCCACCTATTACCCGTTCGATCCCCGGCTTGCGCATCCTGCCTCTCTGGTCGGTTGAGCGCCCGCACGCTCGTTTCCTGGGTTGACTTAGGTATACAGAGTTCATCCCCAGTCTAAGTATACAGAGTTCATTCCCAGTCTAAGATTAAACCAGATCGAAGGTTGCGGTAGCAGGATCAGCAGCACGCAGGGGGGACCGGGCTGATCCTCGGCTTACGCATTCTGCCTCTCCGTCCGACTGAGCACCCGCACGTTCATTTTGTGGGTTGGCTTAGGCATACGAAGTACATTCTACGTCTAAGCCCCCGTCGGACCGAGGGTTGTGGCAACAGGACCGGCAGTGGGATCGACAGCACGTAAAGGGGGAACAAGCTGATCCCCGGCTTGGCATTATACCTCTCCGACCGACCTCTCCAGCCGGCTAAGTGCCCGCACGCTCGTTTTATGGGTTGACTTAGGCATACGGAGTTCATCCCCAGTCTAAGCATATGGAGTTCATTCCCAATCTAAGATCAGACCGGATCGAAGGTTGCGGTAGCTGGATTGATAGCACGTAGGGGGGATCGAGCCGATCTTAGGCTGGCACATTCTTCCTCTCCGACTGACAGAGCGCTCGCACGCTCGTTTCATGGGTTGGCTTAGGCATACGGAGTACATTCCACGTCTAAGCCCCTGTCAGACCAAGGGTTGTGGCTGCAAGACCGGTAACGGGATCGACAGCACGCAGAGGGGGATCGGGCTGATCCCCAGCTTACGCATTATGCCTCTCCGACCGACCTCTCCGATCAGATGAGTGCCCGCACGCTCGTTTCATGGGTTGACTTAGGCATACAGAGTTCATCCCCAGTCTTACCGTACAGAGTTCATTCCCAGTCTAAGATCGAATCAGATCGAGGGTTGCAGTAGCAGGATCAGCAGCACACAGGGGGGACCGAGCCGATCCCTGGCTTGCGCATTCTGCCTCTCTGGCCGGCTGAGCACCCGTACGCTCGTTTCGTAGGTTGGCGTAGGCATTCAGAGTACATTCCACGTCTAAACCCCAGTCGGACCGAGGGTTGTGACCGCCAGCGGAATCGATCGCACGCAGAGAGGGATCGGGCTAATCCTCAGGTTGCGCATTATGCTTCTTCAATCAGCCTCTCCTGCCGGTTGAACGCCTCGTACGCTCGTTTCATGGGTTAACTTAAGCATACGGAGTTCATCCCCAGTCTAAGCATACGGAGTTCATTCCCAGTCTAAGATCGAATCGGATCGAGGGTTGCGGTAGCAGGATCGATAGCACGTAGGAGGGACCGAGCGATCCCCAACTTGCTCATTCTACCTCTCCGACCGACTAAGCACCCGCACGCTCATTTCGTGGGTTGGCTTTGGCATACGGAGTACATTCCATGTGTAAGCCCCAGCCGGACTGAGGGTTGTGGCAGCAAGACCGACAGAAGGATCGGTAGCATGCAGAGGGGGATCGAGTTGATCCCCGGCTTGCGTATTATGCCTCTCCGGCTAGCTGAGCGCCTGCACGCTTGTTTCATGAGTTGACTTAGGCATACGAAGTTTATCCCCAGTCTAAGCATATGGAGTTCATTCTCAGTCTAAGATTGGACCAGACCGAGGGTTGCGGCAGCAGGATTGACAACACGTAGAGGGGACCGAGCCGATCCCCGGCTTACGCATTCTACCTATCTGGAAGACTGAGCACCCACACGCTCGTTTCGTGGGTTGGCTTAGGCATAGGGAGTTTATTCCATGTCTAAGCCCAATCCGATCGAGGGTTGTGGCAGTGGGATCAGGCCGATCCGCGGCTTGCGCATTATGCCTCTTTGACCAGCTCAACGCCCGCATGCTCATTTCGTGGGTTGACTTATGCATACGGAGTTCATTCCCAGTCTAAGACCAGACCAGATCGAGGTTTGCGGCAGCAGGATTGACAGCACCTAGGGGGGGACCGGGTCGATCCTCGGCTTGCGCATTCTGCCTCTCCAACCGGCTGAGCACCCGCACGCTCATTTCATGGGTTGGCTTAGGCATACGGAGTTCATTCCATGTCTAAGCATACAGAGCTCATTCCCAATCTAAGATTTTGGGCCACGGTGCACATGCTGGGCTCAGGCATGTACTGGTGCCGTATTTTTTTTACCTGCGACACCATCGTCGAAGCATCGTCGGAGAGCCTAACCGACGGCATTGGGGGTTTCGGCAATTGGGGGGGCGGGGGGGTGTGCGCACATGATGTGCGATGGGTGCTGGTACTTGGCCCTTATATTGGCCCCCTATCCCTCATCAAACCTTGAGAACTCACACCCCCTTAAAGAGCATTTGAGATTTTATAGGTTTGCTGCCAGTAGCCATTAAAGTGTCTAAAATGGGGACACTTTTTTCAAACGGTCACAAAATCTTCTCCACTTAGAGTTTTTAGCTGAATTTTTTTTTGCATGCCAACAAAAATACAAGGATTAGCTCTACCAAATTTGGGGACAAAACTCTTTCTAAAAAAATTTTAAAAAATCCCAAACCGTAAAAAGTTTCAAAAATCGTGAAAAATAGAAAACGGGTCGTCTTGCCGCGAAACTTCACATGAAGGCTTAGGGGGCCATTGTATGAATTTACAAGCCATAAAAATAGCATTGGTATGGCAGAAATATGAAGATGTGGTTGAGCTGACCTACCACCCGTTCGATCGCTGGCTTGCGCATCTTACCTCTCTGGTTGGCTGAGCACCCGCACGCTCATTTCGTGGGTTGACTTAGGCATATGGAGTTCATCTTCAGTCTAAGCGTATGGAGTTCATTCGCAGTCTAAGATCGGATCGGATCGAGGGTTGCGGCAGTAGGATTGCCAGCACGTATGGGGGGCCGGGCCGATCCCCGGCTTGCACATTCTGCCTCTCTGGTCGATTGAGCACCCGCACACTCGTTTCGTGGGTTGGCTTAGGCATACAGAGTACATTCCACGTCTAAGCCCCAACCGGGTCGAGGGATGTGGCCGCAGGACCGACAGCGGGATCGCCACCATGCAGAGGGGGATCGGGCTGATCCTCGGCTTGTGCATTATTCCTCTTCGGCCAGCCTTTCCGGTCGACTGAGTGCCCGCATGTTCATTTCATGGGTTGACTTAGGCATACGGCGTTCATCCCCAGTCTAAGCATACGGAGTTCATTCTCAGTCTAAGATCGGATTGGATCGAGGTTGCGATTGTAGGATCGATAGCAAGCAGGGGTCACCGGGCTGATCCCCAGCTTGCGCATTCTACCTCTTCGACCGACTGAGCGCCTGAACGCTCGTTTCATGGGATGGCTTAGGCTTAGGGAGCTCATTCCATGTCCAAGCCCTAGCCGGACAAAGGGTTGTGGCACTGAGATCGGCATATGGAGTTCATCCCCAGTCTAAGCATATGGAGTTCATTCCTAGTCTAAGATCAGACCAGACCGAGGGTTACGGCAGTAAGATCGACAGCACGTAGGGGGGACCGAGCCGATCCCCGGCTTGCACATTATGCCTTTCTAGTTGGTTGAGCACCCGCACGCTTGTTTCGTGGGTTGGCTTAGGCATACAGAGTACATTCCACGTCTAAGCCCCAGCTGGATCGAGGGTTGTGGTAGCAGGACCAGCAGTGGGATCGACAGCACGCAGAAGGGGATCGGACTGATCCAGGGCTTACGCATTATGCCTCTCTGGCCGGCTGAGCGCCCGCATGCTCGTTTCATAGGTTGACTTAGGCACACGGAGTTCATCCCCAGTCTAAGATCGGACTGGACTGAGGGTTGTGGCAGCAGGATCGACAGCACGCAGGGGGACCTGGTCGATCCCCGGCTTGCACATTCTACCACTCCGGTCGGCTGAGCACCCGAACACCCGTTTCATGGGTTGGCTTAGGCATAGGGAGCTCATTCCATGTCTAAGCCCCAGTCGGACAAAGGGTTGTGGCAGCGAGATCGGTAACACGCAGAGGGGGACTGGGCCGATCCTCGGCTTGCGTATTATGCCTTTTCGGCCGGCTCAGTGCCCGTACGCTCGTTTAATGGGTTGACTTATGCATACGGAGTTCATTCCCAGTATAAGATCAGATCGGATCGAGGGTTGCGGCATCAGGATCGATAGCACATAGGGGGGACTGGGTCGATCCCCAGTTTGTGTATTCAGCCTCTTCGGCCGACTGAGCGCCTGCACGCTCGTTTCATGGGTTGGCTTAGGCATACGGAGTTCATTCGTTGTCTAAGCATACGGAGCTCATTCCCAATCTAAGATTTTGAGCCACGATGCAAATGTGGGGCTCGGGCATGTGCTAGTGCCACATTTTTTTCACCTGGGGCACCATCGTCGGAGCATCACCGGGGCATCGCAAGAGATTGGGTTGATCCGACGGCATTGGGGGTTTCGGCGATTGGGGGGCTGAGGGGTGTGCACACATGATGTGCAATGGGTGCTGGCACTTAGCCATTATATTGGCCCCCTATCCCTCATCAAACCTCGAGAACTCGCATCCCCTTAAAGAGCATTTGAGATTTTATAGGTTTGCTGTCAGTAGCCATTAAAGTGTCTGAAATGGGGACACTTTTTTCAAACGGTCACAAAATCTTCTCCACTTCTAGTTTTTAGCTGAATTTTTTTTTTGCTTGCCAACAAAAATACAAGGATCACCTCTACCAAATTTGGGGATAAAACTCTTTCTAAAAAAATTTAAAAAAATCTCGAACCGTAAAAAGTTTCAAAAATCGTGAAAAATAGAAAACAGGTCGTCTTGCCATGAAACTTCACATGAAGGCTTACGGGACCATTGTATGAATTTACAAGCCATAAAAATGGCATTGACATGGCAGAAATATGAAGATGTGCTTGAACCCACCTACCACCCGTTTGTTCCCCGGCTTGCGCAGCCTGCCTCTCTGGTCGGTTGAGCACCAGCACACTTGTTTCGTGGGTTAACTTAGGCATACGGAGTTCATCCCCAATCTAAGCATACGGAGTTCATTCCCAATTTAAGATCAGATCGGATCGAGGGTTGCGGTAGCAGGATTGACAGCACACAGAGGGGACCGGGCCAATCCCCAATGTGCGCATTCTGCCTTTTCGGCCGGCTGAGCACCCGCACGCTCGTTTCATGGGATAGCTTAGGCATATGGAGTACATTCCATGTCTAAGCCCTAGCCGGACCGAAGGTTGTGGCAGTGGGATCGACAGCACACAGAGGGGGATCGAGGCGATCCCTGGCTTGTACATTATGCCTCTTCAATCGGCTCAGTGCCTGCACGCTCGTTTCATGGGTTGACTTATGTATACGGAGTTCATTTTCAGTCTAAGATCGGACTGGACCAAGGGTTGCGGTAGCAAGATCGACAGCACGCAAAGGGGACTGGGTCGATCCCCGACTTACGCATTCTACCTCTCCGATCGACTGAACGCCCGCACGCTCATTTCATGGGTTGGCTTAGGCATACAGAGTTCATTCCATGTCTAAGCATACGGAGCTCATTCCCAATCCAAACTTTTGAGCCACGGTGCACATGCTGGGCTCGGGCTTGTGCTGGTGCCGTATTTTTTTCAAACGGTCACAAAATCTTCTCCACTTCAAGTTTTTAAGTGAATTTTTTTACGCATGCCAACAAAAATACAAGGATCACCTTTACCAAATTTGGGGACAAAACCCTTTCTAGAAAAATTTAAAAAAATCCCGAACCACAGAAAGTTTCAAAAATCCTGAAAAATAGAAAATGGGTCGTCTTGCCACGAAACTTCACATGAAGGCTTAGGGGACCATTGTATGAATTTACAACCCATAAAAATGGTATTGGCATGGCAAAAATATGAAGATGTGCTTGAACCAACCTACCACTCGTTCGATCCCCGGCTTGCGCATCCTGCCTCTCTGGTCGGCTGAGCGCCCGCATGCTCGTTTCATGGGGGGACTTAGGCATACGAAGTTCATCAGTAGTCTAAGCATACGAAGTTCATTCCCAATCTAAGATCGAACTGGATCAAGGGTTGCGACAGCAGGATCGGTAGCACGCATGAGGGATCGGATCGATCCTCGGCTTGCACATTTTGTCTCTCCAGCTGGATAAGCGCCTAGACGCTTGTTTCATGGGTTGGCTTAGGCATACGGAGTACATTCCACATCTAAGCCCTACCCAGACCGAGGGTTGTGGCAGCAGGACCGGTAGCGGGATCGGTAGCACTCAGAGGGGGACCAGGCTTATCCCCAGCTTGCGTATTATACCTCTTCGATCAACTGAGCACCCGCACGATCATTTCATGGGTTGACTTAGGCATACGGAGTTCATCCCCAGTCTAAGCATATGAAGTTCATTCCCAGTCTAAGATCGAACCGGTTCGAGGGTTGCGGCAGCAGGATCGGTAGCACGTAGGGGGGACTAGGCTGATCCCCGACTTGCGCGTTCTACCTCTCTAGCTGGCTGAGTGCCCGAACGCCCGTTTTGTTGTTGGCTTAGGCATACGGAGTACATTCCACATCTAAGGCCCAGCCGGACCGAGGGTTGTGGCAGCAAGACCGACAGTAAGATCAGCAGCATGCAGAGGGGGACCGGGCTGATCCTCGGCTTGCGCATTATGCCTCTCCAATCGGCCTTTCTGGTTGACTGAGTGCCCACATGCTCGTTTCATGAGTTCATCCCCAGTCTAAGCATACAGAGTTCATTCCTAGTCTAAGATCAGATCGGATCGAGGGTTGCAACAGCAAGATCGACAGCACGCAGAGGGGACCGGGTCGATCATCGGCTTGCGCATTCTGCCTCTCTGGTCGGCTGAGCTCCCGCACGCCCATTTCGTGGGTTGGCTTAGGCATAGGGAGCTCATTCCATGTCTAAGCCCTAGTCGGATCGAGGGTTGTGGCAGCGGGACCGGCAGCACGCAAAAGGGGATCGAGCTTATCCTCGGCTTGCGCATTATGCCTCTTCGATCGGATCAGCACCCGTACACTTGTTTCGTGGGTTGACTTATGCATACGGAGTTCATTCCCAGTCTAAGATCAGACTAGGCTGAGGGTTGCACTAGCAAGATTGACAGCACGCAGAGGGGATCAGGTCAATCCCCAGCTTGTGCATTCTACCTCTCCAACTGGCAGAGCACCCGCACGTTCGTTTCGTGGGTTGGCTTAGGCATACGGAGTTCATTCCATGTCTAAGCATATGGAGCTCATTCCCAATCTAAGACTTTGAGCCATGGTGCACATGCTGGGCTCGGGCATGTGCTGGTGCCACATTTTTTTCACCCGAGGCACCATCATCGGAGCATCACCGGAGAGCTTAACCGACGACATTGGGGGTTCCGACGATTGGGGTGGCCGGGGGGTGTGCGCACATGATGTGCGATGGGTGCTGGCACTTGGCCCCTATATTGGCCCCCTATCCCTCATCAAACCTCGAGAACTCACACCCCCTTAAAGAGCATTTGAGATTTTATAGGTTTGCTGCCAGTAGCCATTAAAGTGTCTAAAATGGGAACATTTTTTTCAAACGGTCACAAAGTCTTCTCCACTTCGAGTTTTTAGCTGAAGTTTTTTGTGCATGCCAAAAAAAATACAAGGATCACCTCTACCAGCTTTGGGGACAAAACTCTTTCTAGAAAAATTTAAAAAAATCTCGAACCGCAAAAGGTTTCAAAAATCATGAAAAATAGAAAACGGGTCGTCTTGCCACGAAACTTAACATGAAGGCTTAGGGCACCATTGTATGAATTTACAAGCCATAAAAATGGCATTGGCATGGTAGAAATATGAACATGTGCTTGAACCCACCTACCGCCTATTCGATCCACGGCTTGCGCATTCTGCCTCTCTGGTCGGCTGAGTGCCCGCACGCTCCTTTCGTGGGTTGGCTAGGCATACGGAGTACATTCCACGTCTAAGCCCCTGTCAGACCGAGGGTTTTGGTAGCAGGACCGGCAGCAGGATTGACAGCACGTAGGGGGGATCGAGGGTTACGGCAGCAGGATTGACAGCACGTAGGAGGGACCGGGCCAATCCTCGGCTTGCGCATTCTACCTCTCTGACTGGTTGAGCACCCACACGTTCGTTTTGTGGGTTGGCTTAGGCATACAGAGTACATTCCACGTCTAAACCCCAGTCGGATCAAGGGTTGTGGCAGCAGGACTGGCAGCGGGATCGGCAGCATGCAGAGGGGGACTGGCCTGATCCCCGGCTTGTGCATTATGCCTCTCTGGTTGGCCTCTTCGGCCGGTTGAGCGCCCTCACGCTCATTTCGTGGGTTGACTTAGGCATACGGAGTTCATCCCCAGTCTAAGCATACGGAGTTCATTCCCAGTCTAAGATCGGATCGAACCAAGGGTTGCGGCAGTAGGATCGACAGCACGAAGGGGGAATGAGTCGATCCTCGGCTTGCGCATTCTGCCTCTCCGGCCGACTGAGCACCCGTACGCCCATTTCGTGGGTTGGCTTAGGCATAGGGAGCTCATTCCATGTCTAAGCCCCAGCCAGACCGAGGTTGTGGCAGCGGGACTGGCAGCACGCAGAGGGGGACCGGGTCGATCCCCGACTTACGCATTATGCCTCTTCGACCGGCTCAACACCCGCATGCTCGTTTCATGGGTTGACTTCTACATACGGAGTTCATTCCCAGTCTATGATCAGATCGGACCGGACCGAGGGTTGTGGCAACAGGATCAATAGCACGTAAGGGGGACAGGGTCGATCCCTGGCTCACGCATTCTACCTCTCCGATTGGCTGAGCGGCCGTACGCTCGTTCATTCCATGTCTAAGCATACAGAGCTCATTCTCAATCTAAGATTTTGAGCCACGGTGCACATGCTGGGCTTGGGCATGTGCTGGTGCCGCATTTTTTTCACTCAGGGCACCATCGCTGGAGCATCGTCGAAGAGCCTAACCGATGGCATTGGGGGTTCCAGTGATTGGGGGGGCCGGGGGTTATGCGCACATGATGTCCGATGGGTGCTGGTACTTGGCCCTTATATTGGCCCCCTATCCCTTATCAAACCTCTAGAACTCACACCCCCTTAAAGAGCATTTGAGATTTTATAGGTTTGCTGCCAGTAGCCATTAAAGTGTCTGAAATGGGGACACTCTTTTCAAACGGTCACAAAATCTTCTCCATTTTGAGTTTTTAGCTGAATTTTTTTGTGCATGCCAACAAAAATACAAGGATCACCTCTACCAAAGTTGGGGAGAAAACACTTTCTAAAAAAATTTAAAATATCCCGAACTGTAAAAAGTTTCAAAAATCGTGAAAAATAGAAAATGGGTCGTCTTGCCACGAAACTTCACATGAAGGCTGAGGGGACCATTGTATGAACTTATAAGCCATAAAAATGGCATTGGCATGGTAGAAATATGAAGATGTGATTGAACCCACCAACCACCCGTTTGATCCTCGGTTTTCACATCTTGCCTTTCTGGTCGGCTGGGTGACTGCACGCTCGTTTCGTGGGTTGACTTAGGCATACGAAGTTCATCCCCAGTCTAAGCATACGGAGTCCATTCCTAGTCTAAGATCAGACTAGATCGAGGGTTGTGATAGCAGGATCGACAGCACACGGAGGGGATCGTGTCGATCCCCGGCTTGCCATTCTGCCTCTCCGGCCAACTGAGCGCCTGCATGCTCGTTTCATGGGTTGGCTTAGGCATAAAAAGTACATTCCACATCTAAGCCCCAGTCGGACTGAGGGTTGTGGTAGCAGGACCGGCAGCGAGATCGGTAGCAAGTTGAGGGGGACCGAGCTTATCCCCGACTTGTGCATTATGCCTCTTCGATTGGCCTTTCTGATCGACTGAGCACCCGCACGCTCGTTTTGTGGGTTGACTTAGGCATACAGAGTTTATCCCCAGTCTAAGCATACGGAGTTCATTCCCAGTCTAAGATCTGACCGGATCGAGGGTTGCGATAGCAGGATTGGCAACATGTAGGAGGGATCGGGCCAATCCATGGCTTGCACATTCTACCTCTCTAGTCGGCTGAGCGCCCGCACACTCGTTTCATGGGTTGGCTTAGGCATACGAAGTACATTCCATGTCTAAGCCCCAGTCGGACCGAGGGTTATGGCAGTAGGACCGACAGCGGGATTGGCAGCACGCAGGGGGGGACCAGACTGATCCTCGACTTGTGCATTATGCCTCTCTGATCAACCTCTCCGGTCGGTTGAGCACCCACATGCTCGTTTCATGGGTTGACTTAGGCATACGGAGTTCATCCCCAGTCTAAGCATACGGAGTTCATTCCCAGTCTAAGATCGGATCGAATCAAGGGTTGCGATAGTAGGATCGGCAGCACGCAGTGGGGACCAAGCCGATCCCTGACTTACGCATTCTGCCTCTCCAGTCGGCTGAGCGCCCGAACGCTCGTTTCGTGGGTTAGCTTAGGATACGAAGTACATTCCACGTCTATGCCCTAGCAGGACCGAGGGTTGTGGTAGCAGGACCAGTAGTGGGATCGACAGCACACAGAGGAGGACCGGGTTGATCCCTCACTTGCACATTATGCCTCTCCGGTTGGCCTCTCCGACCGACTGAGCGCCCGCATGCTCGTTTCGGGGGTTGACTTAGGCATACGGAGTTCATCCACAATCTAAGCATACGGAGTTCATTCCCAGTCTAAGATCAGACCGGATCGAGGGTTGCAACAGCAGGATTGGCAGCATGCAAGGGAGACTGGGTCGATCCTCGGCTTGTGCATTTTGACTCTCCGATCGGCTGAGCGCCTGCACGTTCGTTTCGTGGGTTGACTTAGGCATACAGAGTTCATCCCCAGTCTAAGCTTATGGAGTTCATTCCCAGTCTAAGATCAGATCGAACCGAGGGTCATGGTAGTAGGATCAGCAGCACGTAGAGGAAGACCGGGCTAATCCTTGGCTTGCGCATTATGCCTCTTCGATCAGCTCAGCAACCGCACGCTCGTTTCGTGGGTTAACTTATGCATACGGAGTTCATTCCCAGTCTAAGATCAGACCGAATAGAGGGTTACGGCAGTAGGATCAACAGCACGTAGGGGGGATTGGGTCGATCCTCGACTTGCTCATTCTGCCTCTCCGACCGGGTGAGCCCCCGCACGCTCATTTCGTGGGTTGGCTTAGGCATACGGAGTACATTCCACATCTAAGGCCCAGCCTGATCGAGGGTTGTGGCAGCAGGACTGGCAGCGGGATCGGCAGCACGCAAAGGGGGATCGAGCTAATCCCCAGCTTGCGCATTATGCCTCTACGGCCGGCTGAGTGCCCACACGCTCTTTTCGTGGGTTGACTTAGGCATACGGAGTTCATCCCCATTCTAAGCATACAGAGTTCATTCCCAGTCTAAGATCGAACCGGATTGAGGGTTGCGGTAGTAAGATTGGCAACACGTAGGGGGGACCAGAGGGATCCTCGGATTGCATATTTTACCTCCCCGACCAGCTGAGCGTTCGCATGCTCATTTCTAGGGTCGACTTAGGCATACAGAGTACATTCCATGTCTAAGCCCTAGCCGAACCGAGAGTTGTGGCATCAGGATCGGTAACAGGATCGATAGCACGCAGAGGGGACTGGGTTGATCCCCGACTTGTGCATTATGCCTCTCCGGTCGGCCTCTTCGGCTGGCTGAGCACCCGCACGCTCGTTTCATGGGTTGACTTAGGCTTACGGAGTTCATCCCCAGTCTAAGCATACGGAGTTCATTCCCAGTCCAAGATTGGACTGGATCGAGGGTTGCGACAGCAGGATCGGTAGCACGTAGTGGGGATCAGTCGATACCCGACTTGCACATTTTGCCTCTCGGGCCGACTAAGCACCCGCACGCTCGTTTCATGGGTTGGTTTAGGCATACGGAGTACATTCCACGTCTAAGCCCTAGTCGGATAGGGGGTTATGGTAGTAGGACCAGCCACGGGATCAATAGCACGTAGAGGGGGATCGGGCTGATCCTCGGCTTGCGTATTATGCCTCTCTAGTCGGCCTCTACGGTCGGCTGAGCGCCCGTATGCTTGTTTCGAGGGTTGACTTAGGCATACGGAGTTCATCCGTAGTCTAAGCATACGAAGTTCATTCCCAGTCTAAGATCAGATCGGACCGAGGGTTGCAGCAGCAGGATCGACAGCACGTAGGGGGAACCGAGCCCATCCCCGGCTTGCGCATTCTGCCTCTCCGGCGGACTGAGCACCCGCACACCCATTTCGTGGGTTAGCTTAGGCATAGGGAGCTCATTCCATGTCTAAACCCCAGTCGGACCGAGGGTTGTGGTGGTGGTACCAACAGCACGCAGAGGGGGACCGAGCCGATCCTCGGCTTGCGCATTATGCCTCTTCGATCGGTTCAATGCCCGCACGCTCGTTTCGTGGGATGACTTATGCATATGGAGTTCATTACCAGTCTAAGATTGGATGGGACAGAGGGTTGTGGCAGCAAGATCGACAGCACATAGGGGGGATCAGGTCGATCCCCGGCTTGCGTATTCTACCTCTCCAACCGGCAGAGCGCCCGCACGTTCGTTTCGTGGGTTGGCTTAGGCATACGGAGTTCATCCCATGTCTAAGCATACGGAGCTCATTCCCAATCTAAGATTTTGAGCCACGGTGCACATGCTGGGCTCGGGCATGTGCTGGTGCCACATTTTTTTTGCCCAAGGCACCATCGCCAGAGCATCTTCGGACCATCATCGAAGAGCCTAACCGACGACATTAGGGGTTCCGACGATTGCGGGGGCCGGGGGGTGTGCGCACATGATATCTGATGGGTGCTGGTACTTGGCCCTTATATTGGCCCCCTATCCCTCATCAAACCTCTAGAACTCACACCCCCTTAAAGAGCATTTGAGATTTTATAGGTTTGCTGCCAATACCCATTAAAGTGTCTAAAATGGGGACACTTTTTTAAAACGGTCACAAAATCTTCTCCAATTTGATTTTTTAGATGAATTTTTTTGTGCATGCCAAAAAAAATACAAGGATCACCTCTACCAATTTTGGGGACAAAACTCTTTCTAAAAGAATTTTAAAAAATCTCGAACCGCAAAAAGTTTTAAAAATCATGAAAAATAGAAAACGGGTCGTCTTGCCACAAAACTTAACATGAAGGCTTAGGGGACCATTGTATGAATTTACAAGCCATAAAAATGGCATTGGTACAGCAGAAATATGAAGATGTGCTTGAACCCACCTACCACCAGTTCGATCCCCGGCTTGCGCATCCTGCCTCTCTGGTCGGCTGAGCGTCCGCACGCTCGTTTCGTGGATTGAATTAGGCATACGGAGTTCATCCACAGTCTAAGTATACGAAGTTCATTCCCAGTATAAGATCGGTAGCACATAGAGGGGGACCGGGCTGATCCCTGGCTTGCACATTATGCCTCTCCGGTCGACCTCTCCGATCGGTTGAGTGCCCGGACGCTCATTTTGTGGGTTGACTTAGGCATACGAAGTTCATTCCCAATCTAACATCAGACCGGATCAAGGGTTGTGACAGTAGGATCAGAAGCAAGCAGGGGGGATCGGGCCGATCCTCGGCTTGTGCATTCTGCCTCTCCGATCGGTTGAGCGCCCGCACACTCATTTCATGGGTTGGCTTAGGCATACAGAGTACATTCCACGTCTAAGCCCCAGTCAGACCAAGGGTTGTGGTAGCAGGACCGGCAGCGGGATCGATAGCATGGAGAGAGGGATCGGACTGATCCTCGGCTTACGCATTATGCCTCTCCGGTCGGCTGAGCGCCCGTACGCTCGTTTCATGGGTTGACATAGGCATACGGAGTTCATCCCTAGGCTAAGCATACGGAGTTCATTCCCTGTCTAAGATCAGACCAGACCGAGGGTTACTGCAGTAGGATCGACAGCACGCAGGGGGGACCGGGCTGATCCTCGGCTTGTGCATTCTGCCTCTCAGATCGGCTGAGCGCCCGTATGCCCGTTTCGTGGGTTGGCTTAGGCATAGGGAGCTCATTCCATGTTTAAGCCCCAGCCGAACCGAGGGTTGTGGCAGTGGGACCGGCAGCACGTAGAAGGGGATCGGCCGATTCTCGGCTTGTGCATTATGCCTTTTCGGTCGGCTCAGCGCCGCACGCTCATTTCGTGGGTTGACTTACGCATACGGAGTTCATTCCCAATCTAAGATCAAACCAGACCGAGGGTTGTGGCAGCAGGATCGACAGCACACAGGGGGGGACTGGGTCGATCCCCAGCTTATTCTTCTGCCTCTCTGATCGGCTGAGTGCCTGTACGCTCGTTTCGTGGGTCGGCTTAGGCATACGGAGTTCATTCCATGTCTAAGCATATGAAGCTCATTCCTAATCTAAGATTTTGAGCCATGGTGCACATACTGGGCTCGAGCATGTGCTGGTGCCGCATTTTTTTTGCCTGGGGCACCATCGTTGGAGCATCGTCAGAGCATCGTCGGAGAGCCTAACCTGCGGCATTGGGGGTTTCGACGATTGGAGGGGTCGGGGGGTGTGCGCACATGATGTTCGATGGGTGCTGGTACATTGCCTATATATTGGCCCCCTATCCCTCATCAAACCTTGAGAACTCACACCCCTTTAAAGAGCATTTAAGATTTTATAGGTTTGCTGCCAGTAGCCATTATAGTGTCTGAAATGGGGATACTTTTTTCAAACAGTCACAAAATCTTCTCCACTTCGAGTTTTTAGCTGCATTTTTTTGTGCACACCAAAAAAAATACAAGATCACCTCTACCAAATTTGGTGACAAAACTCTTTCTAAAAAAATTTAAAAAAATCTTGAACTGTAAAAAGTTTCAAAAATCGTGAAAAATAGAAAACGGGTCGTCTTACCACGAAACATCACATGAAGGCTTAGGGGACCATTGTATGAATTTACAAGCCATAAAAATGGTATCGGCACAGCAAAAATATGAAGATGTGCTTGAACCCACCTACCACCCGTTCGATCCCCGGCTTGCGCATTTTACCTCTCCGACCGGTTGAGTGCCCGCACGCTCGTTTCGTAGGTTGGCTTAGGCATACGGAGTTCATTCCATGTCTAAGCATACAGAGGTCATTCCCAATCTAATATTTTGAGCCACGGTGCACATGCTGGGCTCAGGCATGTGCTCGTGCCGCATTTTTTTCGCCCGGGGCACCATCGCTGGTGCATCGCCGGAGAGCCTAACCAACGGCATTGGGGGTTCCGACGATTGGGGGGTCGGGGGGGTGCGCACATGATGTGCGATGGGTGCTGGTACTTGGCCCTTATATTGGCCCCCTATCCCTCATCAAACCTCGAGAACTCACACCCCCTTAAAGAGCATTTGAGATTTTATAGGTTTGCTGCCAGTAGCCATTAAAGTGTCTGAAATGGGGACACTTTTTTCAAAAGGTCACAAAATCTTCTCCACTTTGATTTTTTAGCTGCATTTTTTTTTTGCATGCCAACATAAATACAAGGATCACCTCTACCAAATTTTGTGACAAAACTCTTTCTAAAAAAATTTTAAAAAATCTCAAACCGTAAAAAGTTTCAAAAATCGTGAAAAATAGAAAACGGGTCATCTTGCCACGAAACTTCACATGAAGGCTTAGGGGACCATTGTATGAATTTACAAGCCATAAAAATGACATCGGGATGGCAGAAATATGAAGATGTGATTGAAGCCACCTACCACCCGTTAGATCCCCGGCTTGCGCATTTTGCCTCTCCGGTCGGTTGAGTGCCCGCACACTCATTTTGTAGGTTGGCTTAGGCATACGGAGTTCATTCCATGTCTAAGCATACGGAGGTCATTCCCAATCTAAGATTTTGAGCCACGGTGCACAAGCTGGGCTCGGGCATGTGCTGGTGCCGCATTTTTTTTGCCCAGGGCACCATCGCTGGAGCATCGTCGGAGAGCCTAACTGGCGGCATTAGAGGTTTCGACGATTGGGGGGGCCGGGGGGTGCGTACATGATGTGTTATGGGTGCTGGTACTTGGCCCTTATATTGGCCCCCTATCCCTTATCAAACCTCGAGAACTCACAACCCCCTTAAAGAGCATTTGAGATTTTATAGTTTTGCTGCCAGTAGCCATTAAAGTGTCTGAAATGGGGACACTTTTTTCAAACGGTCACAAAATCTTCTCCACTTTGAGTTTTTAGCTGCATTTTTTTATGCATGCCAAAAAAAATACAAGGATCACCTCTACCAAATTTGGTGACAAAACTCTTTCTAAAAAAATTTAAAAAAATCTCGAACCGTAAAAAGTTTCAAAAATCATGAAAAATAGAAAACGGGTCGTCTTGCCATGAAACTTCACATGAAGGCTTAGGGGACCATTGTATGAATTTACAAGCCATAAAAATGGCATCGGCATGGTAGAAATATGGCATCGGCATACTGTCTCTTTGGTCGGCTGAGCGCCTGCACACTCATTTCGTGGGTTGACTTAGCCATACAGAGTTCATCCCCAGTCTAAGCATATGGAGTTCATTCCTAGTCTAAGATCAGATCAGATCGAGGGTTGCGACAGTAGGATCGACAGCATGCAGGGGGGACCGGGCCGATCCCTGGCTTGCACATGCTGGCTCTCCGATCGGCTAAGCGCCCGTACACTCTTTTCGTGGGTTAGCTTAGGCATACAGAGTTCATTCCATGTCTAAGCCCTAGCCAGACCGAGGGTTGTGGTAGCAGTACCGATAGCGGGATCGACAGCACGCAGAGGGGACCAAGCTAATCCTCGGCTTACGCATTATGCCTTTTCGGTCGGCCTCTTCGATCGACTGAGTGCCCGCACGCTCGTTTCGTGGGTTGACTTAGGCATATGGAGTTCATCCTTAGTCTAAGAACACGGAGTTCATTCCTAGTCTAAGATCGGATCGGATCGAGGGTTGCGACAGCAGGATCGACAGGACACAGGGGGACCGAGCCGATCCCCAGCTTGCGCATTCTACCTCTCCGATCGACTGAGCGTCTGCACGTTCGTTTTATAGGTTGGCTTAGGTATACGGAGTACATTCCATGTGTAAGCCCCAGTCGGATCGAGGGTTGTGGCAGCAGGACCGACAGCAGGATCGATAGCATGCAGAGGGGGACCAGGCTGATCCCCAGCTTGTGCATTATGCCTCTCAGGCCGGGCTTTCCGATCGGCTGAGTGCCCGCATGCTCGTTTCGTGGGTTGACTTAGGCATATGGAGTTCATCCCCAATCTTAGCATACGGAGTTCATTCCTAGTCTAAGATCAGATCGAATTGTGGGTTGTGACAGTAGGATCGGCAGCACGCAGGGGGGACCAAACCGATCCTCGACTTGCGCATTCTGCCTCTCTATCGGGCTGAGCACCCGCATGCCTATTTCGTGCGTTAGCTTAGGTATAGGGAGCTCATTCCATCTCTATACCCCAACCGGACCGAGGGTTTTGGCAGCGAGACCAGCAAGACGCAGAGGGGGACCGGGCCGATCTCTGGCTTGTGCATTATGCCCCTTCGGTCAGCTCATCGGCCACACGCTCATTTCATTGGTTGACTTATGCACATGCTGGGCTCGGGCATGTGCTGGTGCCACATTTTTTTCGCCCGGGGCATATCGCCGGAGCATCGTCGGAGAGCCTAATCGGTGACATTGGGGGTTCCGGTGATTGGGAGGATGGGGAGTGTGCGCACATGATGTGCGATGGGTGCTGGTACTTGGCCCTTATATTGGCCCCTTATCCCTCATCAAACCTCAAGAACTCATACCCCCTTAAAGAGCATTTGAGATTTTATAGGTTTGCTGCCAGTAGCCATTAAAGTGTCTGAAATGGGGACACTTTTTTCAAACGGTTGCAAAATCTTCTCCACCTCGAGTTTTTAGCTAAATATTTTTGTGCATGCCAACAAAAATACAAGGATCACCTCTACCAAATTTGGGGACAAAACCCTTTCTAAAAAAATTAAAAAAAAATCCCGAACCCTAAAAAGTTTCAAAAATCGTGAAAAATAGAAAATGGGTCGTCTTGCCACGAAACTTCACATGAAGGCTTAGGGGACCATTATATGAATTTACAAGCCATAAAAATGGCATTGGCATGACAGAAATATGAAGATGTGCTTGAACCCCATTCGATCCTTGGCTTGCGCATCCTGCCTCTCTGGTCGACTGAGCGCCAGCATGCTCGTTTCGTGGGTTGACTTAGGCATACGGAGTTCATCCCCAGTCTAAGCATACAGAGTTCATTCCCAGTCTAAGATCAGATCGTATCAAGGGTTGCGACAGCAGGATCAGCATCACGTAGGGGGACTGGACCGATCCCCAGCTTGTGCATTCTGCCTCTCCGATCGACTGAGTGCCCGCACGCTCGTTTCGTGGGTTGGCTTAGGCATACGGAGTACATTCCACGTCTAAGCCCCAACTGGACCGAGGGTTGTGGTAGTATGACCAATAGCAAGATAGGCAGCATGCAGAGAGGGACTGGGCTGATCCCTGACTTGCGCATTATGCCTCTCCGACTGACTGAGCGCCCGTACGCTCATTTTGTGGGTTGACTTAGGCATACAGAGATCATCCCCAGTCTAAGCATACGAAGTTCATTCCCAGTCAAAGATTGGACCGGATTGAGGGTTGCGGTAGCAGGATCGACAGCACGCAAGGTGGATCGGGCCGATCCCTGGCTTACGCATTACGCCTCTCCGGTCGATTGAGCGCCCGCACGCTCGTTTCATGGGTTGGCTTAGGCATACGGAGTACATTCCATGTCTAAGACCCAGTCGGACTGAGGGTTGTGGTAGCAAGACCGACAGCGGGATAGACAACACGCATAGGGGGATCGGACTGATCCTCGACTTGTGCATTATGCCTCTTCGGCTGGCCTCTTCCGCCGACTGAACGCCCGCATGCTAGTTTCGTGAGTTGACTTAGGCATACAGAGTTCACCCCCAGTCTAAGTATACGAAGTTCATTCCCAGTCTAAGATCGAATCGAATCGAGGGTTGCAGCAGCAAGATCAACAGCATGCAGGGGGGACCGGGCCGATCCCCGGCTTGCGCATTCTGCCTCTCCGATCGGCTGAGCACCCACACGTCCGTTTCATGGGTTGGCTTAGGCATAGGGAGCTCATTCCATGTTTAAGACCCAGCCGGACCGAGGGTTGTGGCAGCAGGATCGACAACACGCAGAGGGAACCAGGCCAATCCCCGGCTTGCGCATTATGCCTCTTCAGTCGGCTCAACGCCCACACGCTCGTTTCATGTGTTGACTTATGCATACTGAGTTCATTCCCAGTCTAAGATCAGACCAAACTGAGGGTTGCAGCAGCGAGATCGATAGCACATAGGAGGGATCGGGTCAATCCCCAGCTTGCGCATTCTGCCTCTCCAACCGGCTGAGCGCCCGCACGCTTGTTTCGTGGGTTGGCTTAGGCATACGGAGTTCATTCCATGTCTAAGCATATGGAGCTCATTCCCAATATAAGATTTTGAGCCATGATGCACATGCTGCGCTCAGGCATGTGCTGGTGCCGCATTTTCTTCACCCGGGGCACCATCGCTGGAGCATCGTCAAAGCATCGTCGGAGAGCCTAACCGACGGCATTGAGGGTTTCGACGATTGGGGGGCCGGGGGTTGTGCGCACATGATGTGCAATGGGTGCTGGTACTTGGCCCTTATATTGGCCCCCTATCCCTCATCAAACCTCGAGAACTCACACCCCCTTAAAAAGCATTTGAGATTTTATAGGTTTGCTGCCAGTAGCCATTAAAGTGTTTGAAATGGGGACACTTTTTTCAAATGGTCAATAAATCTTCTCCACTTCGAGTTTTTAGCTGAATGTTTTATTGCATGCCAACAAAAATACAAGGATCACCTCTGCCAAATTTGGGGACAAAACTCTCTCTAAAAAAATTTTAAAAAATCTCGAACCGCAAAAAGTTTCAAAAATCGTGAAAAATAGAAAATGGGTCGTCTTGCCACGAAACTTCACATAAGGCTTAGGGGACCATTGTATGAATTTACAAGCCATAAAAATGGCATTGGCATGGTAGAAATATGAAGATGTGCTTGAACCCACCTACCACCCGTTCGATCCCCGGCTTGCGCATCCTGCCTCTCTGGTCGGCTGAGCGCCCGCACTTTCATTTTGTCGGTTGACTTAGGCATACAGAGTTTATCCCTAGTCTAAGCAAACAAAGTTCATTCGTAGTCTAAGATCAGACTGGATCGAGGGTTGCGACAACAGGATCAACAACACGCAGGGGGGATCGAGCCGATCCCCGGCTTGCGTATTCTACCTTTTCGGTCGGTTGAGCATCTGCACGCTCATTTCATGGGTTGGCCTAGGCATACGGAGTACATTCCACGTCTAAGCCCCAGTCGGAACGAAGGTTGTGGCAGCAAGACCGACAGCGAGATCGGCAGCATGCAGAGGGGGACCAGGCTGATCCCCGGCTTCCGCATCCTACCTTTCTGGCCGGCTGAACGCCCGCCGCTCGTTTCGTGGGTTGACTTAGGCATACGGAGTTCATCCCTAGTCTAAGCATACGAAGTTCATTCCCAGTCTAAGATCGGATCGGATCGAGGGTTACGATAGCAGGATCGACAGCACGTAGGGGGGATCGAATCGATCCCTGGCTTGCGCATTCTGCCTCTCTGGCCGGCTGAGCGCTCGTAGCTAGTTTCATGGGTTGCCTTAGGCATACAGAGTACATTCCACATCTAAGCCCTAGTCAGACCGAGGGTTGTGGCAGTAGGACTGGTACCGAGATCGACAGCATGTAGAAGGGGACCGTGTAGATCCTCAACTTGCGCATTATGCCTCTTCGGTCGACTCTCCGACCGGCTGAACGTCCGTACGCTCATTTCATGGGTTGACTTAGGCATACAGAGTTCATCCCCTATCTAAGCATACAGAGTGCATTCCCAGTCTAAGATCGGATCGGATCGAGGGTTGCGATAGTAGGATCTGTAGCACGCAAGGGGGACCGGACCGATCCCTGGCTTGTGCATTCTGCCTCTCCGGCCAACTGAGCGCTTGCACGCTTGTTTCGTGGGTTGGCTTAGGCATACGGAGTACATTCCATGTCTAAGCCCCAGTCGGACCGAGGGTTGTGGCAGCAGGACTGGTAGCGGGATCGGTAGCATGCAGAGGGGGATCGGGCTGATCCTCAGCTTGCGCATTATGCCTCTCCGGCTGGCTGAATGCCCACATGCTCATTTTGTGGGTTGACTTAGGCATACGAAGTTCATCCCCAGTCTAAGCATACGAAGTTCATTCCCAGTTTCAGATCGGATCAGACCAAGGGTTACGGCAGTAGGATCCCCGGCTTGCACATTATGCCTCTTCGATCGACCTCTCCGATCGGCTGAACGCCCGCATGCTCGTTTCATGGGTTGACTTAGGCATACAGAGTTCATCCCCAGTCTAAGCATACGGAGTTCATTCCCAGTCTAAGATCGGATCGGATCGAAGGTTGCGGTAGCAGGATCGGTAGCACATAGGGGGGACCGGGCTGATCCCCGGCTTACGCATTTTGCCTCTACGATCGACTGAGCATCCGCACGCCCGTTTCATGGGTTGGCTTAGGCATAGGGAGCTCATTCCATGTCTATGCCCCAGCCGGACCGAGGGTTGTGGCAGCGGGACCGACAACACGCAGAGGGGGACCGAGCCGATCCCTGGCTTGTGCATTATGCCTTTTCTGTCGGCTTAGCCATTAAAGTGTCTAAAATGGGGACACTTTTTTCAAACGGTCACAAAATCTTCTCCACTTCGAGTTTTTAGTTGAATTTTTTTGTGCATGCCAACAAAAATACAAGGATCACCTCAACGAAATTTGGGGACAAAACTCTTTTAAAAAATTTTAAAAAATCCCGAACTGTAAAAAGTTTTAAAAATCATGAAAAATAGAAAATGGGTCGTCTTGCCGTGAAACTTCACATGATGGCTTAGGGGCCCATTGTATGAATTTACAAGCCATAAAAATGGCATTGGCACAACAGAAATATGAAGATGTGCTTGAACCCACCTATCACCCGTTCGATCCCCGGCTTGCGCATCCTGCCTCTTTGGGCGGCTGAGCGCCCGCATGCTCATTTTGTGGGTTGACTTAGGCATACGGAGTTCATCTCCAGTCTAAGCATACGGAGCTCATTCCCAGTCTAAGATCAGACCGGATCGAGGGTTGCAACAGTAGGATTGGCAACACGCAGGGGGGACTAGGCCGATCCCTGGCTTACGCATTCTACCTCTTCGACCGGCTGAGCGTCTGCACGCTCGTTTCGTGGGTTGGCTTAGGCATACGGAGTACATTCCATGTCTAAACCCTAGACGGACTGACGGTTGTGGCAGCAGGATCGGTAGTGGCATCGACAGCACGCAGAGGTGGACCGGGCTAATCCTCGACTTTTACATTATGCCTCTCCAGCCGACCGAGCACCCGCACGCTCGTTCTGTGGGTTGACTTAGGCATACGGAGTTCATCTCCAGTCTAAGCATATGGAGTTCATTCCCAGTCTAAGATCGAATCGGACGGAGGGTTGCGGTAGTAGGATCAACGGCATGCAGGGGGACCGGGTCGATCCCCGACTTGTGCATTCTGCCTCTCCGGCCGACTGAGCGCCTACACCTCCGTTTCGTGGGTTGGTTTAGGCATAGGGAGCTAATTGCATGTCTAAGCCCTAGCAGGACCAAGGATTGTGGCAGCGGGACCAATAGCACGCATAGGGGGACCGGGTCGATCCTCGGCTTGCGCATTATGCCTCTTCGGCCTGCTCAATGCCCGCACACTCGTTTCGTGGGTTGACTTATGCATACGGAGTTCATTCCCAATCTAAAATTGGATCGGACTGAGGGTTGTGGCAGCAGGATCGATAGCACACAGAGGGGACCGGGTCGATGCCTGGCTTGCGCATTCTGCCTCTCCAATCGGTTGAGCGCCCACACGCTCGTTTTGTTGGTTGGCTTAGGCATACAGAGTTCATTCCATGTCTAAGCATACGGAGCTCATTCTCAATCTAAGATTTTGAGCCACGGTGCACATGCTGGGCTCGGGCATGTGCTGGTGCCGCATTTTTTTGCCCGGGGCACCATCATTGGAGCATCGTCGGAGAGCCTAACCGACGGCATTGGGGGTTTCGACGATTGAGGGGGCCGGGGGGTGTGCGGACATGATGTGCGATGGGTGCTGGTACTTGGCCCTTATATTCACCCCCTATCCCTCATCAAACCTCGAGAACTCACACACCCTTAAAGAGCATTTGAGACTTTATAGGTTGCTGCCAGTAGCCATTAAAGTGTCTAAAATGGGGACACTTTTTTCAAACGGTCACAAAATCTTCTCCGCTTCGAGTTTTTAGCTGAATTTTTTTGTGCATCACAACAAAAATACAAGGATCACCGTATTTAAAAAAAAAATTTTAAAAAACCCCGAACCGTAAAAAGTTTTAAAAATCATGAAAAATAGAAAACGGGTCTCTTGCCACGAAACTTCACATGAGGGGTTAGGGGACCATTGTATGAATTTACAAGCCATAAAAATGGCATTGGCATGGCAGAAATATGAAGATGTACTTGAACCCACCTACCACCCGTTCGATCCCCGGCATGCGCATCCTGCCTCTTTGGTCGGTTGAGTGCCTGTACGCTTGTTTTATGGGTTGACTTAGGCATACGGAGTTCATCCCCAGTCTAAGCATACGGAGTTCATTCCCAGTCTAAGATCAGACCAGATCGAGAGTTGCGGTAGCAGGATTGACAGCACATAGGGGGTACCAGGCCGATCCCCGGCTTGTGCATTCTGCCTCTCCGATCGGCTGAACACCCACACGTTCGTTTCATTGGTTGGCTTAGGCATACGGAGTACATTTCACATCTAAGCCCCAGCCGGACTGAGGGTTGTGGTAGTAGGACTAGCAGCAGAATCGACAGCACGTAGAGGGGGATCGGGCTGATCCCTGGCTTGCGTGTTATGCCTCTCCGATCGGTTTCGTGGGTTGACTTAGGCATACGGAGTTCATCCCAGTCTAAGCATACGGAGTTCATTCCCAGTCTAAGATCAGACCAAATCGAGGGTTGCGACAGCAAGATCTACAGCACACAAGGGGGTACCGGGTCGATCCCCGACTTGCGCATTCTGCCTCTCCAGCCGGCTGAGCGCCCGCACACTCGTTTTATGGGTTAGCTTAGGCATACGGAGTTCATTCCGTGTCTAAGCATACGGAGCTCATTCCCAATCTAAGATTTTGAGCCATGGTGCACATGCTAGGCTCGGGCATGTGCTGGTGCCGCATTTTTTTTGCCCAGGGCAACATCGCTGGAGCATCGTCGGAGAGCCTAACCGACGGCATTGGGGGTTTGACGATCGGGGGGCCGGGGGGTGCGCGCACATGATGTGCGATGGGTGCTGGTACTTGGCCCTTATATTGGCCCCCTATCACTCATCAAACCTTGAGAATTCACACCCCCTTCAAGAGCATTTGAGATTTTATAGGTTTGCTGCCAGTAGCCATTAAAGTGTCTGAAATGGGGACACTTTTTTCAAATGGTCGTAAAATCTTCCCCACTTTGAGTTTTTAGCTGAATTTTTTTGTGCATGCCAAAAAAATACAAGGATCTCCTCTGCCAAATTTGGGGACAAAACTCTTTCTAAAACAATTTAGAAAAAATCCCAAACCGTAAAAAGTTTTGAAAATCGTGAAAAATAGAAAACGGGTCGTCTTGCCATGAAACTTCACATGAAGGCTTAGGGGACCATTGTATGAATTTACAAGCCATAAAAATGGCATTGGCATGGCAGAAATATGAAGATGTGCTTGAACCCACCTACCACCCGTTTGATCCCCGACTTGCGCATCCTGCCTCTCTGGTCGGCTGAGCGCCCATAAGCTCGTTTCATGGGTTCACTTAGGCATACGGAGTTCATCCCCAATCTAAGCATACGAAGTTCATTCCCAGTCTAAGATTGGACCGATTCAAGGGTTGTGACAGCAGGATCGGCAGCACGCAGGAGGGACCGAGCCGATCCCCGGCTTGTGCATTATGCCTCTCCAGTCGACCTCTCGAGTCGGCTGAACGCCCGCACGCTCGTTTCGTGGGTTGACTTAGGCATACATATTTCATCCCTAGTCTAAGCATACGGAGTTCATTCCTAGTCTAAGATTGGACTGGATCGTGGGTTGCGGCAACAGGATTGGTAGCACGCAGGGGGAACGGACCGATCCTTAACTAACGCATTCTACCTCTTTAGTCGGCTGAGCGCTCGAACGCCCGTTTCGTGGGTTGGCTTAGGCATACGAGTACATTCCATGTCTAAGCCCCAGCCGAACTGAGGGTTGTGGCAACAGGACCGGTAGCGGGATCGGTAGCATGCAGAGGGGGATCAGGCTGATCCCCAGCTTGCACATTATGCCTCTCCGATCGGCCTTTCTGGCTAGCAGAGCACCCGCACGCTCGTTTCGTTGGTTGACTTAGGCATACGGAGTTCATCCCCAGTCCAAGCATACGGAGTTCATTCACAGTCTAATATTGGACCCGACTGAGGGTTGCGGTAGTAGGATCGGCAACACGTAGGGGGGACCGAACGGATCCCTGGCTTGCGTATTCTGCCTTTCCGGCCGACTGAGCGCCCGCACGGCCATTTCGTGGGTTGGCTTAGGCATAGGGTTCTCATTCCATGTCTAAGCCCCAGCTGGCCCGAGGGTTGTGGCAGCGGGACCGTCAGCACGTAGAGGGGGACCGGGCCGCTCCCTGACTTACGCATTATGCCTCTTCGGCCGGCTCAGCGCCCGCACACTCGTTTCATGGGTTGAATTATGCATACGAAGTTCATTCCCAGTCTAAGATCAGATCGGACTGAGGGTTGCGATAGCAGTATTGACAGCACACAGGGGGGGCCGAGTTGATCCCCAGCTTGTGCATTCTGCCTCTACAGCCGACTGAGCGCCCGCACGCTCGTTTCATGGGTTGGCTTAGGCATACGTAGTTCATCCCATGTCTAAGCATACGGAGCCCATTCCCAATCTAATATTTTGAGCCACAGTGCACATGCTAGGCTCGGGCATGTGCTGGTGCTGCATTTTTTTCGCTCGGGGCAATATCGTCGGGGCATCGTCGGAGAGCCTAACCGACGGCATTGGGGGTTCCGGCAATTGGGGGGGCCAGGGGGTGTGCGCACATGATGTGCGATGGGTGCTGGTACTTGGACCTTATATTGGCCCCTTAACCCTCATCAATCCTTGAGAACTCACACCCCCTTAAAGAGCATTTGAGATTTTATAGGTTTGCTGCCAGTAGCCATTAAAGTGTTTGAAATGGGGACACTTTTTTCAAACGATCACAAAATCTTTTCCACTTCGAGTTTTTAGTCGAATTTTTTTGTGCATGCCAAAAAAAATACAAGGATCACCGCTAATAAATTTGGGGACAAAACTCTTTCTAAAAAAGTTTTAAAAAATCCTGAATCGTAAAAAGTTTCAAAAATCGTGAAAACTAGAAAATAGGTCGTCTTGCCACGAAACTTCACATGAAGGCTTAGGGGACCATTGTATGAATTTACAAGCCATAAAAATGGCATTGGTACGGTAGAAATATGAAGATGTGCTTGAACCCACCTACCACCCATTCGATCCCCGACTTGCGCATCCTTCCTCTCTGGTTGGCTGAGCACCCGCACGCTTGTTTTGTGGGTTGACTTAGGCATACGGAGTTCATCTCCAGTCTAAGCATACGGAGTTGATTCCCAGTGTAAGATCAGACCGGATCGAGGGTTGCGGCAATAGGATCGACAGCACGCAGGGGGGATCAGGTCGATCCCCGACTTGTGCATTCTGCCTCTTCGGTCGGCTAAGCACCCGTACGCTCGTTCCGTACGCTCGTTTCATGGGTTGGCTTAGGCTTACAGAGTACATTCCACGTCTAAGCCCCAGCCGGACTGAGGGTTGTGACAATAGGACTGACAGCGGGATCGATAACACGTAGAGGGGGACCGGGCCGATCCCTAGCTTGCACATTATGTGTCTCCAACCGATCTCTCCGGTCAGTTGAACGCTCGTACGCTCGTTTCGTGGGTTGACTTAGGCATACGGAGTTCATCCCTAGTCTAAACATACAGAGTTCATTCCCAGTCTAGGATCAAACCGGACCGAGGGTTGCGACAGCAGGATCGCCAGCACGCAAGGGGGAGCAGGCCGATCCTCGGCTTACGCATTCTACCTCTCCGGTCGGTTGAGCGCCCGCACGCCTGTTTCATGGGTTGGCTTAGGCATAGGGAGCTCATTCCATGTCTAAGCCCCAGTCGGACAGAGGGTTGTGGCAGTGGGACCGACAGCATGCAAAGTGGGCTCAGGCCGATCCCCGGCTTGTGCATTATGCCTCTTCAGTCGGCTTAACACCCGCACGCTCGTTTCGTGGGTTGACTTATGCATATAGAGTTCATTCCCAGTCTAATATTGGATCGAACCTAGGGTTGCGACAGCAGGATCGATAGCATGTAGGGGGACCAGGTCGATCCCTGGCTTGTGCATTCTACCTCTCTGATTAGTTAAGCGATAGCACGCTCGTTTCATGGGTTGGCTTAGGCATACAGAGTACATTCCACATCTAAGCCCCAGCAGGACCGAGGGTTATGGCAGCAGGACCGGCAGCAGGATCGACAGCGCGCCGAGAGGGATCGGGCTGATCCCTAGCTTACGCATTATGCCTCTCTGGTCGGCCTCTTCGATTGACTGAGTGCTCGCATGCTCGTTTCGTGGGTTGACTTAGGCATACGGAGTTCATCTCTAGTCTAAGCATACGGAGTTCATTCCCAGTCTAAGATCAGATCGGATCGAGGGTTACGACAGTAGGATCGGTAGCATGTAGGTGGGATCGGGCTGATCCCTGGCTTGCGTATTCTGCCTCTCTGATCGACTGAGCACCCGCACGCTCGTTTCGTGGGTTGGCTTAGGCATACGGAGTACATTCCACGTCTAAGCCCCAGTCGGAGCAAGGGTTATGGCAGCAGGACCGGTAGCGGGATCAGCAGCACACAGAGGGGGATCGGGTTGATCCTCAGCTTGCGTATTATGCCTCTCTGGCTGGCTTCTTCGGCCGGTTGAGCGCCTATACGCTCGTTTCATGGGTTGACTTAGGCATACAGAGTTCATCCCTAGTCTAAGCATATGGAGGTCATTCCCAGTATAAGATCAGATCAGACTGAGGGTTGTGGCAGCAGGATCGACAGCACGAAGAGGGGACCGGGACAATCCCCGACTTAGTATTTTGCCTCCCCGGCTGACTGAGCGCCCGCACGTCCATTTCATGGGTTGGCTTAGGCATAGGGAGCTCATTCCATGTCCAAGCCCCAGGTAGACCGATGTTGTGGCAGAGGGATCGGCAGGATGCAGAGGGGGACCGAGCCGCTCCTCGACTTACGCATTATGCCTCTTCGACCGGCTCAGTGCCCGCACGTTCATTTCGTGGGTTGACTTATGCATATGGAGTTCATTCCTAGTCTAAGATCAGACTGGACCGAGGGTTGCGGCATAAGGATCAACAGCATGCAAGGGGATCGGGTTGATCCCCGACTTCTGCATTCTACCTCTCCGGTCCACTGAGCGCCCGCACGCTCGTTTCATGGGTTGGCTTAGGCATACGAAGTTCATTCCATGTCTAAGCATACGGAGCTCATTCCCAATCTAAGATTTTGAGCCATGATGCACATGCTGGGCTCGGGCATGTGCAGGTGCCGCATTTTTTTCACCCAGGGCACCATCACCGGAGCATCGCCGGAGAGCCTAACCGGTGGCATTGGGGGTTCTGACGATTAGGGGACCAGGGGGTGTGTGCACATGATGTGCGATGGGTGCTGGTACTTGGCCCTTATATTAGCCCCTTATCCCTCATCAAACCTCGAGAACTCAGACCCCCTTAAAGAGCATTTGAGATTTTATAGGTTTGCTGCCAGTAGCCATTAAAGCGTCCAAAATGGGGACACTTTTTTCAAACGGTCACAAAATCTTCTCCACTTTGAGTTTTTAGCTGAATTTTTTTATGCATGCCAAAAAAAATACAAGGATCACCGCTAAAAAATTTGGGGGAAAAAATCTTTCTAAAAAAATTTAAAAAAATCCCGAACCGTAAAAAGTTTTGAAAATCGTGAAAAATAGAAAACGGGTCATCTTGCCATGAAACTTCACATGAAGGCTTAGGGGACCATTGTATGAATCTACAAGCCATAAAAATGGCATTGGCATGGCAGAAATATGAAGATGTGCTTGAACCCACCTACCACCCATTCGATCTCCGGCTTGCGCATCCTACCTCTCCGGTCGGCTGAGCACCCGCACGCTCGTTTCGTGGGTTGACTTAGGTATACGGAGTTCATCCCCAGTCTAAGCATACGAAGTTCATTCCTAGTCTAAGATCAGACCGGATCGAGGGTTGCGGCAGCAGGATCGGTAGCACCCAGGGGCGATCGGGCCGATCCCCGGCTTGCACATTCTACCTCTCCGATCGGCTGAGTGCCTGCACGCTCGTTTCATGGGTTGGCTTAGGCATACGGAGTACGTTCCACGTCTAAGCCCTAGCTGAACCGAGGGTTGTGGCAGCAGGGTCGACAGCGAGATTGGCAGCATGCAGAGGGGGACCGGGCTGATCCTCAGCTTACACATTATGCCTCTCCGATCGGCTTCTTTGATCGACCGAGCGCCTGCACGCTCGTTTCGTAGGTTGACTTAGGCATACGGAGTTCATCCCCATTCTAAGCATACGGAGTTCATTCCCAGTCTAAGATTGGACCAGACCGAGGGTTGCGGTAATAGGATCGGCAACGCGTAGAGGGGACCGAGCCGATCCCCGACTTACGTATTCTACCTTTCCGGCCGGCTGAACGCTCGCACGCTTATTTCGTGGGTTGGCTTAGGCATACGGAGTACATTCCACGTCTAAGCCCCAGCCGGACTGAGGGTTGTGGTAGTAGGACTAGCAGCCAGATCAGTAGCACACAGAGGAGGATCAGTTGATCCCCTGCTTGTACATTGTGCCTCTCCGGTCGGCCTCTCCGACCGGCTGAGTGCCCGCACGTTCGTTTCGTGGGTTGACTTAGGCATACAGAGTTCATTCCCAGTCTAAGATCAGATCGGACCGATGGTTGCGATAGCAGGATCGGTAGCACGTAGGGGGGACCGGGCTGATCCCTGACTTACGCATTCTGCCTCTCTGGCCGGCTGAGCACCCGCACGTCCATTTCATGGGTTGGGTTAGGCATAGGGAGCTCATTCCAGGTCTAAGCCCCAGCCGGACCGAGGGTTGTGGTAGCAAGACCGACAGCATGCAGAGGGGGATCGGGACCATCCTCGACTTGCGCATTATGCCTCTTCGACCGGCTCAGCGCCCTTACACTCGTTTCGTAGGTTGACTTATGCATACGGAGTTAATTCCCATTCTAAGATCGGGCCAAACAGAGGGTTGTGGCAGCATGATCGATAGCATGCAGGGGGGACTGGGTCGATCCTCGGCTTGGGCATTCGCCTCTCTGACCGGCTGAGCGCCCGCACACTCGTTTCGTGGGTTGGCTTAGGAATACGGAGTTCATTCCATGTCTAAGCATAGGAGCTCGTTCCCAATCTAAGATTTTGAGCCACAGTGCACATGATGGGCTCGAGCATGTACTGGTGCCGCATTTTTTTCGCCCGAGGCACGATCGCAGAGCATCATCGTAGCATCGTCGGAGAGCCTAACCGGTGGCATTGGGGGTTTCGATGATTGGGGGGCCAGGGGGTGTGCACACATGATGTAAGATGGGTGCTGGTACTTGGCCCTTATATTGGCCCCCTATCCCTCATCAAACCTCGAGAACTCACACCCCCTTAAAGAGCATTTGAGATTTTATAGGTTTGCTGCCAGTAGCTATTAAAGTGTCTGAAATGGGGACATGTTTTTCAAACGGTCACAAATCTTCTGCACTTCGAGATTTTAGCTGAATTTTTTTATGCATGCCAACAAAAATAAAAGGATCACCTCTACCAAATTGGGGACAAAACTTTTTCTAAAAAAATTTAAAAAAATCTTGAACCGTAAAAAGTTTCAAAAATTGTGAAAAATAGAAAACGGGTCGTCTTGCCATGAAACTTCACATGAAGGCTTAGGAGACCATTGTATGAATTTACAAGCCATAAAAATGGCATTGGCATGGCAGAAATATGAAGATTTGCTTGAACCCACCTACCACCCGTTCGATCCCCAGCTTGCACATCCTACCTCTCTGGTCGGCTGAGCGCCCGCACGCTCGTTTCTTGGGTTGACTTAGGCATATGGAGTTCATCCCCAGTCTATGCATACGAAGTTTATTCCCAGTCTAAGATAAGATTGAATCGAGGGTTGCGGCAGCAGGATCGGCAGCACGTAAGGCGGATCGATCCGATCCCTAGCTTGCGCATTCTGCCTCTTCGGTCGGCGGAGCACCCACACGCTCGTTTCGTGGGTTTCCTAAGGCATACGGAGTACATTCCACATCTAAGCCCCAACCAGACTGAGTGTTGTGGTAGCAAGACTGGCAACAGGATCGGCAGCACACAAGGGGGATCGAGCTAATCCCCGACTTGCACATTATGCCTCTCCGACCGGTTAAGCGTCCGTGCACTCGTTTCATGGGTTAACTTAGGCATACGGAGTTCATCCCCAGTCTAGGCATACGGAGGTCATTCCCAGTCTATGATCAGACTGGATCAAGGGTTGTGGTAGCCGGATCAGAAGCACACAGGGGGGACCAGGCCGATCCCCGAATTACGCATTCGACCTCTCCGGCCAGCTACGTGCCCACACGTTCATTTTGAGGGTTGGCTTAGGCATACGAAGTACATTCCACGTCTAAGCCCCAGCGGGATGGAGGGTTGTGGTTGCAGGATCGGTAGCGGGATCGGCAGCACGTAGAAGGGGACCGAGTCGATCCCCAGCTTGCTCATTATGCCTCTTCGACCGACCTCTCCAATCGACTGAGCGTCCGCTCGCTCGTTTTGTGGTTTGACTTACGCATACCGAGTTCATCCCCAGCTTAGGCATGCAGAGTTCATTCCCAGTGTAAGATCAGATCGGACTGAGGGTTACGGCAGCAGGATCGACGGCACGTAAGGGGGATCGAGTCGATCCCCGGCTTGCGTAATATGCCTCTCTGGCCGTTTGAGCGCCCGCACGTCCGTTTTGTGGGTTGGCTTAGGCATAGGGAGCTTATTCCATGTCTAAGCCCCAGTCGGACTGAGGGTTGTGGCAGCGGGACCGACAGCACGCAGAGGGGGATCGGGCCGACCCCTGACTTGCGTATTATGCCTCTTCCACCGGCTCAATGTCCATACGCTCATTTCGTGGGTTGATTTATGCATATGGAGTTCATTCCCAGTCTAAGATTGGACCGGACCAAGGGTTGCGGCAGCAGGATCGACAGCATGGAGGGGGACTGGGTCGATTCCCAGCTTGCGCATTCTGCCTCTCCGACCGGCTGAGCGCCCGCACATTCGTTTCGTGGGTTGGCTTAGGTATACGGGGTTCATTCCATGTCTAAGCACATGGAGCTCATTCCCAATCTAAGATTTTGAGCCATGGTGCACATGCTGGGCTCGGGCATGTGCTGGTGGCAAATTTTTTTCACCCGGGGTACCATCGTCGGAGCATCACCGGAGAGCCTAACCGACGGCATTGGGGGTTTTGACAATTGGAGGGGTCGGGGGGTATGCGCACATGATGTGCGATGGGTGCTGGTGCTTGGCCCTTATATTGGCCCCTTCTCCCTCATCAAACCTCGAGAACTCACACCCCCTTAAAGAGCATTTGAGATTTTATAGGTTTGCTGCCACTAGCCATTAAAGTGTCTAAAATGGGGACACTTTTTTCAAACGATCACAAAATCTTCTCCACTTCCAGTTTTTGGCTGAATTTTTTTGTGCATGCCAAAAAAAATACAAGGATCACCTCTGCCAAAGTTGGGGACAAAACTCTTTCTAAAAAAATTTTAAAAAATCCCGAACCGCAAAAAGTTTCAAAAATCGTGAAAAATAGAAAATGGGTCATGTTGCCACAAAACTTCACATGAAGGCTTAGGGGACCATTGTATGAATTTACAAGCCATAAAAATGGCATTGGCATGACAGAAATATGAAGATGTGCTTGAACCCACCTACCACCCGTTCGATCGTCGGTTTGCGCATCCTACCTCTCTGGTCGACTGAGCGTCCGCACGCTCGTTTCGTGGGTTCACTTAGGCATATAGAGTTCATCCCCAGTCTAAGCATATAGAGTTCATTCCCAGTCTAAGATCGGATCAGATTGAGGGATGCGACAGCAGGATCGGTAGCACATAGGGGGGACCAGGTCGATCCCCGGCTTGTGCATTCTGCCTCTCCGATCGGTTGAGCACCCGCACGCTCGTTTCGTGGGTTGGCTTAGGCATACGGAGTACATTCCATATCTAAGCCCCAGCTGGACCGAGGGTTGTGGCAGCAAGACCGACAGCGGGATCGACAGCACGTAGAGGGGGATCGGGCTGATCCCTGGCTTGTGTATTATGCCTCTCCGACCGGCTGAGCGCCCGCATACTCGTTTTGTGGGTTGACTTAGGCATACAGAGTTCATCCCCAGTCTAAGCATATGGAGTCCATTCCTAGTCTAAGATCAGACCAGATCGAGGGTTGCGATAGCAAGATCGATAACACACAGGGGGGACCGAGCTGATCCTCGGCTTGCACATTCTGCCTCTCCGGTCTATTGAGTGCTCGTATGCTCATTTCATCGGTTGGCTTAGTCATACAGAGTACATTCCAAGTCTAAACCCCAGTCGGACCGAGGGTTATGGCAGCAGGACTGGCAGTGGGATCGGCAGCATGTAGAGGGGGACCGGGCTGATCCTCGGTTTGTTTATTATGCCTCTCCGGCCGACATCTCCGACTGATTGAGCACCCGCACGCTCGTTTTATGGGTTGACTTAGGCATACGGAGTTCAGCCCCAGTCTAAGCATACAGAGTTCATTCCCAGTCTAAGATCGAATCGGACCGAGGGTTACGATAGCAGGATCGACAGCACGCAGAGGGGACCGGGCCAATCCTCGACTTATGCATTTCGCCTCTCCCTTTGGCTGAGCGCCTGCACGCCCGTTTCATGGGTTGGCTTAGGCATAGGGAGCTCATTCCATGTCATTGCCCTAGCCGGACCGAGGGTTGTGGCAGCAGGACCGGCAGTATGCAGAAAGGGACCGGGCTGATCCCCGACTTGTGCATTATGCCTCTTCGGTTGGCTTAGCACCCGCACGCTCGTTTCGTGGGCTGACTTATGCATACGGAGTTCATTCCCAGTCTAAGGTCAGACCAGATTGAGGGTTACGATAGCAGGATTGACAGCACGTAGGGGGGATCGGGTCGATCCCCGACTTGCACATTCTGGCTCTCTGGCCTGCTGAGCACCCGCACGCTCGTTTCGTGGGTTGCCATAGGCATACAGAGTTCATTCCATGTCTAAGCATACGGAGCTCATTCCCAATCTAAGATTTTGAGCCACGGTGCACATGCTGGGCTCGGGCATGTGCTGGTGCCACATTTTTTTCACCCGAGGCACCATTGTCAGAGGATCATCGGAGCATCACCGGAGCATCGTCGGAGCATCGTCGGAGAGCCTAATCGGTGGCATTCGGGGTTTCGATGATTGGGGGGGCCGGGGGGTGTGCGCACATGATGTGCGATGGGTGCTGGTACTTGGCCCTTATATTGGCCCCCTATCCCTCATCAAACCTCGAGAACTCACACCCCCTTAAAAAGCATTTGAGATTTTATAGGTTTGCTGCCAGTAGCCATTAAAGTGTTCGAAATGGGGACACTTTTTTCAAACGGTCACAAAATCTTCTCCACTTCGAGTTTTTTGCTGAATTTTTTTGTGCATGCCCACAAAAATACAGGGATCACCTCTACAAAATTTGGGGAAAAAAATCTTTCTAAAAAAATTTAAAAAAATCCCGAACCTCAAAAAGTTTCCAAAATCGTGAAAAATAGAAAACGGGTCGTCTTGCCACGAAACTTCACATGAAGGCTTAGGGGACCATTGTATGAATTTACAAGCCATAAAAATGGCATTGGCATGGCAGAAATATGAAGATGTGCTTGAAACCACCTACCACCCGTTCGATCCCCGGCTTGCGCATCCTGCCTCTCTGGTCGACTGAGCGCCCGCATGCTCATTTCATGGGTTGACTTAGGCATACGGAGTTCATCCCCAGTCTAAGCATACGGAGTTCATTCCCAGTCTAAGATCAAACCGGATCGAGGGTTGCGATAGCAGGATCGGCAGCATGCAGGGGGGACCGGGCAGATCCCCGACTTGCACATTCTGCCTCTTCGGTCGGCTGAGTGCCCGCACGCTCATTTCGTGGGTTGGCTTAGGCATACGGAGTACATTCCATGTCTAAACCCCAGCCAGACCGAGGGTTGTGGCAGCAGGACCGGCAGCACGCAGAGGTGGACCGGGCCTATCCCCGGCTTGCGCATTATGCCTCTTCGACCGGCTTAGCACCCATACGCTCGTTTCATGGGTTGACTTATGCATACAGAGTTCATTCCCAGTCTAAGATCGGACCGGACCGAGGGTTACGGCAGTAGGCTGGACAGCACGCAGGGGGCCCGGTTCGATCCCCGGCTTACGCATTCTGCCTCTCCGACCGGCTGAGCGCCCGCACACTCGGTTCATGGGTTGGCTTAGGCATACGTAGTTCATTCCATGTCTAAGCATACGGAGCTCATTCCCAATCTAAGATTTTGAGCCATGGTGCACATGCTGGGCTCGGGCATGTGCTGGTACCATATTTTTTTCGCACGGGGCACAATCGCTAGAGCATCGCCAGAGAGCCTAACCGACGGCATTGGGGGTTCTGACAATTGGGGGGGCCGGGAGGTGTGCCCACATGATGTGCAATGGGTGCTGGTATTTGGCCCTTATATTGGCCCCCTATCCCTCATCAAACCTCGAGAACTCACACCCCCTTTAAGAGCATTTGAGATTTTATAGGTTTGCTGCCAGTAGCCATTAAAGTGTCTGAAATGGGGACACTTTTTTCAAACGGTCACAAAATTTTCTCCACTTCTAGTTTTTAGCTGAATTATTTTATGCATGCCAACAAAAATACAAGGATCACCTCTACCAAATTTGGGGACAAAACTCTTTCTAAAAAAATTTAAAAAAATCCTGAACCATAAAAAGTTTTGAAAATAGTGAAAAATAGAAAACGGGTCATCTTGCCACGAAACTTCACATGAAGGCTTAGGGGTTCATTGTATGAATTTACAAGCCATAAAAATGGCATTGGCATGGCAGAAATATGAAGATGTACTTGAACCCACCTACCACCCATTCGATCCCCGGCTTGCGCATCCTGCCTCTCTAGTCGGCTGAACGCTCGCACGTCGTTTCATGGGTTGACTTAGGCATACAGAGTTCATCCCCGGTCTAAGCATACGAAGTTCATTCCTAGTATAAGATCGGACTGGATCGAGGGTTACGAAAGCAGAATTGGCAGCACGTAGGGGGGACTGAGCTGATCCCCGTCTTGCGCATTCTGCCTCTCTGGCCGGTTGAGCGCTCGCACGCTCGTTTCATGGGTTGGCTTAGGCATACGGAGTACATTCCATGTCGAAGCCCCAGCCGGACCGAGGGTTGTGGCAGCAGGACCGACAGTGGGATCTACAGAACGCAGAGGGGGACCAGGCTGAACCTAAGCTTCGCATTATGCCTCTCCGATCGGCCTCTCCGATCGCCTGAGCACCCGCACGCTCGTTTCGTGGGTTGACTTAGGAATACGGAGTTCATCCCCAGTCTAAGATTAGATCAGACTGAGGGTTACGGCAGCAGGATCGACAGCACGCAGAAGGGACCGGGTTGATTCCCGGCTTGCGCATTCTGCCTCTTCGGTCGACTGAGCAGCCACACACCCATTTCGTGGGTTACCTTAGGCATAGGGAGCTAATTCCATGTCTAAGCCGTAGCCGGACCGAGGGTTGTGGCAGTGAGACTGACAGTAGGTAGAGGGGGATCGGGCCGATCCCTGGCTTGTGACTATGCCTCTTCAATCGCCTCAGCACCCGCACTCTCATTTCGTGGGTTGACTTACGCATACAGAGTTCATTCCCAGTCTAAGATCGGATCAGATCGAGGGTTACAGCAGCAGGATCGACCACTCGCAGGGGGGGACAGGGTCACCCACACGTTCGTTTCGTGGGTTGACTTAGGCATACAGAGTTCATCCCCAGTCTAAGCATAAAGAGTTCATTCCCAGTCTAAGATCAGATCAGATCTAGGGTTGCAGCAACAGGATCGGTAGCATGCAGGGGGGATCGGGTCGATCGTCGGCTTGCGCATTTTGCCCCTCTAGCCTGCTGAGCGCTCGCACGCTCATTTCATGGGTTGGCTTAGGCATACGAATACATTCCACGTCTAAGCCCCGACCGGATCGAGGGTTGTGGCACAAGATCAGCAGCACGAAGAGGGGGATCGGGTTGATCCTCAGCTTGTGAATTATGCCTCTTCGACCGGCCTCTCCGACCGGCCTCTCCGACCTGCTGAGCGCCTACACGCTCATTTCGTGGGTTGACTTAGGCATACGGAGTTCATCTCCAATCTAAGCATACAGAGTTCATTCCCAGTCTAAGATTGGACCGGATCGAGGGTTGTGAAAGCAGGATCGGTAGCACGCAGGGGGGACCGAGCCGATCCTCGGCTTACGTATTCTAGCTCTCTGACCAGCTGAGCACCCGCATGGTCATTTCGTGGGATGGCTTAGGCATAGGGAGCTCATTCCATGTCTAAGCCCCAGTCGGATCGAGGGTTGTGACAGCAGGACCGGTTACACGTAGAGGGGGACCGGGCTGATCTCTGGCTTGCAGATTATGCCTTTCCGGTCAGCTCAGTGCCCGCACGCTCGTTTTGTGGGTTGACTTATGCATACGAAGTTCATTCCTAGTCTAAGATCAGACCAGGCCGAGGGTTGCGGTAGCAGAATCGATAGCACGCAGGGGGGATCTAGTCGATCCCCGGCTTCCGCATTCTGCCTCTCCGGCCGACTGAGCGCCTGCACCCTCATTTCGTGGGTTGGCTTAGGCATACAAAGTTTATTCCATGTCTAAGCATACGGAGCTCATTCCCAGTCTAAGATTTTGAGCCACGGTGCACATGCTGGGCTCGGGCATGTGCTGGTGTTGCATTTTTTTTGCTCAGGGCACCATGCCGGAGCATCGTCGGAGAGCCTAACCGGAGGCATTGGGGGTTCCGACAATTGGGGGGCCGGGGGGTGTGCACACATGATGTGCGATGGGTGCTGGTACTTGGCCCTTATATTGGCCCCCTATCCCTCATCAACCCTCGAGAACTCACACCCCCTTAAAGAGCATTTGAGATTTTATAGGTTTGCTGCCAGTAGCCATTAAAGTGTCTGAAATGGGGACACTTTTTTCAAACGGTCACAAAATCTTCTCCAGTTCTAGTTTTTAGCTGAATTGTTTTATGCATGCCAACAAAATATACAAGGATCACCTCTACCAAATTTGGGGACAAAACTCTTTCTAAAAAAATTTTAAAAAATCCTAAACCATAAAAAGTTTTGAAAATAGTGAAAAATAGAAAACGGGTCATCTTGCCACGAAACTTCACATGAAGGCTTAGGGGACAATTGTATGAATTTACAAGCCATAAAAATGGCATTGGCATGGTAGAAATATGAAGATGTGCTTCAACCCACCTACCACCCATTTGATCCCCGGCTTGCGCATCCTGCCTCTCTGGTCGGCTGAGAGCCCGCACGCTTATTTCGTGGGTTGACTTAGGCATACGGAGTTCATCCCCCGTCTAAGCATACGGAGTTCATTCCCAGTCTAAGATCGGGCGAGACTGAGTGTTGCGATAGCAGGATCGGCTGCATGCAGGGGGGACCGGGCTGATCCCCAGCTTGCGATTCTAGCTCTCTGGTCGGCTGAGCGCCCGCACGACCGTTTCATGGGTTGGCTTAGGCATAGGGAGCTCATTCCATGTCTAAGCCGCAGCCAGACCGAGGGTTGTGGCAGCGGGACTGGTAGCACACAGAGGGGGATCGGGCTGATCCCCGACTTGCACATTATGCCTCTTCAGTCAGCTCAGCGCCCGCACGCTCGTTTCGTGGGCTGACTTATGCGTACAAAGTTCATTCCCAGTCTAAGATCAAATCGGACCGAGGGTTGTGTTAGCAGGATCGACAGCACGCAGGGGGGATCGAGTCAATCCCCGGCTTGCGCATTCTGCCTCTCCGGTCGACTGAGCGCCTGCACGCTCATTTCGTGGGTTGACTGAGGCATACAGAGTTCATTCCATGTCTAAGCATACGGAGCTCATTCCCAGTCTAATATTTTGAGCCACGGTGCACATGCTGGGCTCGGGCATGTGCTGGTGCCGCATTTTTTTCGCTCGGGGCACCATCGTCGGAGCATCGTCGGAGAGCCTAACCGGCGGCATTGGAGGTTTCGACGATTGGGGGGCCGGGGGGTGTGCGCACATGATGTGCGATTGGTGCTGGTACTTGGCCCTTATATTGGCCCCCTATCCCTCATCAAACCTCGAGAACTCACAACCCCTTAAAGAGCATTTGAGATTTTATAGGTTTGCTGCCAGTAGCCATTAAAGTGTCTGAAATGGGGACACTTTTTTCAAACGATCAGAAAATCTTCTCCACTTCGAGTTTTTAGCTGAATTGTTTTATGCATGCCAGCAAAAATACAAGGATCACCTCTACCAAATTTGGGGACAAAACTCTTTCTAAAAAAATGTAAAAAAATCTTGAACCATAAAAAGTTTTGAAAATAGTGAAAAATAGAAAATGGGTTATCTTGCCACGAAACTTCACATGAAGGCTTAGGGGACAATTGTATGAATTTACAAGCCATAAAAATGGCATTGGCACGGTACATTAGGTCACTCCGGCCAGCCTCTCCGATCGATTGAGTGCCCGCACACTCGTTTTGTGGGTTGACTTAGGCATACGGCATTCATCCCCAGTCTAAGCATACGAAGTTCATTCCCAGTCTAAGATCAGACCAGACTGAGGGTTACAGCAATAGGATCGGTAGCACGCAGGGGGGACTGGGCCGATCCCCGACTTGCGCATTCTGCCTTTTCGGCCGATTGAGCGTCCGCACGCCCGTTTCGTGGGTTGGCTTAGGCATAGGGAGGTCATCCCATGTCTAAGCCCCAGTCAGACCGAGGGTTGTGGCAGCGGGACCGGTAGCACGCAGAGGGGCACCGGGCTGACCCTCGGCTTGCGCATTATGCCTTTTTGGCCAGCTCAACGCCTGCACGCTCGTTTAGTGGGTTGACTTATGCATACAGAGTTCATTCCCAGTCTAAGATTGGACCAGACCAAGGCTTACGGTAGCAAGATCGACAGCACATAGGGGGGACCAGGTCGATCCCCGGCTTGCGCATTCTGCCTCTCCGGCTGGCTGAGCGCCCGCACGCTCGTTTCATGGGTTGGCTTAGGCGTACAGAGTTCATTCCATGTCTAAGCTTACGCAGCGCATTCCCAATCTAAGATTTTGAGCCATGGTGCACATGCTACGCTCGGGCATGTGCTGGTGTCGCATTTTTTTCGCACGGGGCTCCATCACCGGAGCATCGTCGGAGAGCCTAACCGGCGACATTGGGGGTTTCGACGATTGAGGGGCCGAGCGGTGTGCGCACATGATGTGCGATGGGTGCTGGTACTTGGCCCATACATTGGCCCCTATCCCTCATCAAACCTTGAGAACTCACACCCCCTTAAAGAGCATTTGAGATTTTATAGGTTTGCTGCCAGTAGCCATTAAAGTGTCTGAAATGGGGACACTTTTTTCAAACGGTCACCAAAATCTTCTTCACTTCGAGTTTTTAGCTGAATTGTTTTGTGCATGCCAACAAAAATACAAGGATCACCTCTACCAAATTTAGGGACAAAACTCTTTCTAAAAAAATTTAAAAAAAGCTCGAACCGTAAAAAATTTCAAAAATCATGAAAAATAGAAAATGGGTCGTCTTGCCACGAAACTTCACATGAAGGCTTAGGGGACCATTTTATGAATTTCCAAGCCATAAAAATGGCATTGGCATGGCAGAAATATGAAGATGTGCTTGAACCCACATACCACTCGTTTGATCCCCGGCTTGCACATCCTGCCTCTCTGGTCGGCTGAGCGCCCGCATGCTCGTTTCGTGGGTTGACTTAGGCATACGGAGTTCATCCCAGTCTAAGCATACGAAGTTCATTCCTAGTCTAAGATCAGACCGAATCAAGGGTTGCGACAGTAGGATCGACAGCACGCAGGGGGGACCGGGCTGATCCCCGACTTGCACATTCTGCCTCTCCGACTGGTTGAGCACCTGCATGCTCGTTTCGTGGGTTGTCTTAGGCATACGGAGTACATTCCACGTCTAAACCCCAGCTGGACCGAGGGTTGTAGCAGCAGGATCGGCAGTGGGATTGGTAGCACGCAGAGGGGGACCAGGTCGATCCCCGACTTGTGCATTATGCCTCTTCGACCGACCTCTTCTGTCGGCTGAGCGTCTGTACGGTTGTTTCGTGGGTAGACTTAGGCATATGAAGTTCATCCTCAGTCTATGCATACGGAGTTCATCCCCAGTCTAAGCATATAGAGTTCATTCCCAGTCTAAGATCAGACCGGATCGAGGGTTGCGGCAGTAGGATCGGTAGCATACAGGGGGGATCGGGTCGATCTCCGATTTATGCATTCAACCTCTTCGACAGGCAGAGCACCCGCACGCTTGTTTCATGGGTTGGCTTAGGCATAGGGAGCTCATTCCATGCCTAAGCCCCAGTCGGACCGAGGGTTGTGGCAGCGGGATCGGCAGAACGCAGAGGGGGATCGAGCCTATCCCCGACTTGAGCATTATGCCTCTTCGGTCGGCTCAGCGCCCGCACGCTCGTTTCGTGGGTTGACTTATGCATACGGAGTTCATTCCCAGTCGAAGATCAGACCAGATCGAGGGTTGCAGTAGCAAGATTGATAGCACGTAGGGGGGACCGGGTCGATCTCTGGCTTGCGGATTTTGCCTCCCCGACCGGTTGAGTGCCCGCACGCTCGTTTCATTGGTTGGCTTAGGCATACGGAGTTCATTCCATGTCTAAACATACAGAGCTCATTCCCAATCTAAGATTTTGAGCCACGATGCACATGCTAGGCTCGGGCCTGTGCTGGTGTCGTGTTTTTTTTGCCCGGGGCCCCATCGCCGTAGCATCGTCGGAGAGCCTAACCGGCGGCATTGGGGGTTCCAGCGATTGGAGGGGCCAGGGGTGTGCGCACATGATGTGCGATGGGTGCTGGTACTTGGCCCTTATATTGGCCCCCTATCCGTCATCAAACCTCAAGAACTCAGACCCCCTTAAAGAGCATTTGAGATTTTATAGGTTTGTTGCCAATAGCCATTAAAATGTTTGAAATGGGGACAGTTTTTTCAAACAGTCACAAAATCTTCTCCATTTTGAGTTTTTGGCTGAATTTTTTTGTGCATGCCAACAAAAATAAAAGGATCACTTCTACCAAATTTGGGGACAAAACTCTTTCTAAAAAAATTCAAAAAAATCTTGAACCGTAAAAAGTTTCAAAAATCATGAAAATAGAAAACGGGTCGTCTTGCCATGAAACTTCACATGAAGGCTTAGCGGACCATTGTATGAATTTACAAGCCATAAAAATGGCATTGGAATGGCTGAAATATGAAGATGTGCTTGAACCCACCTACCACCCGTTCGATCCCCAGCTTACGCATCCTGCCTCTCTGGTCGACTGAGCGCCCACACACTCATTTCGTGGGTTGACTTAGGCATACGGAGTTCATCCCTAGTCTAAGCATATGAAGTTCATTCCCAGTCTAAGATCAAACCAGATCGAGAGTTGCGAAAGCAGGATCGATAGCACGCAGGGGGGATCAAGCCGATCCCCGACTCACGCATTCTGCCTCTCCGACCGACTGAGTGCCCGGACGCTCGTTTTGTGGGTTGGTTAGGCATACGGAGTACATTCCATGTCTAAGCCCCAACCAGACCGAGGGTTGTGGCAGCAAGATCGGTAGCGGGATCGACAACACGCAGAGGGGGATCGGGTTGATCCCCGACTTGCGCATTATGCCTTTCCGACCGGCCTCTCCGACTGACTGGGCACCCGTACGCTCGTTTCATGGGTTGACTTAGGCATACAGAGTTCATCCCCAGTCTAAGCATACAAAGTTCATTCCCAGTCTAAGATCAGACCGGATCGAGGGTTGCGATAGCAGGATCGGTAGCATGCAGGGGGGACCAGGCCGATCCTCGACTTGCGCATTCTGCCTCTCTGACTGGCTGAGCGCCCGCATGTTCGTTTCATGGGTTGGCTTAGGCATACGGAGTACATTCCACGTCGAAGCCGCACTCGGACTAGGGGTTGTGGTAGCAGGAGCGGCAGCAGCATCGACAGCACGCATAAGGGGATCGGGCAGATCCCCGGCTTGCGCATTATGCCTCTCCGGTCGGCTGAGCTCCCGCACGGTCATTTCGTGGGTTGACTTAGGCATACGAAGTTCATCCCCAGTCTAAGCATACGGAGTTCATTCCCAGTTTAAGATCGGATCAGACCGAGGGTTACGGCAACAGGATTGGCAGCACGCAGGGGGGACTGGGCCGATCCCCGACTTACGCATTCTACCTTTTCTGTCGGTTGAGCGCCCGCACGCCCGTTTCATGGGTTGGCTTTGGCATAGGGAGCTCATTCCATGTCTAAGCCCCAATCGGATAGAGGGTTGTGGTAACGGGACCGATAGCACATAGAGGGGGATCGGGCCGATCCCCGACTTGCTAATTATGCCTCTTCGACTGGCTCAGTGGCCGTACGCTCATTTCATGGGTCAACTTATGCATACGGAGTTCATTCTCAGTCTAATATCGGACCAGAGCAAGGGTTGCAGCAGCAGGATCGATAGCATGTAGAGGGGGATCGGGTCGATCCTCGGCTTGCTCATTCTGTCTCTCTGGTCGGCTGAGCGCCCGCACACTCGATTCGTTGGTTGGCTTAAGCATACGGAGTTCATTCCATGTCTAAGCATATGGAGCTCATTCCCAATCTAAGATTTTGAGCCACGGTGCACATGCTGGGCTCGGGCATGTGCTGGTACCGTATTTTTTTTGCCTGGGGCACCATCATCGGAGCATTGCCGGAGAGCCTAACCGACGGCATTGGGGGTTCCGACAATTGGGGGGGTTGGGGGGTGTGCACACATGATGTGCGATGGGTGCTGGTACTTGGCCCTTATATTGGCCCCCTATCCCTCATCAAACCTCGAGAACTCACACCTCCTTAAAGAGCATTTGAGATTTTATAGGTTTACTGTCAGTAGCCATTAAAGTGTCTGAAATGGGGACATTTTTTTCAAACGGTCACAAAATCTTCTCCAGTTCGATTTTTTGGCTGAATTTTTTTGTGCATGCCAACAAAAATACAAGGATCACCTATACCAAATTTGGTTACAAAACTCTTTCTAAAAAAATTTAAAAAAAGCTCGAACCGCAAAAAGTTTCAAAAATCATGAAAAATAGAAAACGGGTTGTCTAGCCATGAAACTTCGTATGAAGGCTTAGGGAACCATTTTACGAATTTACAAGCCATAAAAATGGCATTGGCATATCAGAAATATGAAGATGTGCTTGAACCCAACAACCACCCGTTCGATCCCCGGCTTGCGCATCCTGCCTCTCTGGTCGGCTGAGCGCCCACACGCTTGTTTCGTGGGTTGACTTAGGGATGCAGAGTTCATCCCCAGTCTAAGGATACGGAGTTCATTCCCAGTCTAAGATCGAACCGGATCGAGCATTGCAGCATTAGGATCGACAGGATGTAGGGAAGACCAGGCCGATCCCTGGCTTGCGCGTTCTGCCTCTCCGGCCGACTGAGTGTCCGCACGCTTGTTTCATGGATTGGCTTAGGCATATAGAGTACATTCCACGTCTAAGCCCCAATCGGATCGAGGGCTATGGTAGCAGGACTGGCAACGGGATCCCCGACTTATGCATTCTTCCTCTCCCACTAGCCTTTTCGGCCGATTGAGCGCCCGCACGCTCTTTTCGTGGGTTGACTTAAGGATACGGAGTTCATCCCAATCAAAACATACGAAGTTCATTCCCAGTCTAAGATCAGACTGGATCGAGGGTTGCGGCAGTAGGATCAATAGCACGCAGGGGGACCGAGTCGATCCCCGACTTGTGCATTCTGCCTCTCCGGTCGACTGAGCGCCCGCACGCTTGTTTCGTGGGTTGGCTTAGGCATACGGAGTACATTCCACATCTAAGCCCCAGCCTGACCGAGGGTTGTGGCAGCAGGATCGGCAGTGGGATCGACAGCACGTAGAGGGGGACCGGACTGATCCACGGCATGCGCATTATGCCTCTTCGGTGGCTGAGTGCCGCACGCTCGTTTCGTGGGTTGACTTAAGCATGCGGAGTTCATCTCCAGTCTAAGCATACGGAGTTCGTTCCTAGTCTAAGATTGGATCAGATTGAGGGTTACGGCAGCAGGATCGACAGCATGCAGGGGGGATCGGGCCGATCCTCGGCTTACGCATTCTGCCTCTCTGACCGGTTACCTCCCCGGCTTAGGCATAGGGAGCTCATTCCATGTCTAAGCCTGAGCCGGACCAAGGGTTGTGGTAGTCAGACTGACAGCACACAGAGGGGCATCGGGTCGATCCCCGGCTTGCGCATTATGCCTCTTCGACCAGCTCAGCACCCGCATGCTCGTTTCGTGGGTTGACTTATGCATACGGAGTTCAATCCCAGTCTAAGATCGGACCAGACCGAGGGTTGCGGTGGCAGGATCGACAGCACGCAGGGGGACCGGGTCGATCCCTAGCTTGTGCATTCTGCCTCTTCGACCGGCTGAGCGCCCGTACGATCGTTTTGTGGGTTGGCTTAGGCATACAGAGTTCATTCCATGTCTAAGCATATGGAGTTCATTCCCAATCTAAGATTTTGAGCCACGGCGCACATGCTGGGCTCAGGCATGTACTAGTGCCGCATTTTTTTCACCCGGGCCACCATCGTCGGAGCATCACCGGAGAGCCTAACCGGCGGCATTGGGGGTTTCGATGATTGAGGGGCCGGGGGGTATGCGCACATGATATGTGATTGGTGCTAGTACTTGGCCCTTATATTGGCCCCCTATCCCTCATCAAACCTCGAGAACTCACACCCGCTTAAAGAGCATTTGAGATTTTATAGGTTTGCTGCCAGTAGCCATTAAAGTGTCTGAAATGGGGATACTTTTTTCAAACAGTCACGAAATCTTCTCCACTTCGAGTTTTTAGCTGAATTTTTTTTGTGCATCCCAAGAAAAATACAAGGATCAGCTCTACCAAATTTGGGGACAAAACGTTTTCTAGAAAAATTTAAAAAAATCCCGAACCGTAAAAAGTTTTGAAAATCGTTTAAAATAGAAAACGGGTCGTCTTGCCACGAAACTTCACATGAAGAGTTAGGGGACCATTGTATGAATTTACAAGCGATAAAAATGGCATTGGCCAGGCAGAAATATGAAGATGTGCTTGAACTAACCTAGCACCCGTTCGATCCTCGGTTTGCACATCCTGCCTCTCTGGTCGGCTGAGCGCCCGTACGCTTGTCTCATGGGTTGACTTAGGCATACGGAGTTCATCCCTAGTCTAAGCATACGGAGTTCATTCCTAGTCTAAGATCGGATCGGATCGAGGTTTACAGCAGTAGGATCGGTAGCACGTAGGGGGTACCGGGTCGATCCCCGACTTGTACATTCTACCTCTCCGACCGACTGAGCGCCCGCACGCTCGTTTCATGGGTTGACTTAGGCATACGAAGTTCATCCCCATTCTAAGCATACGAAGTTCATTCCCAGTCTAAGATCGGACTGGATTGAGGGTTGCGACAGCATGATCGACAGCACGCAGGGGGGACTGGGCTGATCCCAGGCTTACGCATTTTGCCTCTCCGACTAGCTGAGCACTCACACGCTCGTTTCATGGGTTGGCATAGGCATACGGAGTACATTCAACGTCTAAGCCCCAGTCGGACCGAGGGTCATGGCAGTAGGACCAGCAGCGGGATCGACAGCACATAGAGGGGGACTGGGCTGATCCTCGGCTTGCGCATTATGTCTTTTCAGTCTGCTGAATGCCCGCACGCTCGTTTCATGGGTTGACTTATGCATACGGAGTTCATTCCCAGTCTAAGATCAGACCAAATCGAGGGTTGCGACAGCAGGATCGATAGCATGCAAGGGGGACCGGGTCGATCCCCGACTTGCACATTCCACCTCTCCGATCGATTGAGCACCCGCACACTCGTTTCATGGGTTGGCTTAGGCATACGGAGTTCATTCCACGTCTAAGCATACAGAACTCATTCCCAATCTAAGATTTTGAGCCACGGTGCACATGCTGGGCTCGGGCATGTGCTGGTGCTGTATTTTTTTCACCCGGGGCACCATCACCGGAGCATCGTCGGAGCATCATCGGAGAGCCTAACCGACAGCATTGGAGGTTTCGATGATTGGGGGGGCCGGGGGTGTGCTCACTTGATGTGCGATGGGTGTTGGTACTTGGCCCTTATATTGGACCCCTATCCCTCATCAAACCTCGAGAACTCACACCCCCTTAAAGTGCATTTGAGATTTTATAGGTTTGCTGCCAGTAGCCCTTAAAGTGTCTGAAATGGGGACACTTTTTTGAAACGATCACAAAATCTTCTCCACTTCGAGTTTTTAGCTGAATTTTCTTTTGCATCAATATCGGTAGCACGCAGGGGGGACCGGGCCGATCCCCGGCTTGCGTATTCTACCTTTTCAATCGACTGAGTGCCCGCACGCTTGTTTCGTGTGTTGGCTTAGGCATACAGAGTACATTCCACATCTAAGCCCCAACCAGACCGAGGGTTATGGTAGCAAAACCGGCAACGGGATTGGTAGCACGTAGAAGGGGATCAGGCTAATTCCCGACTTGCGCTTATGCCTCTCCGGTTGACCACTCCAGTCGGTCGAACACCCACACACTCGTTTCGTGGGTTGACTTAGGCATACGGAGTTCATCCCCAGTCTAAGCATACAGAGTTCATTCCCAGTCTAAGATCGGATCGGATCGAGGGTTGTCGTAGCACGTAGGGGGGACCGGGCTGATCCCCGACTTACGAATTCTACCTCTCCGGCTGACTGAGTGCCATCACGCCCATTTCGTGGGCTGGCTTAGGCATAGGGAGCTTATTCCATGTCTAAGCCCTAGCCGGACCGAGGGTTGTGGCAGCGCGACCGGCAGCACGCAGAGGGAGACCGGGTCGATCCCCGGCTTGCGCATTATGCCTCTTCAGCCGCTCAGCGCCCGTACGCTCATTTTGTGGGTTGACTTATGCATACGGAGTTCATTCCATGTCTAAGCATACGGATCTCATTCCCAGTTTAAGATTTTCAGCCACGGTGCAATTGTCCCCCATGACTGAGCGCCCGTACTCTCGTTTCGTGGGTTGACTTAGGCATATGGAGTTCATCCCCAGTCTAAGCATATAGAGTTCATTCCCAATCTAAGATCAGACCGGATCGAGGGTTGCGGTAGTAGGATCGGTAGCATGCAGGGGGGATCGAACTGATCCCTGGTTTGCGCATTCTGCCTCTCCGGTCGGTTGAGCACCCGCACACTCGTTTCATGGGTTAGCTTAGGCATACGGAGTACATTCGACGTCTAAGCCCCAACCAGACTGAGGGTTGTGGCAATAAGACCGGCAACGAGATCAATAGCACGTAGAGGGGGACCGAGCTGATCCCAGGCTTGCATATTATGCCTCTCTGGCTGGCCTCTCCGATCGATTGAGCGCCCGCACGCTCATTTCGTGGGTTGACTTAGGCATACGGAGTTCATCCCCAGTCTAAGCATATGGAGTTCATTCCCAATCTAAGATCAGACCGGACTGAGGGTTGCGGCAGCAGGATCGATAGCACGCAGGGGGGACCAGACCGATCTCGGGTTTGTGCATTCTACCTCTCCGATCGGTTGAGCACCCGCACGGTCGTTTCGTGGGTTCGCTTAGGTATACAGAGTACATTCCACGTCTCAGCCCCAGCCAGACCGAAGGTTGTGGCAACAGGACCGGCAGCGGGCTCGATAGCATGTAAAGTGGGACTGGACTAATCCATGGCTTGCGCATTAGGCCTCTTCGACTAGCCTTTCTGGCCGGCTGAACGCCCGCATGCTTGTTTCGTGGGTTGACTTAGGCATAGGAGTTCATCCCAAGTCTAAGTATAAAGAGTTCATTCCCAGTCTAAGATCGGACTGTATCGAGGGTTGCGGTAGCAGGATTGGCAGCACGCAAGGGGGACCGGGCCGATCCCTGGATTGCGCATTCTGCCTCTCCGGCCGGCTGAGCGCCCGCACGCCCGTTTCGTGGGTTGGCTTAGGCATAGGGAGCTCATTCCATGTCTAAGTGCCAGCCCGTCCGAAGGGTAAGGCAGCGGGATCGGCAGCACGCAAAGGTGGACCGGGTTGATCCCCGTCTTGCGTATTATGCCTCTTCGGTCGGCTCAGTGCCTGCACACTCGTTTCGTGGGTTGACTTATGCTTACGGAGTTCATTCCCTGTCTAAGATTGGATCAGACCGAGGGTTGCGGCAGCAGGATCGATAGCACGTAGGGGGGATCGGGTCGATCCCTGGCTTGCGCATTCTACCTCTCAAGCCGACTGAGCACCCGCACGCTCATTTCGTGGGTTGGCTTAGGCATACGGAGTTCATTCCATGTCTAAGCATACGGAGCTCATTCCCAATCTAAGATTTTGAGCCACGGTGCACATGCTGGGCTCGGGCATGTGCTGGTGTTGTATTTTTTTCGCCCGGGGCACCTACGTCGGAGCATCGCCGGAGAGCCAAACCGGTAGTATTGGGGGTTCCGACGATTGGGGGGGCCATGGGGTGTGCGCACATGATGTGCGATGGGTGCTGGTACTTGGCCCTTATATTGGCCCCCTATCCCTCATCAAACCTCAAGAACTCACACCCCCTTAAAGAGCATTTGAGATTTTATAGGTTTGCTGCCAGTAGCCATTAAAGTGTCTGGAATGGGGACACTTTTTTCAAACGGTCACAAAATCTTCTCCACTTCAAGTTTTTAGCTGCATTGTTTTGTGCATGCCAAAAAAAATACAAGGATCACCTCTACCAAATTTCGGGGGAAAAATGTTTCTAAAAATCTTTTTAAAAAATCCCGAACCGCAGAAAGTTTTGAAAATTGTGAAAAATAGAAAACGGGTCGTCTTGCCACGAAACTTCACAGGAAGGCTTAGGGGACCATTGTATGAATTTACAAGCCATAGAAATGGCATTGGCATGGCAGAAATATGAAGATGTGCTTGAACCCACCTACCACCCGTTCGATCCCCGGCTTGCGCATCCTGCCTCTTGGTCGGCTGAGTGCCTGCACGCTCGTTTCGTGTGTTGACTTAGCCATACGAAGTTCATCCCCAGTCTAATCATATGGAGTTCATTCCCAGTCAAAGATCAAACCAGACCGAGGGTTGCGACAGTAGGATCAGCAGCACGCAGGGGGGATCGGGCTGAGCCCCGACTTACTCATTATGCCTCTTCGGTCGGCTTAGTGACCGCATGCTTGTTTCGTGGGTTGACTTATGCATACAGAGTTCATTCCCAGTCTAAGATTGGACCAGACCGAGGGTTGTGGTAGCAAGATTGACAGCACGTAGGGGGGACCGGGTCGATCCCCGGCTTGCACATTCTACCTCTCCGGTCAGCTGAGTGCCTGCACGTTCGTTTCGTGGGTTGGCTTAGGCATGCGGAGTTCATTCCATGTCTAAGCATACGGAGCTCATTCCCAATCTAGGATTTTGAGCCACGGTGCACATGTTGGGCTTGGGCATGTGCTGGTGCTACCTTTTTTTCACCCGGGGCACCATCATCGGAGCATCACCGGAGCATCGCCGGAGAGCCTAACCGGCGGCTTTGGGGGTTCTGGCGATTGGGGGGGCCGGGGGGTGTGCGGCCATGTTGTGCGATGGGTGCTGGTACTTGGCCTTTATATTGGCCCCCTATCCCTCATCAAACCTCGAGAACTCACACCCCCTTAAAGAGCATTTGAGATTTTATAGGTTTGCTGCCAGTAGCAATTAAAATGTCTGAAATGGGGACACTTTTTTCAAACAGTCACAAAATCTTCTGCACTTCGAGTTCTTAGCTGAATTTTTTTGTGCATACCAACAAAAATACAAGGATCACCTCTACCAAATTTGGAGACAAAACTCTTTCTAAAAAAATTTTAAAAAATCTCAAACTGCAAAAAGTTTCAAAAATCGTGAAAAATAGAAAACGGGTCGTCTTCCCACGAAACTTCACACGAAGGCTTAGGGGACCATTGTATGAATTTACAAGCCATAAAAATGGCATTGGCATGGCAGAAATATGAAGATGTGCTTGAACCCACCTACCACCCATTCGATCCTCGGGTTACGAATCCTGCCTCTCTGGTCGGCTGAGCGCCCGCAAGCTCGTTTCATGGGTTGACTTAGGCATACGGAGTTCATCCCCAGTCTAAGCATACAGAGTTCATTCCCAGTCTAAGATCGAACCGGATCGAGGTTGCGACAGCAAGATCGACAGCACTCAGGGGCGATCGGGCCGATCCTCGACTTGCAGATTCTGCCACTCCGATCGGCTGAGCGCCCGCACGCTCGTTTCATGGGTTGACTTAGGCATACGGAGTACATTCCACGTCTAAGCCCCAACCGAATCGAGGGTTGGGTAGTGGGACCAGTAGCGGGATCGGCAGCACGTAAAGGGGGACCGAGGTTGACCCTCGACTTACGCAATATGCCACTCCGGTCGGCCTACCCGGCTGGCTAAGCGCCCGTACGCTCGTTTCATGCGTTGACTTAGGCATACGCAGTTCATCCCTAGTCTAAGCATACGGAGTTCATTCCAGTCTAAAATTAGACCAGATCGAGGGTTGCGACAGTAGGATCGGCAGCACACAGGGGGGATCAGGCCGATCTCCGGCTTGCGCATTCTGCCTCTCCGACTAGTTGAGCACCCGCATGCTCGTTTCGTGGGTTGGCTTAGGCATACGGAGTACATTTCACATCTAAGCCCTAGCCGGACCGAGGGTTGTGATAGCAGGACCGGCGGCGGGATCGCCAGCACGTAGACTCCCCGACCGGCTGAGCGCCCGCACGTTCGTTTCATGGGTTGACTTAGGTGTACAAAGTTCATTCTCAGTCTAAGATCGAACAAGATCGAGGGTTGCGACAGCAGGATCGATAGCACGTAGGGGGGACCGGACCGATCCCCGGCAAGCGCATTCTACCTTTCCAATCGGTTGAGCACTCGCATGCTTGTTCCGTTGGTTGGCTTAGGCATACGAAGTACATTCCACGTCTAAGCTCCAGCCGGACCGAGGGTTATGGTAGCAAGACCAGTAGCGGGATCGATAGCACACAGTGGGGGACCGGGCTGATCCTCGGCTTACGCATTATGCCTCTCCGACCGGCTGAACGCCGCACGCTTGTTTTATGGGTTAACTTAGGCATACAGAGTTCATCCCCAGTCTAAGCATACGGAGTTCTTTCCCAGTCTAAGATCGGACTGGACCGAGGGTTGCGGCAGCAGGATCGGTAGCACACAGGACGGATTGGGCCGATCCTCGGCTTGCGCATTCTGCCTCTCCAGCCGACTGAGCGCCCGCACGCCCGTTTCGTGGGTTGGCTTAGGGATAAGGAGCTCATTCTATGTCTAAGCCCCAGCCAAATAGAGGGTTGTGGCAGCGGGACCGACAGCACGTAGGACGGATCGGCCCAATCCTTGGCTTGCGCATTCTGCCTCTTCGGTCGGTTGAGCGCTCGTACGCTCGTTTCGTGGGTTGGCTTAGGCATATGGAGTTCATTCCATGTCTAAGCATACGGAGCTCATTCCCAATCTAAGATTTTGAGCCACGGTACACATGCTGGGCTCGGGCATGTGCTGGTGCCGCATTTTTTTCACCCGAGGCACCATTGTCGGAGCATCGTCGGAGAGCCTATCCGACGGCATTGGGGGTTTCGACGATCGGGGGGGCCGGGGGGTGAGCACACATGATGTGCGATGGGTGCTAGTACTTGGCCCTTATATTGGGCCCCTATCTCTCATCAAACCTCGAGAACTCACACCCCCTTAAAGAGCATTTGAGATTTTATAGGTTTGCTACCAATAGCCATTAAAGTGTCTTAAATGGGGACACTTTTTTCAAATGGTCACAAAATCTTCTCCACTTCGTGTTTTTAGCTGAATTTTTTTGTTCATGCCAACAAAAATACAAGGATCACCTCCACCAAATTTGGGGGCAAAACTCTTTCTAAAAGAATTTTAAAAAATCCTGAACCGTAAAAAGTTTTGAAAATCATGAAAAATAGAAAATGGGTCGTCTTGCCACGAAACTTCACATGAAGGCTTAGGGGACCATTGTATGAATTTACAAGCCATAAAAATGGAATTGGCATGGCAGAAATATGAAGATTCGCTTGAACCCACCTACCACCGTTTGATCCCCTGCTCGCGCACCCTGCCTCTCTACTCGGCTGAGCGCCCGCACGCTTGTTTCGTGAGTTGACTTAGGCATACAGAGTTCATCCCCAGTCTAAGCATATGGAGTTCACTCCCAGTCTAAGATCAAACTGGATCGAGGGTTACGGTAGCAGGATCGACAGCACGCAGAGGGGACCGGGTCGATCCCCGACTTACGCATTATGTCTATCTTGCCGACATCTCTGGCCGACTGAGCGCCCGCACGCTCGTTTTGTGGGTTGACTTAGGCATACTGAGTTCATCCCCAATCTAAGCATGCAGAGTTCATTCCCAGTCTAAGATCAGATCGGATCAAGGGTTACGGCAGTAGGATCGATAGCGCGTAGGGGGGACCGGGATGATCCCCAGCTTGCGCATTCTACCTCTCCAGCCGACTGAGTGCCTGCAAGCTCATTTTATGGGTTGGCTAAGCCATACGGAGTACATTCCATGTCTAAGCCCTAGCCGGACCGAGGGTTGTGGCAGTAAGACCGGCAGCGGGATCGGTTGCATGCAGAAGGGGATCGGGCTTATCCCTAGCTTACGCATTATGCCTCTTCGACAGGCCTCTCCGACCGACTGAGCGCCCGTACGCTCGTTTAATGGGTTGACTTAGGCATACGGAGTTTCTCCCCAGTCTAAGCATACGGAGTTCAATCCTAGTCTAAGATTGGATCAGACCGAGGGTTGCGACAGTAGGATCGGTAGCACGCAGAGGGGACCGGGCTGATCCCCAGCATGTGCATTTTGCCTCTTCGCTCGGCTGAGCGCCAGCACGCCTGTTTCATGGGTTGGCTTAGGCATAGGGAGCTCATTCCATGTCTAAGCCCCAGCCAGACCGAGGGTTGTGGCAGCAAGACCGGCAGCATGCAGAGGGGGATCGGGCTGATCCCTAGCTTGCTTATTATTCCTCTTCGGCCGGCTCAGCACTTGCACGCTCGTTTCGTGGGTTGACTTATGCATACGGAATTCATTCTCAGTCTAAGATCAGACCGAACCGAGGGTGGCGACAGCAGGATCGATAGCACGTAGGTGGGGATCGGGTTGATCCCCGGCTTGCGCATTCTGCCTCTCCAGTCGGCTGAACGCCCGCACGTTTGTTTCGTTGGTTGGCTTAGGCATACAGAGTTCATTCCATGTCTAAGCATACGGAGCTCATTCCCAATCTAAGATTTTGAGCCACGGTGCACATGCTGGGCTCGGGCATGTGCTGGTCCGCATTTTTTTCACCCGAGGCAGCATCGTCGGAGAGCCTAACCAGTGGCATTGGGGGTACCGGCGATTGGGGGGATCGGGGGTGTTCGCACATGATGTGTGATGGGTGCTCGTACTTGGCCCTTATATTGGCCCCCTATCCCTCATCAAACCTTGAGAACTCACACCCCCTTAAAGAGCATTTGAGATTTTATAGGTTTGCTGCCAGTAGCCATTAAAGTGTCTGAAATGGGGACACTTTTTTCAAACGGTCACAAAATCTTCTCCACTTTGAGTTTTTATCTGAATTTTTTTGTGCATGCCAAAAAAAATACAAGGATCACCTCATAAATTTGGCGATAAAACTCTTTCTAAAAAAATTTAAAAAAATCCCGAACCGTAAAAAGTTTTAAAAATCTTGAAAAATAGAAAACGAGTCGCCTTGCCATGAAACTTCACATGAAGGCTTAGGGGACCATTGTATGAATTTACAAGCCATAAAAATGGCATTGCCATAGCAGAAATATAAAGATGTGCTTGAACCCACCTACCACCCATTCGATCCCCGGCTTGCGCATCCTGCCTCTCTGGTCGGTTGAGCGCTTGCACACTCGTTTCGTGGGTTGACTTAGGCATACGGAGTTCATCCCCAGTCTAAGCATATGGAGTTCATTTCCAGTCTAAGATCAGACCGGACCGAGGGTTACGACAGCAGGATCGACAGCTCGCCAGAGGGATCGAGCCGATCCCCGGCTTGTGCATTCTGCCTCTTCGATCGGTTGAGCGCCCGCACGCCCATTTCAAGTGTTGGATTGGGCATAGGGAGCTCATTCCATGTCTAAGCCCCAGTCGGACTGAGGGTTGTGGCAGCGGGATCGACACCACGTAGAGGGGGACCAGACCGATCCCCAGCTTGCGCATTATGCCTCTTCGGCTGGCTCAGCGCCCGCATGTTTGTTTCGTGGGTTGATTTATGCATACGAAGTTGATTCCCAATCTAAGAATGGACTAGACCAAGGGTTGCGGCAGTAGGATCGACAGCACATAGGGAGGGACCAGGTCGATCCTCGGGTTGCATATTCTACCTCTCCGGCCGACTGAGCGCCCGCACACTCATTTTGTGGGTTGGCTTAGGAATACGGAGTTCATTCCATGTCTAAGCATACGGAGCTCATTCCCAATCCAAGATTTTGAGCCACAGTGCACATGTTGGGCTCAGGCATGCACTGGTGCCGCATTTTTTTTGCTCGAGGCACCATCGCAGGAGCATCGTCGGAGAGCCCAACCGACGGCATTGGAGGTTCCGACGATTGGGGGGGCCGGGGGGTGTACGCACATGATGTGTGATGGGTGCTGGTACTTGGCCCTTATATTGGCCCCCTATCCCTCATCAAACCTCGAGAACTCACACCCCCTTAAAGAGCATTTGAGATTTTATAGGTTTGCTGCCAGTAGCCATTAAAGTGTCTGAAATGGGGACACTTTTTTCAAATGGTCACAAAATCTTCTCCACTTCGAATTTTTAGCTGAATTTTTTTTGCGCATGCCGACAAAAATACAAGGATCACCTCTACCAAATTTGGGGATAAAAATCTTTGTAAAAAAATTTAAAAAAGTCCTGAACCTTAAAAAGTTTCAAAAATCATGAAAAATAGAAAACTGGTTGTCTTGCCACGAAACTTCACATGAAGGCTTGGGGGACAATTGTATGAATTTACAAGGTATAAAAATGGCATTGGCATGGCCGAAATATGAAGATGTGCTTGAACCCACCTACCACCCCTTCCATCCCCAACTTGCGCATCCTGCCTCTCTGGTCGACTGAGCACCCGCATGCTCGTTTCGTTGGTTGACTTAGGCATACAGAGTTCATCCCCAGTCTAAGCATACAGAGTTCATTCCCAGTCTAAGATCGGATCGGATCGAAGGTTGCGGCAGCAGGATCGAAGGTTGCGGCAGCAGGATCGACAGCACGTAGGTGGGATCGGGTCGATCCCCGGCTTGCGCATTCTGCCTCTCCGATTGGCTAAGTGCCCGCACACTTATTTCATGGGTTGGCTTAGTTATATAGAGTACATTCCATGTCTACGTCCTAGCCAGACCGAGGGTTGTGGCAGCAGGACTGGCAGCAGGATCGACGGCATGCAAATGGGGATCGGGTTAATCCCCGGCTTGCGTATTATGCCTCTCCGATCAGCTTCCTTAGTCGACTGAGTGCCCGCATGCTCGTTTCGTGGGTTGGCTCAGGCATACGGAGTTCATCCCTAGTCTAAGCATACGGAGTTCATTCCCAGTCTAAGATCAGATCGGACCGAAGGTTGAGGTAGTATGATCAACAGCACGTAGGGGGAACCGGGTCGATCCCCGGCTTGCGCATTCTACCTCTTCGACCGGTTGAGCACCCGTACGCCCATTTTGTGGGTTGGCTTAGGAATCGGGAGCTCATTCCATGTCAAGCCCCAGCCGGACCAAGGGTTGTGGCCGCGGGACCGATAGCATGCAGAAGGGGACCGGGCCGATCCCTGGCTTACGCATTATGCCTCTTCGGCCGGCTCAGTGCCTACACGCTCGTTTCGTGGGTTGACTTATGCATATGGAGTTCATTCCCAGTCTAAGATCAGATTGGACAGAGGGTTGCAGCAGCAAGATCGAAGCACACAGGGGGGATCGAGTTTTTAGCTGAATTTTTTTGTGCATGCCAACAGAAATGCAAAGATCACCTCTACCAATTTTGGGGACAAAACTCTTTCTAAAAAAATTTAAAAAAAGCTCGAACCGTAAAAAGTTTCGAAAATCATGAAAAATATAAAATGGGTCGTCTTGATACGAAACTTCACATGAAGGCTTAGGGGACCATTGTATGAATTTACAAGCCATAAAAATGGTGTTGGCATGGCATAAATATGAAGATGTGCTTGAACCCACCTACACCCATTCGATCCCCAGCTTACGCATCCTGCTTCTCTGGTCGGCTGAGCGCCCACACGCTCGTTTCGTGGGTTGACTTAGGCATACGGAGTTCATCCTCAGTCTAAGCATACAGAGTTCATTCCCAGTCTAAGATCAGATCGGACCGAGAGTTGCGACAGCAGGATCGACAACACGTAAGGGAGATCGGGTTGATCCTTGGCTTATGCATTCTGCCTCTCTGGTCGGCTGAGCACCTGCACGCCCGTTTCATGGGTTAGCTTAGGCATAGGGAGCTCATTCCATGTCTAAGCCCCAGTCAGACCAAGGGTTGTGGTAGCGGGACCGACAGCACGTAGAGGGGGATCGGGCCGATCCCCGATTTGTGCATTATGCCTCTTCGGCTAGCTCAGCGCCTGCATGCTTGTTTCGTGGGTTGACTTATGCATACGGAGTTCATTCCCAGTCTAAGATCGGACCAGTTTGAGGGTTGCGGCAGCAGGATCGACAGCACATAGGGGGGACCGGGTTGATCACCGGCTTGTGCATTCTACCTCTCCGACCGACTGAGCGCCCGTAAGCTTGTTTTGTGGGTTGGCTTAGGCATACGGAGTTCATTCCATGTCTAAGCATATAGAGCCCATTTCCAGTCTAAGATTTTTGTCCATGGTGCACATGCTGGGCTCAGGCAAGTGCTGGTGCCACATTTTTTTTTGCCCGGGGCAACATCGTCGGAGCATCGCCGGAGAGCCTAACCGACGGCATTGGGGGTTCCGGCGATTGGGGGGCCGGGGGGTGTGCGCACATGATGTGCGATGGGTGCTGGTACTTGGCCCTTATATTGGCCCCCTATCCCTCATCAAACCTCGAGAACTCACACCCCTTAAAGAGCATTTGAGATTTTATAGGTTTGCTGCCAGTAGCCATTAAAGTGTCTGAAATGGGAACACTTTTTTCAAACAGTCACAAAATCATCTCCACTTCGAGTTTTTAGCTGAATTTTTTTTTGCATGCCAATAAAAATACAGGGATCACCTCTACCAAATTTGGTGACAAAACCCTTTCTAAAAAAATTTAAAAAAATCCTGAACCATAAAAAGTTTTAAAAATCGTGAAAAATAGAAAACGGGTCGTCTTGCCACAAAACTTCACATGAAGGCTTAGGGGACCATTGTATGAATTTACAAGACATAAAAATGGCATTGGCATGGCAGAAATATGAAGATGTGCTTGAACCCACCAACCACCCGTTCGATCCTCGACTTGCGCATCCTGCCTCTCTGGTCGGCTGAGCGCCCGCACGCTCGTTTCGTGGGTTGACTTAGGCATACGGAGTTCATCCCCAGTCTAAGCATACGGAGTTCATTCCCAGACTAAGATTAGACCGTATCGAGGGTTGCGGTAGCAAGATCGACAGCACGCAGGAGGGATCGAATCGATCCTTGGCTTACGCATTTTACCTCTCCAGCTGGCTGAGCACCCGCACGCTCGTCTCATGGGTTGGCTTAGGCATACGGAGTACATTCCATGTCTAAGCCCCAACCGGACTAAGGGTTGTGGTAGTAGGACCGACAGCAGGATCGACAGCACGCAGAGGGGGACCGGGCTGATCCTCGGCTTGTGCATTATGCCTCTCCGGCCAACCTCATCGGTCGGCTGAGCACCCGCTAGCTCGTTTCATGGGTTGGCTTAGGCATACGGAGTTCATCCCCATTCGAAGCATACAGAGTTCATTCCTAGTCTAAGATCGGACTGGATCGAAGGTTGCGACAATAGGATCGGCAGCACACAGGGGGGACCAGGCCGATCCCCGGCTTGCGTATTCTGCCTCTCCGACTGGCTAAGCGCCCGCACGCCCATTTCGTGGGTTGGCTTAGGCATAGGGAGCTCATTCCATGTCTAAGCCCCAGCTAGACAGAGGGTTGTGGCAGCGGGACCGATAGCACGCAGAGGGGGACCGACATTATGCCTCTTCGGCCGGCACAGCACCCGTACGCTCGTTTTGTGGGTTGACTTATGCATACGGAGTTCATTCCCAGTCTAAGATCGGACCAGACCGAGGGTTACGGCAGCAGGATCGACAGCATGAAGGGGGGGACCGGGTCGATCCCCGACTTGCACATTCTACCTCTCTGACCGGCTGAGCACCTGTACGCTCGTTTAATGGGTTAGCTTAGGCATACGGAGTTCATTCCACGTCTAAGCATACAGAGCTCATTCCCAGTCTAAGATTTTGAGCCACGGTGAACATGCTGGGCTCGGTCATGTGCCGGTTACACATTTTTTTTGCCCGGGGCACCATCGTCGGAGCATCGCTGGAGAGGTTCTGGTGATTGGGGGGCCGGGTGTTATGCGCACATGATGTGCGATGGGTGCTGGTACTTGGCCCTGATAGTGGCCCCCTATCCCTCATCAAACCTCGAGAACTCACACCCCCTTAAAGAGCATTTGAGATTTTATAGGTTTTCTGCCAGTAGCCATTCAAGTGTCTAAAATAGGGACACTTTTTTCAAACGGTCGCAAAATCTTCTCCACTTCGAGTTTTTAGCTGAAATTTTTTGTGCATACCAAAAAAAATACAAGGATCACCTCTACCAAATTTGGGGACAAAACTCTTTCCAAAAAAATTTAAAAAACCCCCGAACTGCAAAAAGTTTTGAAAATCATGAAAAATAGAAAACGGGTCGTCTTGCCACGAAACTTTACATGCTGGCTTACGGGACCATTGTTTGAATTTACAAGCCATAAAAATGGCATTGGCAAGGCAGAAATATGAAAATGTGCTTGAACCCACCTACCACCCGTTCGATCCCCGACATACACATCCTGCCTCTCTGGTCGGCTGAGCACCTGCATGTTCATTTCATGGGTTGACTTAGGCATACAGAGTTCATCCCCAGTGTAAGCATACGAAGTTCATTCCCAGTCTAAGATCGGATCGGATCGAGGGTTGTGGTAGCAAGATCGGCAGCACACAGGGGGGAGTACACTTGTTTCATGGGTTGGATTAGGCATACGGAGTACATTCCATGTCTAAGCCCCAGCCGAAATGAGGGTAGCGGGATCGGGGGCACGCAGAGGGGGACCAGGCTGATCCCCTACTTGCACATTATGCCTCTCCGATCGGCCTGGTGCCCGCACGCTCGTTTCGTGGGTTGACTTAGGCATACGGAGTTTATCCCCAGTCTAAGTATACGGAGTTCATTCCCAGTCTAAGATCAGACCGGATCGAGGGTTGTGGCAGCGGGATCGACAGCATGCAGAGGGGATCGGGCCGATCCTCGGCTTGTGCATTCTCCCTCTTCGACTGACTGAGTGCCTGCACACCCGTTTCATGGGTTGGCTTAGGCATAGGGAGCTCATTCCATGCCTAAGCCCTAGTCGGACTGAGGGTTGTGGCAACGGGACCGACAGCATGCAAAGGGGGATTGGGTCGATCCTCGGCTTACGCATTGTGCCTCTTCGGCCAGCTCAGTGCCCGTACGCTCATTTCGTGGGTTGACTTATGCATACAGAGTTCATTCCCAGTCTAAGATTGAATCAGACCGAGAGTTGCGGTAGCAGGATCGACAGCACGGAGGGGGGATCGGGTCGATCCCCAGCTTGCACATTCTGTCTCTCTTGTCGGCTAAACACCTACACGCTCGTGTCGTGGGTTGGCTTAGGCAAACGAAGTTCATTCCATGTCTAAGCATACGGAGCTCATTCCCAGTCTAAGATTTTAAGCCACGGTGCACATGCTGGGCTCGGGCATGTGCTGGTGCCGCATTTTTTTCACGCAGGGCACTATTACCGAAGCATCATCGGATAGCCTAACCAGCGGCATTGGGGGTTCCGGCGATTGGGGGGCCGGGGGGTGTGCACACATGATGTGCAATGGGTGCTGGTACTTGGCCCCTATATTGGCCCCCTATCTTACATCAAACCTCAAGAACTCACACCCCCTTAAAGAGCATTTGAGATTATAGGTTTGCTGCCAGTAGCCATTAAAGTGTCTGAAATGGGGACATTTTTTTCAAACGGTCACAAAATCTTCTCCACTTCGAGTTTTTAGCTGAATTGTTTTGTGCATGCCAACAAAAATACAAGGATCAGCTCTACCAAATTTGGGGACAAAACTCTTTCTATAAAAATTTAAAAAAATCCCAAACCGCAAAAAAGTTTTAAAAATTGTGAAAAATAGAAAACGGGTCGTCTTGCCATGAAACTTCACATGAAGGCTTAGGGGACCATTGTATGATTTCACAAGCCATAAAAATGGCATTGGCATGCAGAAATATGAAGATGTGTTTGAACCCACCTACCACCAGTTCGATCCCCGGCTTGCTCATCCTGCCTCTCTGGTCGGCTGAGCGCCCGCACGCTCATTTCGTGGGTTGACAAAGGGATATGGAGTTCATCCCCAGTCTAAGCATATAGAGTTCATTCCCAGTCATCAGACCGGATCGAGGGTTGCGGCAGCAGGATCAGCAGCATGCAGGGGGAATCAAGTCGATCCTTGGCTTGCGCATTCTGCCTCTTCGATCGGCTCAGCACCCGTACGCTCGTTTCGTGGGTTGACTTATGCATACGGAGTTCATTCCCAATCTAAGATCGGATCGGACCGAGGGTTACTGCAGCAGGATCGACAGCATGCAGGGGGGATCGGGTCGATCCCTGACTTGCACATTCTGCCTCTCCGATCGGCTCAGCAACCGCACGCTCGTTTCATGGGTTAGCTTAGGCATACGGAGTTCATTCCACGTCTAAGCGCCCGGGGTACCATCGTCAGAGCATCACTGGAGAGGTTATGGTGATTAGAAGGCCGAGGGTTCTGGCGATTGGGGGGGCCGGGTGTTATGCGCACATGATGTGTGATGGGTGCTGGTACTTGGCCCTTATAGTGGCCCCCTATCCCTCATCAAACCTCGAGAACTCACACCCCCTTAAAGAGCATTTGAGATTTTATAGGTTTGCTGCCAGTAGCCATTACAGTGTCTGAAATGAGGACACTTTTTTCAAACGATCACAAAATCTTCTCCACTTCGAGTTTTTAGCTGAATTGTTTTGTGCATGCCAACAAAAATACAAGGATCACCTCTACCAAATTTGGGGACAAAAATCTTTCTAAAAAAATTTAAAAAAATCTCGAACCGTAAAAAGTTTCAAAAATCATGAAAAATAGAAAACGGGTCGTCTTGCCACGAAACTTCACATGAAGGTTTAGGGGACCATTGTATGAATTTAAAAGCCATAAAAATGGCATTGGCATGGCTGAAATATGAAGATGTGCTTGAACCCACCTACCATCCGTTCGATCCCTGGCTTGCGCATCCTGCCTCTCTGGTCGGCTGAGTGCCCGCACGCTCGTTTCATGGGTTGACTTAGGCATACGAAGTTCATCCCTTATCAAAGCATACAAAGTTCATTCCCAGTCTAAGATCAGACTGGATCGAGGGTTGCGGTAGCAGGATCGACGGCACGCAGGGGGATCGGGTCGATCCTCGGCTTGCGCATTCTGCCTCTCCAGTCGGCTGAGCACCCGCACGCTTTTTTCGTGGGTTGGCTTAGGCATACGGAGTACATTCCACGTCTAAGCCCCAGTCAGACCGAGGGTTGTGGTAGCAAGATCGACAATGGGATCGACAGCACGCAGAAAGGGATCGAGCTGATCCCTGGCTTGCACATTTTGCCTCTTCGACTGGCCTCTCCGACCGGTTGAGCGCCTATATGCTCGTTTCGTGGGTTGACTTAGGCATATGGAGTTCATCCCCAGTCTAAGCATACAGAGTTCATTCCCAGTCTAAGCATACGGAGTTCATTCCCAGTCTAAGATCAGACCAGATCAATGGTTGCGGTAGTAGGATCGACAGTACGCAGAGGGGACCGGGTCGATCCCCAGCTTGCGCATTTTGCGTCTCTGACCGGCTGAGCACCCGCACGCTCTTTTCGTGAGTTGGCTTAGGCATACGGAGTACATTCCACATCTAAGCCCCAGCCGAACTGAGGGTTGTGGCAGCAGGACTGACAGCCGGATCGACAGCATGCAGAGGGGGACCGGGTTGATCCCCGACTTGCACATTATGCCTCTTTGACCGGCCTCTTCGGTCGGTTGAGCGTCTGCACGCTCATTTCGTGGGTTGACTTAAGCATACGGAGTTCATCCCCTGTCTAAGGATATGAAGTTCATTCCCAGTCTATGATCGAATCGGATCGAGGGTTGCGACAGCAGGATCGGTAGCATGCAGAGGTGACCGGTCCGATCTCCAGCTTGCGTATTTTGCCTCTCCGACCGACTAAGTGCCCGCACGTTCATTTCGTGGGTTGGCTTAGGCATAGGGTGCTCATTCCATGTCTAAGCCCCAGCTGGACTGAGGGTTGTGGCAGCGGGATCGACAACACGCATAGGGGGATCGGGCGAATCCTCGGCTTGTGCATTATGCCTCTCCGGCCGGATGAGCGCCTGTACGCTCGTTTCGTGGGTTGACTTATGCATACGGAGTTCATCCCCAGTCTAAGCATATGAAGTTCATTCCCAGTCTAAGATCTGACCAGACCGAGGGTTGCGGCAGTAGGATTGACAGCACGCAGGGGGGACTGGGTCGATCCCCAGCTTGCACATTCTGCCTCTCCGACCGGCTGAGCACCCACACGCTCGTTTTGTGGGTTAGCTTAGGCATACGGAGTTCATTCCATGTCTAAGCATACGGAGCTCATTCCCAATCTAAGATTTTGAGCCACGGTGCACATGCTGGGCTCGGGCATGTGCTGGTGCTGCATTTCTTTTGCCCAGGACACCATCGTCGGAGCATCGCCGAAGAGCCTAACCGACGGCATTGGGGGTTCCGACGATTGGGGGGCCGGGGGGTGTGCGCACATGATGTGCGATGGGTGCTGGTACTTGGCCCTTATATTGGCCCCCTATCCCTCATCAAACCTCAAGAACTCACACCCCCTTAAAAAGCATTTGAGATTTTATAGGTTTGCTGCCAGTAGCCATTAAAGTGTCTGAAATGGGGACACTTTTTTCAAATGGTCACAAAATCTTCTCCACTTTGAGTTTTTAGCTGAATTTTTTTGTGCATGCCAACAAAAATATAAGGATCACCTTTACCATATTTGGTGGCAAAACTCTTTCTAAAAAAATTTTAAAAAATCCTAAACCACAAAAAGTTTTAAAAATCATGAAAAATAGAAAATGAGTCGTCTTGCCACAAAACTTCACATGAAGGCTTAGGGGACCATTGTATGAATTTAGAAGCCGTAAAAATGTCATTGGCATGGCAGAAATATGAAGATGTGCTTGAACCCACCTGCCATCCGTTCGATCCCCGACTTGCGCATCCTGCCTCTCTGGTCGACTGACCATCCGCACGCTCGTTTCATGGGTTGACTTAGGCATATGGAGTTCATCCCTAGTCTAAACATATTGAGTTCTTTTCCAGTCAAAGATCGAACCGGATCGAGGGTTGTGGCAGCAGGATCGATAGCATGCAGGGGGGACTGGGTTGATCCCCGGCTTGCGCATTTGCCTCTCTGGTCGACTGAGCATCTGCACGCTCGTTCTGTGGATTGGTTAGGCATACGGAGTACATTCCATGTCTAAGCCCCAGCCGAATCGAGGGTTGTGGTAGCAGCACCGATAGCAGGATCGATAGCACATAAAGGGGGACCGGGCTGATCCCTGGCTTGCGCATTATGCCTCTCCAGTCGGCCTCTTCGGCTGGCTAAGCGCCCGCACGCTCATTTCATGGGTTGACTTAGGCATACGGAGTTCATCACCAGTCTAAGCATATGGAGTTCATTCCCAGTCTAAGATCAGACCGAATCGAGGGTTGCGGCCGCAGGATTGGTAGCACGCAGGGGGGATCGGGTCGATCCCTGACTTTTGCATTCTGCCTCTCCGATCGGTTGAGAGCCCGCACGCTCATTTCATGCTTTGGCTTAGGGAAACGGAGTACATTCCACGTCTAAGCCCCAGTCAGACCGAGGGTTGTGGTAGAAGGACCGGCAGCGGGATCGACAGCACGTAGAGGGGGACCGAGCTGATCATCGACTTGCACATTATGCCTCTCCGACCGACTGAGTGCCCATACGCTCGTTTCACGGGTTGACTTAGGCATACGAAGTTCATCCCCAGTCTAAGCATACATAGTTCATTCCCAGTCTAAGATCGGATTGAGCGTCGGCACGCTCATTTCGTGGGTTGGCTTAGGCATACGGAGTTCATTCCATGTCTAAGCATACGGAAGTCATTCCCAATCAAATATTTTGAGCCATGATGCACAAACTAGGCTCGGCACGTGCTGGTGCCACATTTTTTTCACCCGGGGCACCATCGTCGGAGCATCGTCGGAGAGCCTAATCGGTGGCATTGGGGGTTCCGATGATTGGGGGGCCGGGGGGTGTGCGCACATGATGTACGATGGGTGCTGGTACTTGGCCCTTATGTTGGCCCCTTATCCTTCATCAAACCTCGAGAACTCACACCCCCTTAAAGAGCATTTGAGATTTTATAGGTTTGTGGCCAGTAGCCATTAAAGTGTCTGAAATGGGGACACTTTTTTCAAACGGTCACCAATTCTTCTCCACTTTGAGTTTTTAGCTGAATTTCTTTGTGCATTCCAAACAAAAATACAAGGATCACCTCTACCAAATTTGGGGACAAAACTCTTTCTAAAAAAATTTAAAAAAAATCTCGAACCGCAAAAAGTTTTGAAAATTGAAAAAAATAGAAAATAGGTCGTCTTGCCACGAATCTTCACATGAAGGCTTAGGGGACCATTGTATGAGTTTACAAGCCATAAAAATGGCATTGGCATGACAGAAATATGAAGATGTGCTTGAACCCACTTACCACCCGTTCGGTGCCCGCACGCTCGTTTCGTGGGTTGACTTATGCATACGGAGTTAATTCCCAGTATAAGATCGGATCAGACCAAGGGTCATGGCAGCAGGATCGATAGCATGTTGGGGGGACCGGGTCGATCCCTGGCTTGCACATCCAGCCTCTCTGTTCGGCTGAGCGCCCGCACGCTCGTTTCGTCGGTTGACTTAGGCATACGGAGGTTATCCCCAGTCTAAGCATACGGAGTTCATTCCCAAATCTAAGATCGGACCGAATCGAAGGTTACGGCAGTAGGATATACAGCATGCAGGGGGGACAGGGCTGATCCCTGGCTTGCACGTTCTGCCTCTCTGGTCGGCTGAAGGCCAGCACGCTCATTTCGTGGGTTGGCTTAGGCAAACGAAGTACATTCCACGTCTAAGCCCCAGTCGGCCCGAGGGTTGTGGCAGCGAGATCGACAACGGGATCGACAGCACGCAGAGAGGGACCAGGCTGATCCCCGACTTACACATTATGGCTCTCCGACCGGCTGAGCACCCGCAAGCTCGTTTCGTGGGTTGACTTAGGCATACGGAGTTCATCCCCAGTCTAAGCATATGGAGTTCATTCCCAATCTAAGATTGGATCGGATCTAGGGTTGTGGCAGCAGGATCAGCAGCATGCAGAGGGGATCGGGCCAATCCCCTGCTTGCGCATTCTGCCTCTCTGGCTGGCTGAGCGCCCACACGCTCATTCTGTGGGTTGGCTTAGGTAAATGAAGTACATTCCCCGTCTAAGCCCCAGTCGGACTGAGGGTTGTGGTAGTAGGACTGGTAACGGGATCGACAGTACGCAGAGAGGGATCGGGCTGATCCTCGGCTCGTGTATTATGCCTCTCCAATCAGCCTCTTCGGTCGACTGAGGGCCTGCACGCTCGTTTTATGGGTTGACTTATGCATACGGAGTTCATTCCCAGTCTAAGCATATGAAGTTAATTCTCAGTCTAAGATCAAACCAGATCGAGGGTTGCGGCAGCAGGATTGACTGCACGCAGGGTGGACCGGGCTGATCCCCGACTTGCGCATTCTGCCTCTTCGATCGGCTGAGTGCCCACATGCCAATTTCGTGGGTTCGCTTAGGCATAGGGAGCTCATTCCATGTCTAAGCCCTAGCCGGACCGAGGGTTGTGGCAGCGGGACCGACAGCACGTAGAGGGGGATCGGGCCGATGCCCGGCTTGTGCATTATGCCTCTTCGGCCTGGTCAGCACCCTACACGCTCGTTTCGTGGGTTGACTTATGCATGTGGAGTTCATTCCCAGTCTAAGATCGGACCGAACCGAGAGTTGTAGTAGCAGGATCGATAGCACGTAGGGGGGATCGGGTCGATCTCAAGCTTGCACATTCTGCCACTCCGACCGGCTGGGCACCCGCACGATCATTTCGTGGGTTAGCTTAGGCATACAGAGTTCATTCCATGTCTAAGCATACGGAGCTCATTCCCAATCTAAGATTTTGAGCCACAGTGCACATGCTGGGCTTGGCATGTGCTGGGGCCACACTTTTTTCACTCGAGGCACCATCGTCGGAGCGTCACCAGAGAGCCTAACCGACGACATTGGGGGTTCTGACGATTGGGGGGGCCGGGGGGTGTGCGCACATGATGTGCGATGGGTGCTGGTACTTGGCTCTTATATTGGCCCCCTATCCCTCATCAAACCTCGAAAACTCACACCCCCTTAAAGAGCATTTGAGAATTTATAGGTTTGCTGCCAGTAGCCATTAAAGTGTCTGAAATGGGGACACTTTTTTCAAACGGTCACAAAATCTTCTCTACTTCGAGTTTTTAGCTGAATGTTTTTGTGCATGCCAACAAAAATACAAGGATCACCTTTACCAAATTTGGGGACAAAACTCTTTCTAAAAAAATTTTAAAAAAATCCTGAACCACAAAAAGTTTCAAAAATCATGAAAAATACAAAACGGGTCATCTTGCCACGAAACTTCACATGAATCTTTAGGGGACCATTGTATGAATTTAAAAGCTATAAAAATGGCATTGGCATGGCAGAAATATGAAGATGTGCTTGAACCCACTTACCACATGTTTGATCCCCAGCTTGCGCATCCTACCTCTCTGGTCGGCTGAGCGCCCGCACGCTCGTTTCGTAGGTTGACATAGGCATAGGAGTTCATCCCCAGTCTAAGCATACAGAGTTCATTCCCAATCTAAGATCAGACCAGATCGAGGGTTACGGCAGTAGGATCGACAGCATGTAGAGGGGATCGAGTCGATCCCCGACTTACGCATTTTGTCTCTCCGACTGGCTAAGCTCCTGCACGCTTATTTCGTGGGTTGGCTTAGGTATATGGAGTACATTCCACATCTAAGCCCTAGTCGGACTGAGGGTTGTGGCAGCAAGACCGGCAGGGAGATCGACAGCATGCAGAGGGGGACCAGGCTGATCCTCGACTTACGTATTATGCATCTCTGATCGGGCCCTCCGATTGGCTGAGCACTTGCACGCTCGTTTCATGGGTTGACTTAGGCATACGGAGTTCATCCCCAATCTAAGCATACGAAGTTCATTCCCAGTCTAAGATTGGACCGGATCGAGGGTTGCGACAGCAGGATTGGTAGCACGCAGAGGGGATCGGGTCGATCCCCGGCTTGTGCATTCTGCCTCTCCGGTTGACTGAGCGCCTGCACACTCATTTTGTGGGTTGTTTTAGGCATATGAAGTACATTCCACGTCTAAACCCCAGTCGGACCGAGGGTTGTGGAAGCAGGACCGGCAGCGGGATCGGTAGCACGTAGAGGGGGAGCAGGCTGATCCTTGACTTGCGCATTATGCCTCTCCGACCGGCCTTTTTGGCCTGTTGAGCGCCCGTACGCTCGTTTCGTGGGTTGACTTAGGCATACGGAGTTTATCCCCATTCTAAGATCAGACCAGACCGTGGGTTGCGATAGCAGGATCGACAGCACATAGGGGGGACCGGGTCGATCCTCGGCTTGTGCATTTCACCTCTCCGGCTAGCTGATCGCCCGCATGCTCGTTTCGTGGGTTCGCTTAGGCATACGGAGTTCATTCCATGTCTAAGCATACGGAGCTCATTCCCAATCTAAGATTTTAAGCCACGGTGCACATGCTGGGCTCAGGCATACAAGCCATAAAAATCGTGAAAAATAGAAAACGGTCGTCTTGCCACGAAACTTCACATGAAGGCTTAGGGGTCCATTGTATGAATTTACAAGCCATAAAAATGGCATTGGCATGGTAAAAATATGAAGATGTGCTTGAACCCACCTACCACCCGTTCGATCCCCGGCTTACGCATTCTGCCTCTCTGGCCGACTGAGCGCCTGCACGTCCATTTCGTGGGTTGGCTTAGGTATAGGCAGCTCATTCCATGTCTAAGCCCCAGTCGGACCGAGGTTTGTGGCAGCGGGACCGGCAGCACGCAGAGGAGGACCGGGTCGATCCCCAACTTGCGCATTATGCCTCTTCGATTGGCTCAGTGCCTGCACACTCGTTTCGTGGGTTGACTTATGCATACGGAGTTCATTTACAGTCTAAGATTAGATCGGACCGAGGGTTACGGCAGCAGGATTGACAGCACACAGGGAGGGATCGAGCCGATCCCTGACTTGCACATTCTACCTCTCCGGCCGGTTGAGCGCTCGCACGCTTGTTTCGTGGGTTGGCTTAGGCATACGGAGTTCATTCCATGTCTAAGCATACGAAGCTCATTCCCAATCTAAGATTTTAAGTCACGGTGCACATGCTGGGCTCGGGCATGTGTTGCTACCGCATTTTTTTCGCCCAGACACCATCGTCGGAGCATCGTCGGAGCATCGTCGGAGAGCCTAACCCTCATCAAACCTCAAGAACTCACACCCCCTTAAAGAGCATTTGACATTTTATAGGTTTGCTGCCAGTAGCCAGTAAAGTGTCTGAAATGGGGACACCTTTTTCAAACGGTCACAAAATCTTCTCCACTTCGAGTTTTTAGCTGAATTTTTTGTGCATGCCAACAAAAATACAAGGATCACCTCTACCAAATTTGGGGACAAAAGTCTTTCTAAAAAAATTTTAAAAAATCCCGAACTGTAAAAAGTTTTGAAAATCGTGAAAAATAGAAAACGGGTCGTCTTGCCATGAAACTTCACATGAAGGCTTAGGGGACCATTGTATGAATTTACAAGCCATAAAAATTGCATTGGCATGGCAGAAATATGAAGATGTGCTTGAACCCATGTACCACCCGTTCGATCCCTGACTTGCGTATTATGCCTCTCCGGACGGCTGAGCACCCACACGCCCGTTTCGTGGGTTGGCTTAGGCATAGGGAGCTCATTTCATGTCTAAGCCCTAGCTAGATCGAGGGTTGTGGTAGTAGGACTGGCAGTACGCAGAGGGGGACCGGACCGATCCCCGACTTGCACATTCTGTCTCTTCGGCCTGCTGAGCGCCCGTACGCTCATTCCGTGGGTTGGCTTGGGCATACGGAGTACATTCCATGTCTTAGCCCCAACCGAACTGAGGGTTGTGGTAGCAGGACCGACAGCAGGATCGGCAGCACGCAGAGGGGGATTGGGCTGATCCTCGACTTGCACATTTTGCCTTTCTAACTGGCCTCTCCGACCGGTTGAGCACCCGCACGCTCGTTTTGTGGGTTGACTTAGGCATACGAAGTTCATCCCCACTCTAAGCATACGAAGTTCATTCCCAATCTAAGATCAGATCGGACCGAGGGTTGCAACAACGGGATCGGCAGCACGCAGGGGGGATCGGGCCGATCCTCAGCTTGCGCATTCTGCCTCTCTGGCCGGCTGAGCACCCGCACGCCCGTTTCGTGTGTTGGATTAGGCATAGCGAGCTCATTCAATGTCTATGCCCCAGCCAGATCGAGGGTTGTGGCAGCAAGACCGACAGCACGTAGAGGGGGACCAGGCCGATCTTCAGCTTGCGCATTATGCCTCTTTAGCCGGCTCAATGCCTATACGCTCTTTTCGTGGGTTCACCTATGCATATGGAGTTCATTCCCAGTCTAAGATCAGACCGGATTGAGGGTTGCAGTAGCAAGATCGACAGTACGCAGGGGGGACCGGGTTGATCCCCAGCTTGCGCATTATGCCTCTCCAACCGGCTGAGCACCCGCACGCTCGTTTCGTTGGTTGACTTAGGCATACGGAGTTCATCCCCTGTCTAAGCATACGGAGTTCATTCCCAGTCTAAGATCGGACAGGATAGCAGGATCGACAGCACGCAGGGGGGACCAGGCCGATCCCCTGCTTACGCATTCTACCTCTCCGGTCGGTTGAGCGCCCGCACGTCCGTTTCGTGGGTTGGCTTAGGCATGGGAGCTCATTCCATGTCTAAGTATACGAAGCTCATTCCCAATCTAAGATTTTGAGCCACAGAGCACATATTGGGTTGGGGCATGTGCTGGTGCCGCATTTTTTTCTCCCGGGGCACCATCGTCGGAGCATCGCCAGAGAGCCTAACTGGCGGCATTGGAGGTTCCGGTGATTGGTGGGGTCAGGGGGTGTGCGCACATGATGTGCGATGGGTGCTGGTACTTGGTCCTTATATTATCCCCCTATTCCTCATCAAACCTCGGGAACTCACACCCCCCTAAAGAGCATTTGAGATTTTATAGGTTTGTTGCCAGTAGCAATTAAAGTGTCTAAAATGGGGACACTTTTTTCAAACGATCACAAAATCTTCTCCACTTCGAGTTTTTAGCTGAATTTTTTTACTCATGCCAAAAAAAAATATAAAGATCACCTCTAGCAAATTTAGGGACAAAACTCTTTCTAAAAAAATTTTAAAAAATCCCGAACCGTAAAAAGTTTCAAAAATCATGAAAAATAGAAAACGGGTCGTCTTGCCATGAAACTTCACATGAAGGCTTAGGGGACCATTGTATGAATTTACAAGCCATAAAAATGACATTGGCATGGCAGAAATATGAAGATGTGCTTGAACCCACCAACCACCCGTTCGAGCTTATGCATCCTGCCTCTCTGGTCTGCTGAGCGTCCGCACGCTCGTTTCGTGGGTTGACTTAGGTATACGGAGTTCATCCCAAGTCTAAGCATGCGAAGTTCATTCCCAGTCAAAGATTGGATCGGATCGAGGTTTGCGGCAGTAAGATCGACAGCACGTAGGGGGGACTAAGCGCCCGCACGCTCGTTTCATGGGTTGGCTTAGGCATACAGAGTACATTCCATGTCTAAGCCCTAGCCGGACCGAAGGTTGTGGTAGCAGGACTGGCAGCGGGATCGGTAGCTCGTAGAGGGGGATCGAGCTGATCCTCAGCTTATGCATTGTGCCTCTCCGATCGGCCTCTTCGGCCGGCTGAACGCCCACACGCTCATTTCGTGGGTTGACTCCGGCATAGGAGTTCATCCTCAGTCTAAGCATACGGAGTTCATTCGCAGTGTAAGATCAGATCGGACCGAGGGTTGCGACAGCAGGATCGATAGCACCCAGGGGGTACCGAGCTGATCCTCGACTTGCGCATTCTGCCTCTCCGACTGGTTGAGCGCCCACACGCCTGTTTCGTGGGTTGGCTTAGGCATAAGGAGCTCATTCCATGTCTAAGCCCTAGCCGGACCCAGGGTTGTGGTAGCGGGGCTGGCAGCATGTAGAGGGGGACCGGGTCGATCCCCGACTTGCGCACTATACCTCTTCGGTCGGCTCAGCGCCCGTACGCTCGTTTCGTGGGTTGACTTATGCATACGGAGTTCATTCCCATTCTAAGATCGGAGTAGACCGAGGGTTATGGTAGCAGGATCGACAGTACACAGGGGGGGACCGGGTTGATCCCTGACTTGCGCATTAAGCCTCTCCAACCGGCTGAGCGCCCGCATGCTCGTTTCGTGGGTTGGCTTAGGCATACGGAGTTCATTCCATGTCTAAGCATATGGAGCTCATTCCCAGTCTAAGATTTTGAGCCACGGTGCACATGCTAGGCTCGGGCATGAGCTGGTGCCGTATTTTTTTTGCCTGGGGCACTACCGCCGGTGCATCGCCGGAGAGCCTAACCGGCGGCATTGGGTTTTCTGGCGATTGGGGGGGTCGGGGGGTGTCTGCACATGATGTGCGATGGGTGCTGGTACTTGGCCCTTATATTGGCCCCCTATCCTTCATCAAACCTCGAGAACTCACACCCCCTTAAAGAGCATTTGAGATTTTATAAGTTTGCTGCCAGTAGCAATTAAAGTGTCTAAAATAGGGACACTTTTTTCAAACGATCACAGAATCTTCTCCACTTCGAGTTTTTAGCTAAATTTTTTTGTGCATGCCAAAAAAAATACAAGGATCACCTCTACCAAATTTGGGGACAAAACTCTATCTAAAAAAATTTTAAAAAATCCCAAACCGTAAAAAGTTTCAAAAATAATGAAAAATAGAAAACGGGTCGTCTTGCCATGAAACTTCACGTGAATGGTTAGGGGACCATTGTATGAATTTACAAGCCATAAAAATGGCATTGGTAGGGCAAAAATATGAAGATGTGCTTGAACCCAGCTACGACCCATTCGATCCCCGACTTGTGCCTCTTTGGTCAGTTGAGCGCCCGTACGCTTGTTTCGTGGGTTGACTTAGGCATATGGAGTTCATCCCTAATCTAAGCATATGGAGTTCATTCCTAGTCTAAGATCAGACCGGATCGAGGGTTGCGACAGCAAGATCGGCAACACGTAAGGGGGATCAGGTCGATCCTCGGCTTAGCATTCTGCCTCTCCGGCCGGTTGAGCGCCCGCACGCTCGTTTCATGGGTTGGCTTAGGCATACGGAGTACATTCCACGTCTAAGCCCCAATCGGACCGAGGGTTGTGCCAGCAGGACTGGCAGCAAGATCGGCAGTACATAGAGGGGGACTGTGCTGATCCCCGACTTGCGTATTATGCCACTCTAGCCAGCCTCTCTGGCCGACTGAGCGCCTGCACGATCATTTCGTGGGTTGACTTAGGCATACGGAATTCATCCCCAGTCTAAGCATATGGAGTTCATTCCAAAGCTAAGATCGAACCGAATCGAGGGTTACGGCAGTAGGATCAGTAGCACGTAAGGGGGATTGGGCCGATCCATGGCTTGTGCGTTTTGCCTTTCGATCGGTTGAGTGCCCGCACACTCGTTTCATGGGTTGGCTTAGGAATACGGAGTACATTCCACGTCTAAGCCCCAGCTGTACCGAGGGTTATGGCAGTAGGACTGGCAGCAGGATCGATAGCACACAGAGGGCGACCGGGCTGATCCTCGGCTTGTGCATTATACCTCTCCAACCGACCTCTCCGGTCGGTTGAGCACCCACGCACTCATTTTGTGGGTTGACTTAGGCATACGGAGTTCATCCCTAGTTTAAGCATACGGAGTTCATTCGCAGTCTAAGATCAGACCGGACCGAGGGTTACGGTAGCAGGATCGACAGCACGCAGGGGGGACCGGGCCGATCCCCGGCTTGTGCATTTTGCCTCTCCGGTCGATTGAGCGCCCGCATGCTCATTTCGTGGGTTGGCTTAGGCATAGGGTGCTCATTCCATGTCTAAGCCCCAGCCGGATCGAGGGTAGTGGCAGCAGGACCGACAGCATACAGAGGCGGATCGGGTTGATCCTCTACTTGCGCATTATGCCTCTTCGGCTGGCTCTGTGCCCGCACGTTCCTTTCATGGGTTGACTTATGCATACGGAGTTCATTCCCAGTGTAAGATCAGACCGGACCGAGGGTTGCTGTAGCAGGATCAGCAGCACGCAGGGGGGACCAGGCCGATCCCCGGTTTGTGCATTCTGCCTTTTCGGTCGACTGAGTGCCCGCACGCCCATTTCGTGGGTTGGCTTAGGCATAGGGAGCTCATTCCATGTCTAAGCCCCAGCCAGACCGAGGGTAGTGGCAGCAGGACCGACAGCATGCAGAGGCAGATCGGGTCGATCCTCTACTTGCGCATTATGCCTCTCCAGCCGGCTGAGCGCTCGCACGCTTGTTTCGTGGGTTGGCTTAGGCATACGGAGCTCATTCCCAATCTAAGATTTTGAGCCACAGTGCACATGCTGGGCTTGGGCATGTGCTCGTGTCATATTTTTTTCCCCCAGGGTGCCATCGTCGAAGCATCCCCAGAGCATCACCGGAGAGCCTAACCGGCGGCATTGGGAGTTTCGATGATTAGGGGGGCCGAAGGGTGTGCGCACATGATGTGCGATGGGTGCTGGTACTTGCCCTTATATTGGCCTCCTATCCCTCATCAAACCTCAAGAACTCAAACCCCCTTAAAGAGAATTTGAGATTTTATAGGTTTGCTGCCAGTAGCCATTAAAGTGTCTGAAATGGGGACACTTTTTTCAAATGGTCACAAAATCTTCTCCACTTCAAGTTTTTAGCTCAATTTTTTTGTACATGCCAACAAAAATACAAGGATCACCTCTAATAAATTTGGGGACATAACTCTTTCTAAAAAAATTCAAAAAAATCTCGAACCGCAAAAAGTTTCAAAAATCTTCAAAAATAGAAAACGGGTTGCCTTGCCACGAACTTCACATGAAGGCTTAGGGGACCATGGTATGAATTTAGAAGCCATAAAAATGGCATTGGCATGGGAGAAATATAAAGATGTGCTTGAGCCCACCTAAAAATGGCATTGTCATGATAGAAATATAAAGATGCACTTGAACCCACCTACCACCCATTCGATCCCCGGCTTGTGCATCTTACCTCTCTGGTCGGCTGAGTGCCCGCACAGTCATTTCGTGGGTTGACTTAGGCATACGGAGTTCATCCCCAGTCTAAGCATACAGAGTTCATTCCCAGTCTAAGATCAGACCAGACCGAGGGTTACGACAGCAGGATTGGCAGGACACAGAGGGGACCGAGCCGATCCCCGGCTTACGCATTCTGCCTCTCCGACCGGTTGAGCACCCGCACGCTCATTTCATGGATTGGCTTAGGCATACGGAGTACATTCCATGTCTAAGCCCCAGTCGGATCGAGGGTTGCGATAGCAGGACCGATAGCGGGATCGGTACCACGTAGAGGGGGACCGGGCTGATCTATGACTTGTGCATTACACCTCTCCGACTGGCCTCTCCGGCTGGATGAGCGCCTGCACGCTTGTTTCATGAGTTTACTTAGGCATACAGAGTTCATCCCCATTCTAAGCATACGGAGTTCATTCCCAGTCTAAGATCAGATCGGATCGAGGGTTGTGGCAGCAGGATCGGTAGCACGCAAGAGGGACCGGAGCCGATCCCCGACTTGCGCATTCTGCCTTTCCGGTCGGTTGAGTGCCCGCACGCCCGTTTCGTGGGTTGGCTTAGGCATAAGGAGCTCATTCCATGTCTAAGTCCTAGCCAGACTGAGGGTTGTGGCAGTGGGACCGGCAGCACGTAGAGGGGGATCGGGTCGATCCCTGGCTTGGGCATTATGCCTCTTCGACCGGCTCAGCGCCCGCACGCTCATTTCGTGGGTTGACTTATGCATACGAAGTTCATTCCTAGTCTAAGATCAGACCAGACCAAGGGTTGCGGTAGTAGGATCAACAACACGTAGGGGGGGACCGGGTCGATCCCCGGCTTGCGCATTCTGCCTCTCTAGCCGGCTGAGCGCCCGTACACTTGTTTTCAGGGTTGGCTTAGGCATATGGAGTTCATTCCATGTCGAAGCATACGCAGCTCATTCCCAATCTAATATTTTGAGCCACGGTGCACATGCTAGGCTCAGGCATTGCTGGTGCCACATTTTGTTCGCCCAGGGCACAATCGTCGGAGCATCGACGAAGAGCGTAATCGACAGCATTGGGGGTTCCGACGATTAGGGGGTCGGGGGCTGTGCGTACATGATGTGCGATGGGTGCTGGTACTTGGCCCTTATATTGGCCCCCTATCCCTCATCAAACCTCGAGAACTCACACCCCTTTAAAGAGCAATTTGAGATTTTATAGGTTTGCTGCCAGTAGCCATTAAAGTGTTTGAAATGGGGACACTTTTTTCAAACGGTCACAAAATCTTCTCCACTTCGAGTTTTTAGCTCAATTTTTTTGTGCATGCCAACAAAAATACAAGGATCACCTCTACCAAATTTGGGGACATAACTCTTTTCTAAAAAAATTCAAAAAAATTCCGAACCGTAAAAAGATTCAAAAATCATGAAAAATAGAAAACGGGTCATCTTGCCATGAAGTTCACACGAAGGCTTAGGGGACCATTGTATGAATTTACAAGCCATAAAAATGGCATTGGCATGGGAGAAATATGAAGATGTGCTTGAACCCACCTACCACCCGTTCGATCCCCGGCTTGTGCATCTTGCCCCTCTGGTCGGCTGAGCGCCCGCACACTCGTTTCTTGGGTTGGCTTAGGCATACGGAGTTCATCCCCAATCTAAGCATACGGAGTTCATTCCCAGTCTAAGATCAGACCGGATCGAGGGTTGCGATAGCAGGATCGGTAGCACATAGGTGGACCGGGTCGATCCTCGGTTTGTGTATTCTACCTCTCCGGTCGGCTGAGCACCCGTACGTTCATTTTGTGGGTTGGCTTAGGCATACGGAGTACATTCCATGTCTAAGCCCCAGTCGGATCGAGGGTTATAGGAGCAAGACCGGTAGGGGGATCGACAGCACGCAGAGGGGGACTGGGCTGATCCCCGACTTGCGCATTATGCCTTTTCAGCTGGCCTCTCCGCCCGACTGAGCACCCGCACGCTCGTTTTGTGGGTTGACTTAGGCATACGGAGTTCATCCCTAGTCTAAGCATACAGAGTTCATTCCCAATGTAAGATCAAACTGGATCAAGGGTTGCGGCAGCAGGTTTGGCAGCATGCAGGGGGGATCGAACCGATCCCCGACTTACGCATTCTGCCTCTCTGGTCGATTGAACGCCCATACGCTCATTTCTTGGGTTGGCTTAGGCATACAGAGTACATTCCACGCTAAGCCCCAGCTGGACCGAGGGTTGTGGCAGCAAGACCGGTAGCGGGATCGATAGCACGCAGATGGGGATCGAACCGATCCTCGGCTTACGCATTATGCCTCTCCGAATGGCCTCTTCGACCGGTTGAGTACTCGCACGCTCGTTTTGTGGGTTGACTTAGGTATAGGGTTGACTTAGGCATACGGAGTTCATCCCCAATCTAAGCGTACGGAGTTCATTCCCAGTCTAAGATCAAACCGGACTGAGGGTTGCGATAGCAGGATCGGCAGCACGCAGGGGGGACCAGGCTGATCCCCGGCTTGCGCATTCTGCTCTCCGATCGGCTGAGCACCTGCACGCCCGTTCGTGCGTTGGCTTAGGCATAGGGAGCTCATTGCATGTCTAAGCCCCAATCGGACCGAGGGTTATGGCAGCGGGACCGACAGCATGCAGAGGGGGACCGGGTCGATCCTCAGCTTGCACATTATGCCTCTTCGGTCGGCTCAGTGCTCACACGCTCGTTTCATGGGTTGACTTATGCATACGGAGTTCATTCCCAATCTAAGATCAGATTGGACCAAGGGTTGCGATAGCAAGATCGACAGCATGCAGGGGGGACCAGGTCGATCCCCGGTTTGTGCATTTTGCCTCTCCGGCTGGTTGAGCGCCCGCACGCTCATTTTGTGGGTTGACTTAGGCATAAAGAGTTTATCCCCAGTCTAAGCATACGGAGTTCATTCCCAGTCTAAGATCAGACCGGATCGAGGGTTGCGGTAGCAGGATCAACAGCACGTAGGGGGGACCGGGCCGATCCCCGACTTACGCATTCTGCCTCTCCGATCGACTAAGTGCCCGCATGCTTATTTTGTGGGTTGGCTTAGGCATACGGAGTACATTCCACGTCTAAGCCCCAAGCAGACCGAGGGTTGTGGCAGCAGGACCGGTAGCAGGATCGGCAGCATGTAAAGGAGGACCGAGCTGATCCCCGACTTGCGCATTATGCCTCTCCGACCAGCCTCACCGACCGATTAAGCGTCCGCACCATCGTTTCGTGGGTTGACTTAGCCATACGGACTTCATCCCCAGTCGAAGCATACGGAGTTCATTCCCAGTCTAAGATCAAACAGGACCAAGGGTTGCGGTAGCAGGATCGACAACACGTAAGGGGGATCGGGCCGATCCCTGACTTGCGCATTCTACCTCTCCGGTCGGTTGAGCGCCCATAAGCTCGTTTCGTGGGTTGGCTTAGGTATACGGAGTACATTCCACATCTAAGCCCTAGCCGGATCGAGGGTTGTGGTAGCAAGATCGATAACGGGATCGACAGCACGTAGGGGGGACTGGGTTGATCCCCAGCTTGCGCATTATGCCTCTCCGACTGGCCTCTCCGGTCGGCTGAGCGCCCACACGCTCGTTTCTTGGGTTGACTTAGGCATATGGAGTTTATCCCCAGTCTAAGCATACGGAGTTCATTCCCTGTCTAAGATCGAACTGGACCAAGGGTTGCGGCAGTAGGATCGGCAATACGTAGGGGGGACCGGGCCGATCCCTAGCTTGCACATTCTGCCTCTCCGATTGGCTAAGCACCCGCATGCTCATTTCGTGCATTGGCTTAGGCATATAGAGTACATTCCATGTCTAAGCCCCAGCTGGACCGAGGGTTGTGGTAGCAAGACCGGCAGCGGGATCGATAGCACGGAAAAGGGGACTGGGCTGATCCCTGGCTTTTGCATTATGCCTTTCCGACCAGCCTCTCCGACCGACTAAGTGCCCGCACGCTCGTTTCGTGGGTTGACTTAGGCATATGGAGTTCATCCCCAGTCTAAGCATACGAAGTTCACTCCCAGTCTAAGATCAAACCAGACCAAGGGTTGTGGCAGTAGGATCGGTAGCACGCAGGAGGGATTGGGTCGATCCCCGACTTTTGCATTCTGGCTCTCCGACCGACTGAGCGCCCGCACACCTATTCCGTGGGTTGGCATAGGCATATGAAGCTTATTCCATGTCTAAGCCCCAGCCGGACTGAGGGTTGTGGCAGCGGGACTGGCAGCACGCAGAGGGGGATCGGGCTGATCCCTGACTTGCTCATTATGCCTCTTCGGCTGGCTCAGCGCCTGCACGCTCATTTTGTGGGTCGACTTATGAATACGGAGTTCATTCCCAGTCTAAGATCAGACCGGACCAAGGGTTGTGATAGCAGGATCGATAGCACGCAGGGGGGATCGGGTCAATCCCCAACTTGTGCATTCTGCTTCTCCAGCCGGCTGAGCACCCGGATGCTCGTTTTATGGGTTGGCTTGGGCATACGGAGTTCATTCCATGTCTAAGCATACGGAGCTCATTCCCAATCTAAGGTTTTGAGCCACGGTGCAGATGCTGGGCTCGGGCATGTGCTGGTGCTGCATTTTTTTCGCCTGGGGCACCATCGTCAGAGCATCGTCGGAGAGCCTAACCGACGACATTGGGGGTTTCGACGATTGGGGGGGCCGGGTGGTGTGCGCACATGATGTGCGATGGGTGCTGGTACTTGGCCCTTATATTGGACCCCTATCCCTCATCAAACCTTGAGAACTCACACCCCCTTAAAGAGCATTTGAGATTTTATAGGTTTGCTGCCAGTAGCCATTAAAGTGTCTGAAATGGGGACACTTTTTTCAAATGGTCACAAAATCTTCTCCACTTCGAGTTTTTAGCTGAATTTTTTTGTGCATGCCAAAAAAAATACAAGGATCACCTCTACCAAATGGGTGACAAAACTCTTTCAAAAAACATTTTAAAAAATCTCGAACCGTAAAAAGTTTCAAAAATTGTGAAAAATAGAAAACAGGTTGTCTTGCCACGAAACTTCATGTGAAGGCTTAGGGGACCATTGTATGAATTTACAAGCCATAAAATGGCATTGGCACGACAGAAATATGAAGATGTGCTTGAACCCACCTACCACCTGTTCGATCCTCGGCTTGCGCATCCTGCCTCTATGGTCGGTTGAGCGCCCACACGTTCCTTTCATGGGTTGACTTAGGCATACAGAGTTCATCCCCAATCTAAGTATACGGAGTTCACTCCTAGTCTAAGATTGGACCAGATCGAGGGTTCCGACAGCAAGATCGACAACACACAGAGGGGATCGAACTGATCCTCGGCTTACGCATTTTACCTCTCCGGCCGGCTGAGTGCCCATACGCTCATTTCGTGGGTTAGCTTAGGCGTACGGAGTACATTCCACGTCTAAGCCCCAGTCAGACCGAGGGTTGTGGCAACAGGATCGGTAGCGGGATCGACAGCACGCAAGGAGGATCGGGCTGATCTCGGGCTTACGCATTATGCCTCTCCAACTGGCCTCTCCGACCGGTTGAGCGCCTGTACGCTCGTTTCATGGGTTGACTTAGGCATACAAAGTTCATCTCTAGTCTAAGCATACGGAGTTCATTCCCAGTCTAAGATTGCCCCAGACCGAGGGTTGTGACAGTAGGATCGATAGCACGTAGGGGGGACCGGGTCGATCCCCGACTTACGCATTCTACCTCTCCGACCGACTGAGCGCCCGCACACCCGTTTCATGGGTTGGCTTAGGCATAGGGAGCTCATTCCACGTCTAAGCCCTAGCCAGACTGAGGATTGTGGCAGCGGGATCGATAGCATGCAGAGGGGGACCGGGTTGATTCCTGGCTTGTGCATTATGCCTCTTCGATCGGCTTAGCTCCCGTACGCTCGTTTCGTGGGTTGACTTATGCATACGGAGTTCATTCTCAGTCTAAGATCAGACTAGACTGAGGGTTACGGCAGCATGATCGACAGCACAGAGGGGGGCACCGGGTCGATCCCCGGCTTGTGCATTATGCCTATTCGGCTGGCTTAGTGCCCGCACGCTTGTTTTGTGGGTTGACTTATGCATACGGAGTTCATTCCCAGTCTAAGATCAGACCAGATAGAGGGTTGTAGCAGCAGGATCGATAGCACACAGGGGGGACCGAGTCAATCCCCGGCTTGCGCATTCTGCCTCTTCGACCGGTTGAGCGCTCGTACGCTCGTTTCTCGGGTTGGCTTAGGAATACGGAGTTCATTCCATGTCTAAGCATACGGAGCTCATTCCTAATCTAAGATTTTGAGGCACGGTGCACATGCTGGGCTCGGGCATGTGATGGTGCCGTATTTTTTTCACCTGGGGCACCATCACCGAGCATCGTCAGAGCATCGTCAGAGAGCCTAACTGGCGGTATTGTGGGTTCCGACGATTGGGGGGGTCGTGGGTTGACTTAGGCATACAGATTTCATCCCTAGTCTAAGCATACGGAGTTCATTCCCAGTCTAAGATCAGATTGGATTGAGGGTTGCAGCAGCAAGATCGATAGCACACAGGGGAGACCAGGTCGATCCTCGGCTTGTGCATTCTGCCTCTTCGACCAACTGAGCACCCGCACGCTCGTTTCATGGGTTGGCTTAGGCATACGAAGTACATTCCACGTCTAGGCCCCAGCCAGACCGAGGGTTGTGGTAGCAAGACTGGTAACAGGATTAGTATCACGCAGAAGCGGATCAGGCTGATCCCCGACTTATGTATATGCCTCTCCGGCCAGCCTCTCCGGCTGGCTGAGCGTCCATACGCTCATGTCGTGGGTTGACTTAGGCATACGGAGTTCATCCCCAGTCTAAGCATATGGAGTTCATTCCCAGTCTAAGATTAGACCGGATCGAGTGTTGCGGCAGTAAGATCGGTAGCATGCAGGGGGGACCGATCGATCCCCGACTTACGCATTATGCCTCTTCGACCGGCTCAATGCCCGCACGCTTTTTTCGTGGGTTGGCTTAGGCATACGGAGTTCATTCCATGTCTAAGCATACGGAGCTCATTCCCAATCTAAGATTTTGAGCCATGGTACATATGCTGGGCTCGAGCATGTGCTGGTGCAGCATTTTTTTCACCCCGGGCACCATCGTCAGAGCATCACCGGAGAGCCTAACCGGCAACATTGGGGTTCGTGGCAAGATGACCTGTTTTCTATTTTTCATGATTTTCAAAACTTTTTGCAGTTCGGGATTTTTTAAAAATTTTTTAGAAATAGTTTTGTCCCCAAATTTGGTAGAGGTGATCCTTGTATTTTTTTTGGCATGCACAAAATAATTTAGAAAAAAAATCGAAGTGGAGAGGATTTTGTCACTGTTTGAAAAAAGTGTCCCCATTTCAGACACTTTAATGGCTACTGGCAGCAAACTTATAAAATCTCAAATGCTCTTTAAGGGGGTGTGAGTTCTCAAGGTTTGATGAGGGATAGGGGGCCAATATAAGGGCCAAGTACCAGCACCCATCACATATCATGTGCGCACACCCCCCCGGCCCCCCCAATCGCCGGAACCCTCAATGCCGTCGGTTAGGCTCTTCGGCGATGCTCTGACGATGGTGCCCCGAGCAAAAAAAATGTGGCACAAGCACATGCTCGAGCCCAGCATGTGCACCGTGGCTCAAACTCTTAGACTGGGAATGAACTCTGTATGCTTAGACATGGAATGAACTCCGTATACCTAAGCTAACCTACTAAACAAGCGTACGGGCGCTCAGTCGGTCGGAGAGGCAAAATGCACAAGCCAGGGATCGGACCGGTCCCCCTTTGTGTACTGCCGATCCCACTACCACAACCATCGATTCAGCTAGGGTTTGGACATGGAATGAACTCCCTATGCCTATGCCAACCCATGAAACGGGCGTACGGGCGCTCAACCGACCGGAGAGGCAGAATGCATAAGCCGGGGATCGGCCCGATCCGATCTTAGACTGGGAATGAACTCCATATGCTTAGACTGGGGATGAACTCTGTATGCCTAAGTGAACCCACGAAACGAGCGTGCGGATGCTCAGCCGACTAGAGAGGCAGGATGCGCAAGCCGGGGATCGAACGGGTGGTAGGTGGGTTCAAGCACATCTTCATATTTCTGCCATGCCAATGTCATTTTTATGGCTTTTCAATTCATACCATGGTCCTCTACACCTTCATGTGAAGTTTCGTGGCAAGACAACTCGTTTTCTATTTTTCAAGATTTTTGAAACTTTTTGCGGTTTGGGATTTTTTAAAAATTTTTTAGAAAGAGTTTTGACCCCAAATTTGGTAGAGGTGATCCTTGTATTTTTGTTGGCATGCACAAAAAATTTCAGCATAAAACTAGAAGTGGAGAAGTTTTTGTGACCGTTTGCAAAAAGTGTCCCCATTTCAGACACTTTAATGGCTACTGGCAGCAAACCTAAAAAATCTAAAATGCTCTTCAAGGGGGTGTGAGCTCTCGAGGTTTGAAGAGGGATAGGTGGCCAATATAAGGGCCAAGTACCAGCACCCATCGCACATCATGTGTGCACACCCCTCCGCCCCCCCAATCGTCGGAACCCCCAATGACACCTGTTAAGCTCCGACGGTGGTTGCCTCGTGCGAAAAAAATACGGCACCAGCACATGCCCGAGCCTAGCATGTGCACTGTGGCTCAAACTCTTAGACTGGGAATGAACTCCATATGCTTAGACATGGAATGAACTCCGTATGCCTAAGCCAACCCACGAAACGAGCGTGCGGGCACTCAGTCGGTCGGAGAGGCAAAATGCACAAGTCGGGGATCAGCCCGGTCCCCCTCTGCGTGCTGTCGGTCCTGCTGCCACAACCCTCAGTCTGGCCGGGGCTTAGACATGGAATGAACTCCCTATGCCTAAGCCAACCCACGAAACGGGCGTGCTGGCACTCAATCGGCCTAAGAGGCAGAATGCGTAAGCCAGGGATCGGCCTGGTCCCCCCTGCATGCTATCAATTCTTCTGCTGCAACCCTCAGGCCATTTCGATCTTAGACTGGGAATGAACTCCGTATGCTTAGACTGGGGTTGAACTCTGTATGCCTAAGTCAACCCATGAAACGAGCATTCGGGCGCTCAGCCAGTCAAAGAGGTCGGTCGAAGAGGTAGAATGCACAAGCCGAGGATTAGCCCGATCCCCCCTGCGTGCTGCCAATCCTGTTGCTGGTCCTGTTGCTGTAATCCTCAGTCCAGTCCGATCTTAGACTGGAAATGAACTCTATATGCTTAGACATGGAATGAACTCCGTACGCCAAAGCCAAGCCACGAAACGAGCGTGCGAGCGCTCAGCCGACTAGAGAGGCAAAATTCGTAAGTCGAGGATCGGCTCGATCCCCCCTATATGCTGTCGATCCGGCTGCTGGTCCTACTGTCACAACCCTTGGTCCGGTCCGATCTTAGATTGGGAATGAACTCCATATGCTTAGACATGGAATGAACTCTGTATGCCTAAGTCAACGCACGAAACGAGCGTGCGGGTGCTCAGTCGATTGGAGAGGCAGAATGCGCAAGTTGGGGATCGGCCCAGTCCCCCCTACGTGCTGCAATCCGACTGCCGCAACCCTCAATTCGATCCAATCTTAGACTGGGAATGAACTCCGTATGCCTAAGTCAACCCACGAAACGAGCATTCGGGTGCTGAGCTGACCGGAGAGGCATAATGTGCAAGCCAGGGATCAGCCTGGTGCCCCTCTGTGTGCTGTCGATCCCGCTGCGACAACCCTCAGTCTGGCTGGGGCTTATACGTGGAATGAACTCCCTACGCCTAAGCAAACCCATGAAACGGGCATGCGGGCACTTAGCCGATCGGAGAGGCAGAATGCGCAGGTCGAGGATCGGCTCGATCCCCTCTACGTGCTACCGATCCTACTACCGCAACCCTCTGACCGGTTCGATCTTAGATTGGGAATGAACTTCGTATGCTTACACTGGGGATGAACTTCGTATGCCTAAGTCATCTCACGAAATGAACGTGTGGGTGCTCAGTCGGTCGAAAAGGCCGGTAAGAGAGGCATAATACGCAAGTCGGAGATCAGCCTGGTCCTCCTCTGCGTGCTACCGATCCCACTGACGGTCTTAATGCCACAACCCTATGTTCGGCTGGGGCTTAGACATGGAATGAACTCCGTTTGCCTAAGCCAACCCACGAAACGAGCTTGCGGGCACTCAGTCGGTTGGAGAGGCAGAATGCACAAGCCAGGGATTGATTCGATCGCCCCTGCGTGCTACCGATCCTACTGCTGGTCCTACTACCGCAACCCTCGGTCCGATCTGATCTTAGACTGGGAATGAACTCCATATGCTTAGACATAAAATGAACTCCATATGCCTAAGCCAACCCACGAAACGAGCGTACGGGCACTGAGCCGGTCAGAGAGGCAAAATGCGCAAGCCGGGGACCGACCCGGTCCACCCCTGCATGCTATCAATCCTGCTACTGCAACCCTTAGTCCAGTTCGATCTTAGACTGGGAATGAACTCCGTATGCCTAAGTCAACCCACAAAATGAGCGTGTGGGCTTTGAGTCGGCCGGAGAGGCATAATGCGTAAGTTGGGGATCGACCCAATCCCACTCTGTGTGCTGTCGGTCCTGCTACCACAACCTTCGGTCCGGCTGGGGCTTAGCCATGGAATGAGCTCCCTATGCTTAAGCCAACCCATGAAACGGGCATGCGGGTGCTCAACCGACCGGAGAGGTAGAATGCGCAAGTCGGGGATCGGCCCAGTCCCCCCTGCATGCTGTCGATCCTACTGTTGCAACCCTCAGTCCAGTCTGATCTGAGACTGGGAATGAACTTCGTATGCCTAAGTCAACCCATGAAACGAGCGTGCGGATGCCCAGCCGACCAGAGAGGCAGGATGCGCAAGCCGGGGATCAAACGGGTGGTAAGTGGGTTCAAGCACATCTTCATATTTTTGCTGTGCCAATGCCATTTTTATGGCTTTTAAATTCATACAATGTTCCCCTATGCCTTCATGTGAAGTTTCGTGGCAAGGCGACCTGTTTTCTATTTTTCACGATTTTTGAAACTTTATATGGTTTGGGATTGTTTAAAATTCTTTTAGAAAGAGTTTTGTCCCCAAATTTGGTAGAGGTGATCCTTGTATTTTTGTTGGCATGCACAAAAACATTCAGCTGAAAACTCGAAGTGGAGAAGATTTTGTGACCGTTTGAAAAAATTGTCCCCATGTTAGACACTTTAATGGCTACTGGCAACAAACCTAAAAAGTCTCAAATGCTCTTTAAGGGGGTGTAAGTTCTCGAGGTTTGATGAGGGATAGGGGGCCAATAAAAGGGCCCACTACCAGCACCCATCACACATCATGTGCGCACACCCCCCGGCCCCCCAATCGTCGGAACCCCTAATGCCGCCGGTTAGGCTCTCCGGTGATGCTCCGACGATGGTGCCTCAAGCAAAAAAAATATGGCACCAGCACATGCTCGAGCCCAGCATTTGCACTGTGGCTCAAACTCTTAGACTGGGAATGAACTCTGTATGCTTAGACATGGAATGAACTCTATATGCCTAAGCCAACCCACGAAACGAGCGAGCAGTCGCTCAGTCGGCCGGAGAGGCAGAATGCACAAGCTAGGGATCGACCCGGTCTCCTTCTGTGTGCTGTAGGTCCCGCTGCCACAACCTTCGATTTGGCTGGGTCTTAGACATGGAATGAACTCCCTATGCCTAAGCCAACCCACGAAACGGGCGTGCGGGCGCTCAATTGGCCGGAGAGGCAGAATGCGCAAGTCAAGGATTGGCCCAATCCCCCCTGTGTGCTATCGATCCTGCTGCCACAACCCTCAGTTCGGTTCGATCTTAGACTGGGAATGAACTTCGTATGCTTAGATTGGGGATGAACTCCGTATGCCTAAGTCAACCCACAAAACGAGCGTGCTGGCGGTCAACCGATCGGAGAGGCCAGCTGGCGAGGTAGAATGTACAAGTCGAGGATCAGCCCGTTCCCCTGCTACGTGCTGTCAATCCTACTGTTGGTCTTGCAGCCACAAGCCTCGGTCTGATCAGATCTTAGACTGGGAATGAACTCCGTATGCTTAGACAAGGAATGAACTCCATATGCCTAAGCCAACCCATGAAACGAGCGTGCTAGCGCTAAGCAGGCCGGAGAGGCAGAATGCGCAAGCTGGGGATCGACCCGGTCCCCCCCTACATGCTGTCGATCCTGATGTCGCAACCCTCGGTCCGGTCTGATCTTAGACTAGGGATGAACTTCGTATGCCTAAGTCAACCCACGACACGAGTGTGCAGGCGCTCAACCGAACAGAGAGGTAGAATGCGCAAGCTGGAGATCGGCTTGGTCCCCCTACGTGTTGTCAGTCCTGCTATCGCAACCCTCGGTCCGGTCCGATCTTAGACTGGGAATGAACTCCGTATGCTTAGACATGGAATGAACACTGTATGCCTAAGCCAACCCACGAAACGAGCGTGCGGGCGCTCAGCCGACCAGAGAGGCAGAATCCGTAAGCTGGGGATTGACTCGGTCCCCCTGCGTGCTATCGATCTTACTACCACAACCCTCGGTCTGGTCCGATCTTAGACTGGGAATGAACTTCGTATGCCTAAGTCAACCCATAAAACAAGCATTCGGGCATTGAGCCTACCGGAGAGGCATAATGCACAAACCAGGGATCGACCCAGTCCCCCTCTGCGTGCTGTCGGTCCTGCTGCCACAACCCTCGGTCTGATTGGGGCTTAGACATGGAATGAACTCCCTATGCCTAACCTAACCCACGAAACGGGCGTGCGGGCGCTCAGCTAGCCGGAGAGGCAGAATGCACAAGCCGGGGACCGACTCGGTCCCTTCTACATGCTATCGACCGGAGAGGCTGGCCGGAAAGGCATAATGTGCAAGTCGGGGATCAACCCGATCCCCTTCTGCGTGCTGTCGATCTTGCTGCCGGTCCTGCTGGGGCTTAGACATGGAATGAACTTCGTATGCCTAAGCCAACCCACGAAACGAGCGTACGGGTGCTCAACCGGCCAGAGAGGCAAAATGCGCAAGCTAGGGACCGACCTGGTCCCCCCTGCGTGCTGTCGATCTTGCTACCGCAACCCTCGGTCTGGTCTGATCTTAGACTGGGAATGAACTTCGTATGCCTAAGTCAACCCATGAACAAGCATTCGGGCGCTGAGCCTGCCGGAGAGGCATAATGCGTAAGCCAGGGATCGGCCTAGTCCCCCTCTGCGTGCTGTCGGTCCGCTACCACAACCCTCAGTCCGGTTGGGGCTTCGACATTGAATGAACTCCCTATGCCTAAGCCAACCCATGAAACGGACGTACAGGCACTTAGCCAGCCGAAGAGGCAGAATGCGCAAGCCGAGGATCGATCCTGTCCCCTTTTGCATACTGTCGATCCTACTTCTGGTCCTACTACCGCAACCCTCGGTCTGATCCGATCTTAGACTGGGAATGAACTCTGTATGCTTAGGTATGGAACGAACTCCGTATGCTTAAGCCAACCCATGAAATGAGCATACGGGCGCTCAATCGGCCGGAGAGGCAAAATACGCAAGTCAGGGACCGACCCGGTCCCTTCTGTGTGCTGTCGATCCTGCTACCGCAACCCTCGATCTGATCTGATCTTAGACTAGGAATGAACTCCGTATGCCTAAGTCAACCCACGAAATAAGCATGCAGGCGTTGAGCCGACCGGAGAGGCATAATGTGCAAGCCGGGGATCGGTCTGATCCCCCTCTACGTGCTGTCGATCCTGCTATCGCAACCCTCGATCCGATCCGATCTTAGACTAGGAATGAACTTTGTATGCTTAGACCGGGGATGAACTCCGTATGCCTAAGTCAACCAACGAAATGAGCGTGCAGACGCTCAGCCGAACAGAGAGACAGGATGCACAAACTGGGGATCAAACAGGTGGTAGGTGGGTACAAGCACATCTTCATATTTCTGCCATGCCAATGCCATTTTTATGGCTTTTAAATTCATACAATGGTCCCCTAAGCCTTCGTGTGAAGTTTCGTGGCAAGACAATCCGTTTTCTATTTTTCATGATTTTTCAAACTTTTTTCGGTTTGGGATTTTTTAAAATTTTTTTAGAAAGATTTTTGTCCCAAATTTGGTAGAGGTGATCCTTGTATTTTTTTTGGCATGCACAAAAAAATTCAGCTAAAAACTCGAAGTGGAGAAGATTTTGTGACCATTTGAAAAAAGTGTCCCCATTTCAGACACTTTAATGGCTACTGGCAGCAAACCTATAAAATCTCAAATGCTCTTTAAGGGGGTGTGAGTTCTCAAGGTTTGATGAGGGATAGGGGGCCAATATAAGGGCCAAGTACCAGCACCCATCGCACATCATGTGCGCACACCCCCCAGCCCCCAATCACCGGAACCCCCAATCACCGGAACCCCCAATGCCGCCAGTTAGGCTCTCCAACGACGGTGCCACGGGCGAAAAAAATGTGGCACCAGCACATGCCCGAGCCCAGCATGTGCACCGTGGCTCAAAATCTTAGACTGTGAATGAACTCCGTATGCTTAGACATGGAATGAACTCCGTATGCCTAAGCTAACCAACGAAATGAGCGTGCGGGCGCTCAGCCAGTCGGAGAGGTAGAAAGAGCAAGTCGGGGATCGACCCGGTCCCCCCCTACGTGCTGTCGATCTTGCTATCATAACCCTCAGTCCGGTCTGATCTTAGACTGGGAATAAAATCTGTATGCATAAGTCAACCCACAAAACGAGCATGCAGGCACTGAGCCGATCGAAGAGGCATAATGCATAAGTCGAGGATCGACCCGATCCCCCTCTGTGTGCTATCGGTCTCGTTGCCACAACCCTCAGTCTGACTGGGGGTTAGACACAGAATGAACTCCTTATGCCTAAGCTAACCCATGAAACGGGCGTGCAGGCGCTTAGTCGGCCGAAGAGGCAGAATGCGTAAGCCGAGGATCGACCCAGTCCCCCCTGCGTGCTGTTGATCCTACTGTCGCAACCCTCAGTCTAGTCTAATCTTAGACTGGGAATGAACTTTGTATGCTTAGATTGGAGATGAACTCTATATGCCTAAGTCAACCCATGAAACGAGCATGTGGGCGCTCAGCTAGCCGAAGAGGCATAATGCGCCAGCTGGGGATCAGCCTAGTCCCCCTCTGTGTGCTGTCGATCCCGCTATCAGTCCTGCTGCCATAACCCTCAGTCCGGCTGAGGCTTAGACATGGAATGAACTTCGTATGCCTAAACTAACCCACGAAACGAGCGTGTGGGTGCTTAGCCGGCCGAAGAGGTAGAATGAGCAAGCCGGGGATCATCCCGGTCCTCCCTTACGTGCTACTGATCCTGCTGCTAGTCCTACTACTATAACCCTCAGTCTGGTCCGATCTTAGACTGGGAATGAACTCCGTATGCTTAGACATGGAATAAACTCCATATGCCTAAGCCAACCCACGAGACGAGCGTGCGGGTGCTCAGTCGGTCGGAAAGGTAGAATGCGTAAGCCAGGGATCAGCCCGGTCCCTCCTACGTGCGATCGATCCTGCTGCCACAACCCTCGATCCAATCTGATCTTAGGCTAGGAATGAACTCTGTATGCCTAAGTCAACCAACGAAACGAGTGTGCAGGTGCTGAGCCGGTCGGAAAGGCATAATGCGCAAGCCGGGTGTCATGAGCCAACCTTGTATAGGGCCATGATCGGGACTTAGGTTGCCATAAGCCACCCATGTATAGGGCCATGGCTGGGTATATCCCTTGTGCTAGGAAAAGTGTCCCCATTTCAAACATTGTAATGGTTACTGGTAGCATAGCTCTAAAATCTCTAAGGCTCTTTAGGGGGTAAGCCGGTAGTGTAGTGTTGGGCTATCTCCCTGGTTGCTATGCGAGCCTAGGCCACCCACCAAGGGCTGCCCCCTGGCCCTGGTGATGGTGGGAGGTCTTGATGTATGATTCCTGACTATAATAAAACTCACCTCGATTGAATGTCCCGATTGTTGCCTCAATGTGTTTTTCTTTTTCTCGATGCGAATATGCCTTCTTTTGTGTGTGCTTGAGATCGATCTCGATATTTTGTGTCTTATTGTGAATGCTTAGGACTAACCATGGCTTATGGTTATTTGTTCAGATATTGATCTATTGAAGGCTGACTTGGTTGGGAGCACCCATTCAAGTGCCGCACAGTCTATTGCTTGCTGAGAGAAAGCTTAGTCCGTGACACGTGGTATTAGAGCACGGTTGAGAAGTGCTAGAAAAATGGATGAGATGGCCACAAGTGGTGGACCCAATCATCAACAGAGAATTAAGGAACTCGAGGCCGCGGTGGCCGTAATGAAAACTCATATGGCAACTAAAGATCGAGTGAGGGAGATCGAGACAACCCATAACGTGAGCGAAGAGGCTAGGGATGCCTTGAACATTCTCCAAAAGGAGTTTGAGGAGCTCAGAGCACAGGTGAGCATCCTACAAATGGCTGTGGCTAGATCGAGTTCAAGCTCGATGGAAAGGGGAAGAAGGCCCAAGGTGCCAGAGCCTCGATGCTATGAGGGGGCAAGGGATGCTAAGGAACTTGAAAATTTCTTGTTTGACATGGAGCAGTACTTTCGAGCTGTACACACGGATTCAAAGGAAGACAAGGTAGCAATGGCATTGCTGTACCTCGTAGGGGATGCCAAGCTGTGGTGGTGTTCCAAGTTTGTCGATGACAAGTGCTCGATTAAGACTTGGATGGATCTGAAGTGAGAATTGAAAAACCAGTTTTTCCCTAAGAATGTGGAGTATATGGCTCGAAGGAGACTTCGAGAATTGGTGCAAACAGGAACGGTGTGAAAGTTTGTAAGGAGCTTTTTCTACCCTGATGTTGGATATTCGAGACATGTTCGAAAAGGACAAGATGTTCTATTTTCTTGAGGGCCTCAAGCCTTGGGCGAGGACAGAACTACAACGGCAGAAAGTGCAAGATGTGGCCATGGCCATGGCTGCAGCTGAACGCCTCCACGATTACAATGATGGCTCTTCAAAACAAAAAAATCCTTCAACAGCTGGCAGTAGCTTCAACTTTGGGAGTGGGAGAAAGAGGACCAGGTTGGACTAGCCCTTCAATGGGGGATCAGATAGGAGGTCCTTTGGTCGAGATAGCACCCAACCTAAGACAAGCAACGTAGGGATTTTCAAGCCTAGGCAACCGCTAGCTTGCTTTCTTTGCAAGGACCACATCGGGTGGCTGAATGCCCACACAAGGGAGCCCTTAATGCCTTAAGGACCTCATCTCAAGAGTCCACAAAAGTGCCAGAGAGCGTTGAAGAAGTTGAAGAGGAGCCAGCCATGATGGGTTCAATAAAGTTCCTTAATGCCCTCTGCACCCAATTGAACACTATAAAGAAAGAGCAGAGTAGAGGCTTGATGTATGTGAACTTGACGATCAATGAGAAAGCCACTAAGGCTATGGTGGATACGGGTGCAACCGACACTTTCATCACACCAGAAGAAGCAAAAAGGTGTGGTCTTCAGATTAGTAAAGACTGTGGATGAATGAAGGCGGTCAACTTGCAAGCCTTTATGATCAGTGGAAGCTCCAAGAGTGTGACAACCCGATTGGGCCCATGGGAAGGGAAGGTAGACTTTACAGTTTCCCCCATGGATGACTTTGATGTTGTTATCGGATTGGATGTCATGATGTTGGCTCAGGTCATCCTTATCCCCGCCGCTAGCTGCTTGTTGTTCTTAGGGGAAAACCCATGTGTGGTGCCAGCCAACATCTTACCAAAGAGTGGGAAGAAAATGATTTCAGCTTTGCAGTTCAAGAAAAGGGTAAAAAGAGGGGAACCCTCTTTTGTGGCTGTATCGATCTATAAAAAAGGGTCGAAAGTAGAACCATTACCTGATTGTGTGGGAAAAATGTTGGAAGAATTCAAAGAGGTAATGCCAGAGATGTTGCCTAAGGTTCTACCCCCTCGACGAGCAGTGGACCAGGAAATTGAGCTCCTCTCAAGAGCGAAACCCCCTGCTAGAGCTCCTTATCGCATGGCCCCACCAGAGTTGGCTGAACTAAGAAAATAGTTAGATGAGCTGCTACAAGTCAGGTTCATCAGACCATCAAAGGCTCCTTTCGAAACACCAGTGCTATTTCAGAAGAAGCATGATGGAAGTTTATGATTATGTGTTGACTATAGGGCCCTGAACAAAGTCACCGTAAGAAACAAATATCCCATCCCCCTTATAGCAGACTTGTTTGATCAATTGAGCTGGGCCAAGTACTTTTCCAAATTGGACTTGAGATCTGGCTAGCATCAGGTCAGAATCGTTGAGGGAGATGAGCCAAAGACCACTTGTGTGACACGGTATGGTGCATTTGAATTTCTTGTTATGCCCTTTAGACTGACCAATGCTCTTGCCACATTTTGTACATTGATGAATCAGGTATTCCATGACTACCTAGACAAATTTGTAGTCATCTATTTAGATGATATAGTGGTATATAGCTCCACCTTGGAAGAACATCAAGAACACCTATGCTAGGTACTTCAAAGATTACAGGACCACTAGTTATACGTAAAAAGGGAGAAGTGTGCATTTGTTCAGACCCAAATCCATTTTTTCGATCACATTGTCGAACGTGGCAACATTCGAATAGACATGGAAAAGGTTAGGGCCATCAAGGAGTGGACAACACCGAAGAACATTAGTGAGCTCCACTCATTTTTGGGACTAGCCAACTATTATAGAAGGTTTGCGGAAGGGTACTCTCATAAATGGTGTTGGACGAGTGAGTGCCAAGAGCCTTTCGAGGGATTGAAAGATGCTATTATGAAGGATCCCATCTTAGCTCTCCCCGATATTGAAAAGCCTTTCGAAGTTCAGACGGATGCATCTGATTTTGCTATTGGAGGAGTGCTTTTGCAACAACATCAACCGGTAGCATTTGAAAGTAGGAAGCTAAGTGAAGCTGAAAAGAAATATATGACCCAAGGAAAAGAACTCCTGGTGGTGGTTCATTGCTTGAGGGCTTGGCGACATTACTTGTTGGGTTCACACTTTGTCGTGAAGACAGACAATGCGGCCGTTAGCCATTTTCTCACCCAACCAAGGCTTACGACAAAACAAGCTAGGTGGTAGGAATTTTTAGTAGAGTTCGACTTTTGTTTTGAGCACACCGCTGGAAAGACCAATCAAGTGGTTGATGCATTGAGTAGGTGAGCAGATTTAGCGGCCCTTAGAAGAATTACCCCAATGGCAACTAGCAGAGCCACTACAGACATTCACAAGTTGATTGGAGATCACTTAGGAAAGGACCTACAAGCTTGTGCCATCCTAAAGCTAGTGGAAGAAGGGAAGTCCAAGTACTTCTGGCAAGAAAATGGGATCTTATGAACCAAGGGGCCTCGAGTGTTTGTGCCAAGAGCAGAAGGTTTGAGACAGATGCTGATGAGGGAATGTCATGACACACCATGGGCGGGACACTCGGGCTGGCAATGCACTTTGGCGTTATTGAAACAAGGATACTATTGGCCTCACATACGACAAGATGTGATGGACTGTATGAAGACTTGCCTCATTTACCAACAAGACAAGGTTGAAAGAAGGAAACCTATAGGCATGCTTAAACCACTACCAGTACCTGCCAAACCGTGGGAAAGCATCTCTCTCGATTTAATTTCGAGCCTACCCAAGGTTGGTGACCTCGGAGCTATTTTGGTGGTGATTGATCGGTTCTCTAAGTACACCACATTCATTCCTGCTCACAAGTATTGCACAATGGAAGACACAGCTCGACTATTGTTCAAACATGTGGTCAAATACTGGGGCCTCCCTCAAAACATTGTTAACAATCGAGATCCGAGATTCATGAGGTCTTTCTGAAGAGAACTTTTCAAGATATTGGGGTCCCAACTCAACATCTCCTCAAGCTATCACCTTCAAACCGATGGTCAAATGGAACGGTTTAATGAATTATTAGAGGAATACTTGAGGCACTTTGTTCAAGCCAATTAGAAAGATTGGCCTTTATTATTGGACATGGCTCAACTCTGCTTTAATTCCAACAAAAGCTCTTCCACCAATAAGAGCCCATTTGAGGTGGTCACTAGACAATTACCAAGGCTACCCCACACTTCCTTGGAATAATATGGAGGAAAGAATCCGAGAGCCTTCCATCTCAGCAAGGAGTGGAAACAAAACACAGAGATTGCACAAGCTTACCTAGAGAAAGCATCAAAACGGATGAAAAAATGGGCAGACAAGGGTCGTAGGGCTCAACAATTTCAAGTTGGTGATTTGGTTCTTATTCGACTAGTTCCTGAACAAACCAGGTTCTTGAGAAAGAGAGATCATAGACTGGTGCACAAATATGAAAGTCCAGTAATCCAAGGTGGGGAATGCTTCTTACAAAATTGACCCACCAAAGTGGATGAAGGTGCACCCAGTATTTCATGTGAGCAAACTGAAACCTTTCCATGCAGATCCTACAGATGCTAGCCAAAGAGAGCTGACCAAAGCTGTCATCACCATGAAGCCACCCTCAGAGCATCGAGTCGAAGAGATCTTAGTTGACAGGGAAACCAAGATATCTCGAAGACTAGTTCGGGAGTACTTAGTGAAGTGGAAAGGATTAGGACTAGAAGAAACCAGCTGGGAGAGAGAACACGACCTCCAGAGATTTCAAAGGAAGATCAAAGAATTTCAAGCCAGCAAGTCGACGAGGACGTCGATAGAATAGGTGGGGGAGGATGTCATGAGCCAACCTTGTATAGGGCCATGATCGGGACTTATGTTGCCATAAGCCACCCATGTATAGGGCCATGGCTGGGTAGATCCCTTGTGCTAGGAAAAGTGTCCCCATTTTAAACATTATAATGGTTACTGGTAGCATAGCTCTAAAATCTCTAAGGCTCTTTAGGGGGTGAGCTGACAGCGTAGTGTTGGGCTATCTCACCGGTTGCTATGCGAGCCTAGGCCACCCACCAAGGGCTGCCCCCTAGCCCTGGTGATGGTGGGAGGTCCTAATGGTATGATTCCTGACTATAATAAAACTCACCCTGATTGAATGTCCCGATTGTTATCTCGATGTGTTTTTCTTTTTCTCGATGCAAATATGCCTTCTTATGTGTGTGCTTGAGATCGATCTCGATATATTGTGTCTTATTGTGAATGCTTGGGACTAACCATGGCTTACGGTTATTTGTTTAGATATCGATCTATTGAAGGCTGACTTTGTTGGGAGCACCCATTCAAGTGCCGCACGGTCTATTGCTTGTTGAGAGAAAGCTTAGTCTGTGACACCGGGGACCGATCGGGTCCCTCTCTGCGTGCTGCCGGTCCCGCTACCATAACCCTTGGTCCGGCTGGGGCTTAGACATGGAATGAACTCCCTATGCCTAAGCTAACCCATGAAATGGGCGTGCGGGCCTTCAATCGGTCGGAGAGACAAAATGCACGAGCCGGGGATCAGCCCGGTCCCCTCTACGTGCTGCCGATCCTACTGTCACAACCCTCGGTCCGGTTCGATCTTAGACTGGGAATGAACTCCGCATGCTTAGACTGGGGATGAACTCCGTATGCCTAAGTCAACCCACGAAATGAGCGTGCAGGTACTTAGCCGGCCGGAGAGGCCGATCGGAGAGGCATAATGCGTAAGCCGAGGATCAGCCCAGTTCCCTTCCACGTGCTACCGATACCGCTGTCGATCCTACTGCCACAACCTTCGGTCCAGCTAGGGCTTAGACATGGAATGAACTCCATATGCCTAAGCCAACCCATGAAATGAACGTGCGGGCGCTCAGCCAGTCGGAGAGGCAGAATACACAAGCTGGGGATCGGTCCGATCCCCCCTGCATGTTGTCGATCATGCTACTGGTCCTACCGCCTCAACCCTTGGTCCGGTCCGATCTTAGATTGGGAATGAACTCCATTTGCTTAGACATGGAATAAACTCCGTATGCCTAAGCAAACCCACGAAACGAGTGCGAGGGTGCTCAGTCGATCGGAGAGGCAGAATGCATAAGCCAAAGATCGACCCGGTCCTCCCCTGCGTGCTGTCGATCCTGCTACCGCAACCCTTGGTCCGATTCGATCTTAGACTAGGAATGAACTCTGTATGCCTAATTCAACCCATGAAACGAGCGTGTGGGCACTGAGCTAACTGGAAAGCCATAATGCGCAAGTCGGGGTTCGGCCCAATCCCCATCTGCGTGCTGTCAGTCCCCCTACCACAACCCTCGGTCCGGCTGGAGCTTAGACATGGAATGAACTCCCTACGCCTAAGCCAACACATGAAACGGGCGTACGGGTGCTCAACCGGTAAGAGAGGCAGAATGCGTAAGTCGAGGATTGGCTCGGTCCCCTCTATGTGCTGTCGATCCTACGCTGTAACCCTCCATCCGATCCGATCTTAGACTGGGAATTAACTCGGTATACTTAGACTGGGGATGAACTTCGTATGCCTAAGTCAACCCACCATACGAGCGTGCGGGTGCTTAACCGATCAAAAAAGTCGGTCGGAGAGGCATAATGCGCAAGTCGGGGATCCTTGTATTTGGTAGAGGTGATCCTTGTATTTGGTAGAGGCATGCATAAAAACATTCAGCTAAAAACTCAAAGTGGAGAAGATTTTGTGATCGTTTGAAAAAAGTGTCCCCATTTTAGATACTTTAACGGCTACTGGCAGCAAACCGATAAAATCTCAAATGCTCGTTAAGGGGGTGTGAGTTCTCGAAGTTTAATGAGGGATAGGGGCCAATATAAGGGCCAAATACCAGCACCCATCGCACATCATGTGCGCACACCCCCGGACCCCCCCAATCGTCAGAACTGCCAATGTCACCGGATAGGCTTTCCGGCGATGCTCCGGTGATGGTGCCCCAGGCAAAAAAAATGTGACACCAGTACATACCCAATCCCAACATGTGCACCGTGGCTCCAAATCTTAGACTGGAATGAACTCCGTATGCTTAGACATTGAATGAACTCTGTATGCCTAAGCCAACCCACAAAACGAGTGTGCGGGCGTTCAACCGAACGGAGAGGTAGAATGCGCAAGCCAAGGATCAGCCTGGTCCCCCCCTGTGTGCTGTCGATCCTACTGTGCAACCCTCGGTCTGATCCGATCTTAGACTGGGAATGAACTCCGTATGCATAAGTCAACCCACGAAATGAGCGTGCTGACACTGAGCCGGCCGAAGAGGCATAATGCGCAAGTCGAGGATCGACCCGATCCCCTTCTGCGTGTTGTTGGTCCCGCTACCACAACCCTCGATCTGGCTGGGGCTTAGACATGGAATGAACTCCCTATGCCTAAGCCAACCCATGAAACGAGCGTACGGGCGCTCAACCGGTCAAAGAGGCAGAATACGCAAGCTGGGGATCGACCTGGTCCCCCTTGCGTGCCGTCGATCCTGCTGTCGCAACCCTTGGTCTGATCCAATCTTAGACTAGAAATGAACTCCGTACGCTTAGACTACGGATGAACTCCGTATCCCTAAGTTAACACACGAAACGAGCGCACGGCCGGTCAGCCAACCGGAGAGGTCGGTCGGAGAGGCATAATGCGCAAGTGGGGGATTAACCCAGTCCCCCTCTACGTGCTGCCAGTCCTGCTGCCACAACCCTCGGTCTGGCTGGGGCTTAGACATGTAATGAACTCCGTATGCCTAAGCCAACCCACGAAACGAGCGTGCGGGCACTCAGCCGATCGGAGAGGTAGAATATGCAAGCCGAGGATCGATCCAGTCCCTCACTTCGTGCTGTCAATCTTGCTGCTGGTCCTGGTATCGCAACCCTCGGTTCGGTCTGATCTTAGACTGGGAATGAACTCCGTATGCCTAAGTCAACCTATGAAACGAGCGTGCGGGCACTCAGCCGACCGAAGAGGCAGAATGCGCTAGCGGGGATCGACCCGGTCCCCCCTTGCGTGCTGTCGATCCTGCTGTGCAACCCATGGTCTGGTCCAATCTTATACTGGGAATGAACTCTGTATGCCTAAGTCAACCTAAGAAATGAGTGTGCGGGCGCTGAGTCGACTGGAGAGGCAGAATGCGCAAGTCGGGGATCGGCCCGGTCTCTATTACGTGCTGTCGATCCTACTACCGCATCCCTCGAGTTGGTTTGATCTTAGACTGGGAATGAACTTTGTATGCTTAGACTGGGGATGAACTTCGTATGCCTAAGTCAACCAACGAAACGAGCGTGCAGACGCTCAGCCGACCAGAGAGGCAGGATGCGCAAGCCAAAGATTGAACGGGTGGTAGGTGGGTTCAAGCACATCTTCATATTTCTGCCATGCCAATGCAATTTTTATGGCTTTTAAATTCATACAATGGTCCCCTAAGCCTTCATGTGAAGTTTCGCGACAAGTCGACCCGTTTTCTATTTTTCACTTTTTTTGAAACTTTTTACGGTTCGAGATTTTTTCAAAATTTTTTTAGAAAGTGTTTTGTCCCCAACTTTGGTAGAGGTGATCCTTGTATTTTTCTTGGCAAGCATAAAAAAATTCAGCTAAAAACTCAAAGTGGAGAAGATTTTGTGACCGTTTCAAAAAAGTGTCCCCATTTCAGACACTTTAATGGCTACTGGCAGCAAACCTATAAAATCGCAAATGCTCTTTAAGGGGGTGTGAGTTCTCGAGGTTTGATGAACGATAGGGGGCCAATATAAGGGCCAAGTACTAGCACCTATCGCACATCATGCGCACACACCCCCCCGGCCCCCCAAATCGTCGGAACCCCCAATACCGCCGGTTAGGCTCTCCAGCGATGCTCTGACAATGCTCCGACGATGGTGCCCTGGGCGAAAAAAATGCGGCACCAGCACATGCCCGAGCCCAGCATGTGCACCGTGGCTTAAAATCTTAGACTGGGAATGAACTTTGTATGCTTAGACATGGAATGAACTCCGTATGCCTAAGCCAACCCATGAAACAAGCATGCGGGTGCTCAGCCGGCCGGAGTGGTAGAATGCATAAGCTGAGTATCGGCCTGATCCCCCCGGCGTGCTGTCAATCCTTCTACTGCAACCTTCGGTTCGGTCTAATCTTAGATAGGGAATGAACTTCGTATGCATAAGTCAACCCATGAAACGAGCGTGCGGGCGCTGAGCCGATCGAAAAAGCATAATGCGCAAGCCGAGGGTCGGCCCGGTCCCCCTCTGCATGCTGCCAGTCCCGCTGCCACAACCCTCGGTCCAGCTGGGGCTTAGACATGGAATGAACTCCCTATGCCTAAGCCAACCCATGAAACGGGTGTGTGGGCATTCAGTCGGTCGGAGAGGCAGAATGCGTAAGCCGAGGATCAGCCCGATCCCCTTGCGTGCTGTTGATCCTACTACCGTAACCCTTGATCCGATCCGATCTTAGACTGAGAATGAACTCCGTATGCTTAGACTGGGGATGAACTTCATATGCCTAAGTCAACCCATGGCCAATATAAGGGCCAATATAAGGGCCAAGTACCAGCACCCATCGCACATCATGTGCGCACAACCCCTGGCCCCCCCAATCGTCGGAACCCCCAATGCCACCGGTTAGGCTCTCCGGCGATGCTTCGAGGATGGTGCCCCAGGCAAAAAAAATGTGGCACCAGCACATGCCCAAGCCCAACATGTGCACCGTGGCTCCAAATCTTAGACTGGAATGAACTCCGTATGCTTAGACATTGAATGAACTCTGTATGCCTAAGCCAACCCACGAAATGAGAGTACGGGTGCCCAGCTGATCGGAGAGGCATAATGCACAAGCCGAGGATCAGCCCGGTCCCCCTCTGCGTGCTGCCGATCCCGCTGCCAGTCCTGCTACCACAACCCTCAGTCCGATCGGGGCTTAGACATGGAATGAACTCCGTATGCCTCAGCTAACCCACGAAACGAGCGTGCGGGCGCTCAGCCGATTGGAGAGGCAGAATGCACAAGCCGGGGATCAGTCCGATCCCTCTTGCGTGCTGTAGATCCCACTACCGTAACCTTCGATCCCATTTGATCTTAGACTGGCAATGAACTCCGTATGCATAAGTCAACCAATGAAATGAGCGTTCGGGCGCTGAACAGGCCGAAGAGGCATAATGCGCAAATCGAGGATCAGCTCGGTCCCCCTCTGCGTACTGTCGATCTCGCTGCCACAAGCCTCGATCTGGCTGGGGCTTAGACATGGAATGAATTCCCTATGCCTAAGCCAATGCACGAAACGGGTGTATGGGCACTCAACCGATTGAAGGGGTAGAATGCGCAAGCTGGGGATCGACCCGATCCCCCTTGCGTGCTGTCGATCCTACTGACGCAACCCTCATTCTAGTCCAATCTTAGACTGGGAATGAACTCTGTATGCTTAGACTAGGGATGAACTCCGTATGCCTAAGTCAACCCACAAAACGAGCGTGCGAGCGCTCAATCGACCGGAGAGGCCGACTGGAGAGGCATAATGCGTAAGTCAGGGATCAGCCCGATCCCCCTCTGCGTGCTATCGATCCCGCTGTCGGTCCTACTGCCACAACCTTCGGTCCGGCTGGGGCTTAGACATGGAATGAACTTCGTATGCCTAAGCCAACCCACGAATCAAGCGTGCGAGCGCTCAGCTGGCCGGAGAGGTAGAATGCGTAAGCCGGGGATCGGCCCAGTCCCCTACTGCGTGCTGTCGATCCTACTGCCACAACCCTCGGTTCGGTCTGATCTTAGACTGGGAATGAACTCTGTATGCATAAGTCAACCCACGAAATGAGCGTACGAGCGCTGAGCTGATCGAAGAGGCATAATGTGCAAGCCAGGGATTGGCCCGATCCCCCTTTGTGTGCTGCAGGTCCCGCTGCGACAACCCTCGATCCGACTGGGGCTTAAACATGGAATGAACTCCCTATGCCTAAGCCAACCCACAAAACGGGCGTGCGGGCACTCAGTCCGTGGGAGAGGTAGAATGCGCAAGTTGGGGATCGGCCCGGTCCCCCCTGCGTGCTGTCGATCTTGCGGTGGTAACCCTCAGTCCGGTCTGATCTTAGACTGAGAATGAACTTCGTATGCTTAGACTAGGGATGAACTTCGTATGCCGAAGTCAACCCATGAAACGAGCGTGTGGGTGCTCAGCTGGCCAGATAGGCATAATGCGCAAGTCGGGGATTAGCTCGGTCCCCTTCTGTGTGCTACCGATGCCGCTGCAGGTCCTGCTACCACAACCCTCGGTCCGGTTGGGGCTTAGACATGGAATAAACTCCGTATGCCCAAGCCAACCCACGAAATGAGCGTACGGGCGCTCAGCTGGCCGAAGAGGCAGAATGCGCAAGCCGAGAATTGACCCGGTCCCCCCTGCGTGCTGCCGATCCTACTGCCGTAACCCTCGGTCTGGTCCCATCTTAGACTGGGAATTAACTCTGTATGCATAAGTCAACCCATGAAACGAGCGTGCAGTCGCTGAGCCGACCGAAGAGGCGTAATGTGCAAGTCGAAGATCAGCCCGGTCCCCCTCTCCGTGCTGTCGGTCCTGCTACCACAACCCTCGGTCTGGCTGGGGCTTAGACATGGAATGAACTCCCTATGCCTAAGCCAACCGACGAAATAGGCGTACGGGCGTTCAGTCGATCGGAGAGGCAGAAAGCACAAGCCAGGAACCTGCCCGATCTCCTTACATGCTGTCGATCCTACTGTCGCAACCCTCGATCTGATCTGATCTGATCTTAGACTGGGAATGAACTCTGTGTGCTTAGACTAGGGATGAACTCCGTATGCCTAAGTCAACCCACGAAATGAGCGTACGGGTGCTCAGCAGGTCAGAAAGGCATAATGCGTAAGTCGAGGATCAGCACGATCCCCCTCTACGTGCTGCCGATCTCGCTGCCAGTCCTGCTGCCATAACCCTCAGTCTGGCTGGGGCTTAGACATGGAATGAACTTCGTATGCACAAAAAAATTCAGTTAAAAACTCAAAGTGGAGAAGATTTTGTGACTATTTGAAAAAAGTGTTCCCATTTCAGACACTTTAATGGCTACTGGCAGCAAACCTATAAAATGTCAAATGCTCTTTAAGGGGGTGTGAGTTCTCGAGGTTTGATGAGGGATAGGGGGCCAATATAAGGGCCAAGTGGCACACCCTGGGCGGGCGCACCAGGCACATCAGGTGCACCAACAAGCGAGCCGAGGTTGAGGCCTGTAGACAAGGCGTGCTGGCGGGTATCTACATGCAAAGCCTACCAAACGTGTTTAGAACACCCGCCTAACTTGCAGGCTAGCCCGTGAGACCAAGGCCTGGCATACAAGTTGCCCTCACCACATCCAGAAGGGCGCAAGGTGCTGGACACGCAAGGGAAGCTTCTGGAAGCAGGCAGGATCAGCAGCAGCATCCTGGTAGATTTGGTTGACCCTGAAAATCAAGAGTTAGCATCCTGATTGATTGTAATCTATATAATCCCATGATTTTAGCCTTTATTCTAGGGATATTGCCATTAAGTGTAAGCTGAAACCTATAAATAGAGGGCTACTCCTCCCTCATTTGTACACCATCAAACACTTCTATTTCAGTGAATACAAGAGCATTTCTAGAATTCTGCCTTCTTATCCTGTTTCTCTTTAACTTGCATAATCAGCCCTTCCTGTTGTTCTAGTGCCCGTACGTTTGTGTTTTAGGCTAACTTAGGCATAAAGGAGGAGATTCCAAGCCTAAGGTCACATGATTTCTGAGTCTAGGGTTAGAGCCTGTGACAGTTGGTATCAAAGCAAGTTTGATTCTACATGTTTGTGTTGTGCAGGTTAGAGGAGATGGCATCCCAAAGTGACGCTGCTAACCAACAATCAGAGGCTCAGGAGCATGGGTGTGGAAGAGGGAGGAAAGCTAGTTTTAGAGATATCTAGTTTACCATGGACGGTAGGCTGGCCAAGGTGGAGGTGACCATAGGTGACATGGGGGAGAAGCTTGAGGGGGTAGAGACTCACATTGCATTGCTAGACTCCATGGGGGAGGAGATCCAAAGTGAGCTGCAAGCTGCTCTCAACAAAGGCTTGGACGTGTTCACCCAAAAGAATCAGACCTTGGAGGCTGAAGTGCTGACCTTGCGCGATGGCATGGAGGCCATGCGCCAGCGGATGGAGGAGCTTACTAGTGAGCTCGTTGCTTGCAAGACTGCCATTGGGAATGGCATGTTTGCTGGAGTGTCCAAGTCCAGATTGGATGCCCCCAAGCCTAAGGAGTTCAAAGGGACTAGGGCGGCCAAGGAAGTAGATAACTACCTTTGGGGTATGGAGCAGTACTTCCAGGCCATGGGCATGCAAGATGAGGTGATAAAAGTAAGCACCGCTGCTATGTATCTCACTGATGTAGCCTTATTGTGGTAGAGGCACAGGTGTGATGATGTTAGGCGTGGGTGTGCCAAGATTGGAACCTAGGCAAAGTTTCAAAAGGAGTTCAGAGAACAATTTTACCCAGAGTATGCTGACGATGAGGCACGGGCAAAGTTGCACAGGCTGAGCCAGCAAGAGGACATAAGGGAGTATGTCCAAAAATTCTCTGAACTGATGCTACAGATCTTGGATCTAGGTGAGAAGGACACCTTATTTGTTTTCATGGATGGGCTGAAACCGTGGGTGAAGCATGAGTTACAAAGGAGAGGAGCTCATGACTTGGCTAAAGCCATGACTACTATCCAGGCCTTGATAGAGTTCAAGCCTCTGAACAAGTTCGAGTCTACCAAGCCCAAGGGTAAGGGTAGGGTGGATAGGGATCGAAAAAAGTAGTCCAAAGGGAAGGACCGTGATCGAGAGTCCAAGGATAGAGATCGAGACCGTTCAACCAAGGATGGTGAGAGGAAGCCACCAGCAGGCAAGTGGAAAGCAAAAGGGGACCGAGAGCCATTAGCATGCTACCTATGTGGAGGGAGCCACATAGCGTGCAATTACCCATAGAAGGGCAAGCTAGCTACTGTACACAAGGAGTCTGATGAGGAGCCAGAGTCAAGGGCAGCAAAGCTTGGGTCGTTGGTGCTCAATGCTGTCCAGAGTAAGGGAAGCCGTAAGCCAAAGGGCTTGATGTTTGCGGATCTGATGGTTGCGGGTCAGAAGATGAGCGCACTGGTGGATAGAGGTGCCTCAGATCTTTTTATTTCAGGTGATAGAGCCCGAAAGCTTGGACTAAAGGTGCAGAAAAGGATTGGTACCATCAAAACGGTGAACTCCAAGGAAGTTTCAGCCATTGGAGTAGCGCGAGGAGTGGAGTTGCAGTTGCAGCTTGGAGACTGGTGCATCGGTTCTATTTCAGGCCATTGAAGGCACCCTATCGGTTCTATAAGGGCCAAGTACCAGCACCCATCGCACATCATGTACGCATACCCCCCAGCCCCCTAATCGCCGAAACCGCCAATGTCGTTGATTAGGCTCTCCGACGATGCTCCGACGATGGTGCCTCGGGCAAAAAAAATGTGGCACCAGTACATGCCCGAGCCCAGCATGTGCACCGTGGCTCAAAATCTTAGACTGGGAATTAACTCCGTATGCTTAGACATGGAATGAACTCCGTATGTCTAAGCCAACCCATGAAACGAGCGTGTGGGTGCTCAACCGACCGGAGAGGCAGAATGCGCAAGCCAGGGATTGGTCTGGTCCCCCCCAACGTGCTGTCGATCCTGCTTCCCCAACCCTCTATCTGGTCCAATCTTAGACTAGGAATGAACCCCGTGTGCATAAGTCAACCCACGAAATGAGCGTACGGGTGTTGAGCCTGTCGAAGAGGCATAATGCGCAAGCCGAGGATCGGCCCGATCCCTCTCTACGTGCTGCTGGTCCCGCTGCCACAGCTCTCGGTTCGGCTGGGGCTTAGACATGGAATGAACTCCCTATGCCTAAGCCAACCCACGAAACAGGCGTGCGGGCGCTCAACTGGCCGGAGAGGCAGAATGCACAAGCTGAGGATCGGCCCGATCCCACTTGCATGCTGCCGATCCTACTATCTCAACCCTCGATCCGATCTGATCTTAGATTGGGAATGAACTCCGTATGCTTATACTGAGGATGAACTTCGTATGCCTAAGTCAACCCTTGAAATGAGCGTGCAGGTGCTCAGTCGGTCGGAGAGGCGTAATGCGCAAGCTGGGGATCAGCCCGGTCCCCGTCTGCATGCTGTCGATCCCACTGTCGGTCCTACTGCCACAACCCTCAGTCTGGTTGGGGCTTAGACATGGAATGAACTTTGTATGCCTAAGCCAACCCACGAAACGAGCGTGCGGGTGCTCAACCGGCCGGAGAGGTAGAATACGCAAGCCAGGGATCGACTCGGTCCCCTCTGCATGCTATCGATCCTGCTGCTGGTCCTGCTATCGCAACCCTCAGTCTGGTTTGATCTTAAACTGGGAATGAACTTTGTATGCTTAGACATGGTATGAAATTTCTATGCCTAAGCCAACCCACGAAACGAGCGTGCGGGCGTTCAATCAGTCGAAAAGGCAGAATGCACAAGTCAGGGACCGGCCCAGTCCCCCCTACGTGCTGGGGATCTTATTGCAGCAACCCTCAATCCGATTTTAGACTGCGAATGAAGTATATATGCTTAGACCGGGGATGAACTATGTATGCCAAAGTCAACCCACGAATCGAACGTGCGGGCGCTCAGTCGGTGAGAGAGGCCAACCGAAGAGGCAAAATGCACAAGCCGGGGATTGACCCGATCCCCCCTGTGTGTTGTCGATCCTGCTACCGCAACCCTTAGTCCGATCTGATCTTAGACTGAGAATGAACTCTGTATACCTAACTCAACCCACGAAACGAGCGTACGGGCGTTGACCCGATCGAAAAGTTATAATGCGTAAGTCGAGGACCGACTCGATCCCCCCTACGCGCTATCGATCCTACTGCCGCAACCCTCGGTCCGGTTCGATCTTAGACTGGGAATGAACTCCGTATGCCTAAGTCAACCCACGAAACGAGCGTACGGGCGTTGACCCGGCCGGAGAGTTATAATGCACAAGCTAGGGATCGGCCCGATCCCCCTCTGCGTGCTATCGGTCCCGCTGCCACAACCCTCAGTTCGGCTGGCGCTTAGACATGGAATGAACTCCCTCTGCCTAAGCCAACCCATGAAACAGGCGTGCGGGCGCTCAGCCGACCAAAGAGGCAGAATGCACAAGCTAGGGATCGGCCGGGTCCCCCCTATGTGTTGCCGATCATGCTACCATAACCCTTGGTCCGGTCTGATCTTAGATTGGGAATGAACTCCATATGCTTAGACTGGGGATGAACAAGCGTACGGGCACTCAGTCGACTGAAGAGGCCGATCGGAGAGGCAAAATGTGCAAGTCGAGGATCGACTCGGTCCTCCCTTATGTGCTACCGATCTTACTGCTGGTCCTGCTGCCGTAACCCTCGATCCAGTCTGATCTTAGACTGGGAATGAACTCTGTATGCTTACACATGGAATGAACTCCGTATGCCTAAGCCAACCGATGAATCGAGCGTGCGGGCGCTCAGCCGATCGAAGATGCAGAATGCTAAGCCGGGGATCGGCCCGATCCCCCCCTGCATGCTATCGATCCTGCTACCATAACCCTAGGTCTGATCTGATCTTAGACTGGGAATGAACTTTGTATGCCTAAGTCAACCGATGAAACGAGCGTTCGGGCACTGAGCCAGTCGAAGAGGCATAACACGTAGGTCAGGGATCAGCTCGATCCCACTCTGCGTGCTGCCAATCCCGCTACCACAACCATCGGTCCGACTGGGGCTTAGACATGGAATGAACTCCCTATGCCTAAGCTAACCCATGAAATGGGCATACGGGCACTCGGCCGGCCGAAAAGGTAGAATACGTATGTCGGGGATCGGTCGAGTCTCCCTTACGTGTTGTCGATCCTGCTACCGTAACCCCCGGTACGGTCTGATCTTAGACTGGGAATGAACTCCGTATGCTTAGACTGGGGATCAACTTCGTATGCTTAGACTGGGGATCAACTCCGTATGCCTAAGTTAACCCATGAAATGAGCGTGCAGGGGCTCAGCCAGCCGAAGAGGTCGATCGGAGAGGCATAATGTGCAAGTCAGGGATCAACCTGGTCCCCTTCTACGTGCTATCGATCCCGCTGTCGATCTTGTTCCCACAACCCTCGATCCGGCTGGGGCTTAGACATGGAATGAACTCTGTATGCCTAAACCAACCCACGAAATGAGCGTGCGGGTGCTCAGTCGGCTGGAGAGGTAGAATGCGAAAGTCGAGGATCGGCCTGATCCCCCCTTATGTGCTATCGATCCTACTGTTGGTCCTACTACTGTAACCCTCGGTCTGGTTTGATCTTAGATTGGGAATGAACTCCGTATGCTTAGACATGGAATGAACTCCGTATGCCTAAGCTAACCCACGAAACGAGCGTGCAGGCGCTCAGTCGGCTGGAGAGATAGAATGCGCAAGCCAAGGACCTTTCTGATCACCCCCTGTGTGCTATCGATCCTACTGTCGTGACCCTCGGTCTGATCCGATCTTAGATTGGGAATGAACCTCGTACGCCTAAGTCAACCCACGAAACGAGAGTACGGGCGCTGACCTGGCCGGAAAGGCATAATGTGTAAGCCAGGGATCGGCCCAGTCCCCCTCTGCGTGCTGTTGGTCCCACTGCCACAACCCTCGGTCTAACTGGGGCTTAGACATGGAATGAACTCCCTATGCCTAAGCCAACCCACGAAATAGACGTGCGGGCACTCAGTCGGTCGTAGAGGTAGAATGCGTAAGTCGGGGATTGACCCAATCCCCCCTGTGTGCTATCGATCCTGCTACCGCAACCCTCGGTCTGGTCCTATCTTAGAATGGAAATGAATTTCGTATGCTTAGACTGGGGATCAATTTCGTATGCCTAAGTCAACCCACGAAACGAGCGTGCGGGTGCTCAACCGGCTTGCCTCTCCTTGTATTTTTGTTGGCATGCACAAAAAAATTCAGCTAAAAACTCGAAGTGGAGAAGATATCATGACCGTTTGAAAAAATTGTCTCATTTCAGACACTTTAATGGCTACTAGCAGCAAACAGATAAAATCTCAAATGCTCTTTACGGGGGTGTGAGTTCTTGAGGTTTGATGAGGGATAGGGGGCCAATATAAAGGCCAAGTACCAGCACCCATCACACATCATGTGCGCACCCCCTCGGCCCCCCCAATCGTCGGAACCTCCAATGCAGTCGGTTAGGCTCTCTGGTGATGCTCCGACAATGCTCCGGTGATGGTGCCCTAGGAGAAAAAAATGCTGCACCAGCACATGCTCGAGCCCAACATGTGCACCGTGGCTCAAACTCTTAGACTGGGATGAACTCCGTATGCTTAGACATGGAATGAACTCTGTATGCCTAAGCCAACCCATGAAACGAGCGTGCGGTCGTTCAGTCGGTCGGAGAGGTAAAATGCGCAAGCCGGGGATCGGCCCGATCCCCTTCTGCATGCTGTCAGTCTCGTTGCCACAACCCTTAGTCCGGCTGGGGCTCAGACATGGAATGAACTCCCTATGCCTAAGCCAACCAACAATGTGCGAGTGCTCAACCGATCGAGAGGCAGAATGCGTAAGTAGGGGATCAGCCCGGTCCCCCCTGCATGCTACTGATCCTACTACCGTAACCCTCGGTTTGGTTCGATCTTAGACTGGGAATGAACTCGTATGCTTAGACTGGGGATGAACTCCGTATGCCTAAGTCAACACACAAAATGAGCGTGCGGGTGCTCGACTGTCAGGAGAGGTCGATCGGAGAGGCAGAATGCGTAAGTCAGAGATCGACCCGATCCCCCTATGTGTTACCGATCCTGCTATTAGTCCTCCTTTCGTAACCCTCGATCCAATCCGATCTTAGATTGGGAATGAACTCCGTATGCTTAGACATAGAATGAAGTCCGTATGCCTAGCCAACCCACGAAACGAGTGTGTGGGCACTCAGCCGGCCAGAGAGGCAGAATGCGTAAGTCAGGGACCAGCTCGATCCCCCCTGTGTGCTATCGATCCTACTACCGCAACCTTCAATCCGGTCCTATCTTAGACTGGGATCAAAGTCCGTATGCCTAAGTCAACCCACGAAACGAGCGTTCGGGTGCTGAGCTGGCTGGAGAGACATAATGCACAAGCCGAGGATCGTCCCGATCCCCCTCTATGTGCTATCAGTCCTGCAGCCACAACCCTCAGTCTGGCTGGGGCTTAGACATGGAATGAACTCCCAATGCTTAAGCCAACCCATGAAGCGAGTGTGCGTGCACTCGATCGGCCAGAAAGGTAGAATCGCAAGCCAGGAACCGGCCCGGTCCCTCCTGCATGCTATCAATCCTGCTGTCGTAAACCTCGATCCGGTCTGATCTTAAACTGGGAATGAACTCCGTATGTTTAGATTGGGGATGAACTCCGTATGCCTAAGTCAACCCATGAAATGAGTGTGCGGGCGTTCAGTCGATCGGAGAGGCCGGCCGGAGAGGCATAATGCACAAGCTGGGGATCAGATCGGTCCCCCTCTACGTGCTGCCGATCCAGCTACCAGTCTTACTGCCACAACCCTCGATTCGGCTGGGGTTTAGACATGGAATGAACTCTGTATGCCTATGCTAACCCACAAAACGAGCGTGCAGGCACTCAGCCAGTCGGAGAGGCAGAATATGCAAGCCGGGGATCGGCCCGATCCCCCCTACGTGCTGCTGGTCCTACTGCTGGTCCTGCTACCACAACCTTCGATCCGATCCAATCTTAGACTGAGAATGAACTTCGTATGCTTAGACATGGAATGAACTCCGTATGCCTAAGCCAACCAATGAAACGAGCATCGGGGTGCACAACCGATCGGAGAGGCAGAATGCATAAGCTTAGGGTTGACCCGGTCCCCCCTACGTGTTGTCGATCCTGCTATTGCAACCCTCAGTCTGGGCCAATCTTAGACTGGGAATGAACTCTGTATGCCTAAGTCAACCCATGAAACGAGTGTGTGGGCATTGAGCAGGTTGGAGAGGCACAATGCGCAAGCCGGGGATCGACCGGTCCCCCTCTGCATGCTGCCAATCCTGCTGCCACAACCCTTGGTCCGACTGGGGCGTACGGGCGCTCAGTCGGTCAAAGAGGCATAATACGCAAGTCGGGGATCAGCCCGGTCCCCCCTGCGTGCTACCGATCCTGCTGTCGCAACCCTCGGTCCGGTTCGATCTTAGACTGGGAATGAACTCCGTATGCTTAGACTGGGGTTGAGCTCCGTATGTCTAAGCCAACCCATGAAATGAGCGTGCGGGTGCTTAGCCGACCGGAGAGGCAAAATGTGCAAGTCAGGGATCGGTTCGGCCCCCCCTGCGTGCTATCAATCCTGTTGCCACAACCCTCGGTCTGGTCTAATCTTGGACTGTGAATGAACTTCGTATGCCGAAGTCAACCCATGAAACGAGCATTCAGGTGCTGAGTCAATCGGAGAGGCATAATGCGCAAGCCGAGGATCGGTCTGGTCCCCCTCTGCATGCTGTCAGTCCCGCTGCCACAACCCTCGATCCGGTTGGGGCTTAGACATGGAATGAACTCTCTATGCCTAAGCCAACCCACCAAACGGGCATGCGGATACTCAGCCATCCGGAGAGGTAGAATGCGCAAGCTTGGGATCGGCCCGGTCCCCCCTGCGTGCTACCGATCCTGCTACTGCAACCCTCGATCCGATCTGATCTTAGACTGGGAATGAACTCCATATGCTTAAACTAGGGATGAACTCCGTATACCTAAGTCAACCCAGGAAACGAGCGTGCGGGCGCTCAGCCGGTCGGAGAGGCTCATTAGAAAGGCATAATGCACAAGCCGGGGATCAACCCGGCCCCCCTCTACATGCTTCGATCCCGCTGCCAGTCCTACTGCCATAACCCTTGGTCCGGCTCGGGCTTAGACATGGAATGAACTCTGTATGCCTAACTCAACCCACGAAATGAGCGTGCGGGCACTTAGCCGGTCGGAGAGGCAGAATGTGCAAGCCGAGGATCGACCCGGTCCCCCTGCGTGATATCGATCCTGTTGCCACAACCCTCAGTCTGGTCCGATCTTAGACTGGGAATGAACTCCATATGGTTAGACTGGGGATGAACTCCATATGCCTAAGTCAACCCACGAAACAAGCGTGTGGACACTAAGTCGACCAGAGAGGCAGGATGCGTAAGCTGGGGATCGAATAGGTGGTAGGTGGGTTCAATCACATCTTCATATTTCTACCATGCCAATGCCATTTTTATGGCTTGTAAATTCATACAATGGTCCACTATGCCTTCATGTGAAGTTTCGTGGCAAGACGACCCGTTTTCTATTTTTCACGATTTTTGAAACTTTTTGCGGTTTGGGATTTTTTAAAATTTTTTTAGAAAGAGTTTTGTCCCCAAATTTGGTAGAGGTGATCCTTGTATTTTTTTTTGGCATGCACAAAAAAATTCAGCTAAAAACTTAAAGTGGAGAAGATTTTGTGACCGTTTGAAAAAAGTGTCCCTATTTCAGACACTTTAATGGCTACTGGCAGCATACCTATAAAATCTCAAATGCTCTTTAAAGGGGTGTGAGTTCTCGAGGTTTGATGAGGGATAGGGGGCCAATATAATGGCCAAGTACCAGCACCCTCTGACAATGGTGCCCCAAGCGAAAAAAAATACGGCACCAGCACATGCTCGAGCCCAGCATGTGGACTGGGAATGAACTCCATATGCTTAGACATGGAATGAACTCCGTATGCCTAAGCCAACCCACGAAATGAGCGTGCAGGCGCTAAGCATGTTAGACATGTAGAATGTGCAAGCCAGGGATCGACCTGATCCCCCTCTACGTGCTGCCAATCCTGCTGCCACAACCATCGATCTGGCTGAGGCTTAGACATGGAATGAACTCCTTATGCCTAAGCCAACCCACAAAACAGGCGTCCAGGCACTCAGTTGGCCGGAGAGGTAGAATGTACAAGTCGAGGATCAGCCCAGTCCCTCCTACGTGCTATCGATCCTGCTGCCGTAACCCTCGGTCCAGTTCGATCTTAGACTGGGAATGAACTCCGTATGCTTAGATTGGGGATGAACTCCGTATGCCTAAGTCAACCCACGAAACAAGCGCGCGGGCGTTCAGAAGGTCGGAGAGGCCGGTCGGAGTGGTAGAATGCAAAAGTCGGGGATCGACCCAGTTCCCCCTGCATGCTGTCGATCTTTCTACTGGTCTTGCTATCACAACCCTCGATCCGGTCCGATCTTAGACTGGGAATGAACTCCGTAGGCTTAGACATGGAATGAACTCCGTATGCTTAAGCCAACTCACGAAATGAGCGTGTGGGCGCTCAGTCGATCGGAGAGGTAGAATGCGCAAGTCAGGGATCGACCTGATCCCCTCTGCGTGTTGTCGATCCTGCTGCCGCAACCCTCGGTCTGGTCCAATCTTAGACTGGGAATGAACTCCGTATGCTTAGACTGGGGATGAACTCCATATGCCTAAGTCAACCCACGAAATCAGCGTGCGGGCGCTCAGCCGACTGGAGAGGCCGACCAGAGAGGCAGAATATGCAAGCCAGGGAGCGGCCCAGTCCCTCCTTGCGTGCTGCCGATCCTGCTACTGGTCCTGCTGCAACAACCCTCGGTCCGATCCGATCTTAGAGTAGCAATGAACTCTGTATGCTTAGACATGGAATGAACTCCGTATGCCTAAGCAAACCCATGAAACGAGCGTACGGACGCTCAATCGGCCGGAGAGGCAGAATGTGCAAGCCGGGGATCGGCCCGGTCTACCCCGCGTGCTGTCGATCCTACTACCGCAACCCTCGATCCAGTTCGATCTTAGACTGGAAATGAACTCCGTATGCTTAGACATGGAATGAACTCCGTATGCTTAGACATGGAATGAACTCCGTATGCCTAAGCCAACCCCCAAAATGAGCGTGCGGGCGCTCAGCCGATGGGAAAGCAGAATGCGTAAGTCGGGGATCGACCCGATCCACCCTACGTACTATCAATCCTGCTGCTGCAACCCTCAGTCTGGTCTGATCTTAGACTGGGAATGAACTCCGTATGCCTAAGTCAACCCATGAAATGAGCGTGTGGGCGCTGAGTCGGTCAGAGAGGCATAATGCACAAGCCAGGGATCGGCCCAGTCCCCCTCTACGTGCTATCGGTCCCGCTGCCACACCCCTCGGTCCAGCTGGGGCTTAAACATGGAATGAACTCCCTATGCCTAAGCCAACCCATGAAACGGGCGTGCGGGCATTCAGTAGGTCGGAGAGGCAGAATGCGCAAGCCGAGGATCGGTCCGATCCCCCCTGCGTGCTACCGATCCTGCTACCGCAACCCTCGGTCCAGTTCGATCTTAGACTGGGAATCAACTTCGTATGCTTAGACTAGGGATGAACTCCGTATGCCTAAGCCAAGCCACGAAACAAGCGTGAGGGCACTCAGTCGGCTGGAGAGGTAGAATGTGAAAGTCAGGGATCGGCCTAGTGGGCGTGCTGCCGATCCTGCTGCTGGTCCTGCTACCGTAACCCTTGGTTTGATTTGATCCTAGACTAGGAATGAACTCCGTATGCTTAGACATGGAATGAACTCCGTATGCCTAAGCCAACCCACGAAACGAGCATACGGGTGCTCAGCTAGCTAGAGAGGTAGAATGCGCAAGTCGAGGACCGACCCGGTCCACCCCTGCATGCTGTCGATCTTGCTGTGGCAACCCTCAGTTCGGTCTGATCTTAGACTAGGAATGAGCTCCATATGCCTAAGTCAACCCACAAAATGAGCGTGCAGGCATTGAGCCTACCGGAGAGGCATAATGCGTAAGTCGGGGATCGACTCGGTCCCTCTTTGCATGTTATCGGTCCCGTTACCACAACCCTCGATCTGGCTGGCACTTAGACATGGAATGAACTCCCTATGCCTAAGCCAAACCATGAAACGGGCATGCAGGCGCTCAGCAAGCCAGAGAGGCAGAATGTGCAAGCCAGGGATCGGCCCAGTCCCCCTGCGTGCTGTCGATCCTGCTGTCGCAACCCTCAGTCCGATCCGATCTTAGACTGAAAATGAACTCCATATGCTTAGACTGAGGATGAACTCTGTATGCCTAAGTCAAACCACGAAATGAGCGTGCGGGCGCTCAGTCGACCAGAGAGGCAGGATGCGCAAGCTGGGGATCTAACGGGTGGTAGGTGGGTTTGAGCACATCTTCACATTTTTGCCCTACCAATGCCATTTTTATGGCTTGTAAATTCATACAATGGTCCCCTAAGCCTTCATGTGAAGTTTCATGGCAAGACGACCCGTTTTCTATTTTTCACGATTTTCAAAACTTTTTTCGGTTCTGAATTTTTTAAAAATGTTTTAGAAGGCGTTTCGTCCCCAAATTTGGTAGAGGATATCCTTGTATTTTTTTTGATATGCACAAAAAAATTCAGCTAAAAACTCGAACTGGAGAAGATTTTGTGACCGTTTGAAAAAAGTGTCCCCAATTTAGACACTTTAATGGCTACTAGCAGCAAACCTATAAAATCTCAAATGCTCTTTAAGGGGGTGTGAGTTCTCGAGGTTTCATGAGGGATAGGGGGCCAATATAAGGGCCAAGTACCAGCACCCATCGCGCATCATGTGCGCACACGCCCCGGCCCCCTCAATCGTCGTAACCCTCAATACCGTCGGTTAGGCTCTCCGGTGATGCTCCGGCGATGGTGCCCTGAGAGAAAAAAATGCGGCACCAACAGATGCTCGAGCCTAGCATGTGCATCGTGGCTCAAAATCTTAGACTGGGAATGAACTCCGTATGCTTAGACATGGAATGAACTCCGTATGCCTAAGCCAACTCACGAAACGAGCGTGCAAGCGCTCAGTCGACCGGAGATGCAGAATGTACAAGTCGAGGATCGGCCCAATCCCCCTCTATGTGCTGTCAATCTTGCCATGGAAACCCTCGGTCTGGTCTGATCTTAGACTGCGAATGAACTCCATATGCATAAGTCAACCCATGAAACAAGCGTGCAGGAGCTGAGTCGGCCGAAGAGGCATAATGCGCAAGCCAGGGATTGGCCCAATCCCCCTCAGTGTGCTGCCAGTCCCGCTGCCACAACACTCGGTCTGGCTGGGGCTTAGACATGGAATGAACTCCCTATGCCTAAGCCAACCCACGAAACGGGCCTGCGGGCGCTCAGCAGGTCGGAGAGGCAGAATGCGCAAGCCGGGGATCGAGCCAGTCCCCCTACGTGCTGTCGATCCTGCTGTCGCAACCCTCGATCCGGTTCGATCTTAGATTGGAAATGAACTCCGTATGCCTAGATTGGGGATGAACTGCGTATGCCAAAGTCAACCAATGAAACGAGCATGTGGGCGCTCAGCCGACCGGAGAGGCCGGTCGGAGAGGCATAATGCACAAGTCAGGGATCAGCCCGGTCCCTCTCTGCGTGCTGTCGATCCGGCTACCGATCCTACAGCCACAGCCCTCGGTCCAACTGGGGCTTAGACATGGAATGAACTCCGTATGCCTAAGCCAACCCACGAAACGAGCGTGTGGACGCTCAACCGATCGGAGAAGCAGAATGCACAAATCGGGGATCGGCCCGATCCCCCCTGCATGCTGCCGATCCTGCTGTCGCAACTCTCGGTCTGATCTAATCTTAGACTAGGAATGAACTCCGTATGCCTAAGTCAACCCACAAAACGAGCATTCGGGTGCTGAGTCGGTCGGGGAGGCATAATGCGCAAGCCAGGGATCGGCCCGGTCCCCCTCTGTGTGCTACCGATCTCGCTGCCACAGCCCTCGGTTTGGCTGGGGCTTAGACATAGAATGAACTCCCTATGCCTAAGGCAACCCACAAAACGGGCGTACGGATGCTCAGCCAGCCGGAGAGCTAGAATGTGTAAGTCGATGATCGACCCGATCTCCCCTGCGTGCTACCGATCCTGCTGTCGCAACCCTCAGTCGGGTCCAATTTTAGACTTGGAATGAACTTCGTATGCTTAGGCTGGGGATGAAATCCGTATGCCTAAGTAAAACCATGAAACGAGCGTGTGGGCGCTCAACCGACCAGAGAGGCAGGATGCGTAAGCCGGGGATCGAACGGGTGGTAGGTGGGTTCAAGCACATCTTCATATTTCTGCCATGCCAATACCATTTTCATGGCTTGTAAATTCATACAATGGTCCCCTAAGCCTTCATGTGAAGTTTCGTGGCAAGACGACTCGTTTTCCATTTTTCATGATTTTTGAAACTTTTTGCGGTTCAGGATTTTTTAAAAATTTTTTAGAAAGTTTTTTGTCCCCAAATTTGGTAGAGGTGATCCCTGTATTTTTATTGGCACATACAAAAAAATTCAGCTAAAAACTCGAAGTTTAGAAGATTTTGTGACCATTTGAAAAAAGTGTCCCCATTTCAGACACTTTAATGGCTACTGGCAACAAACCTATAAAATCTCAAATGCTTTTTAAGGGGGTGTAAGTTCTCAATGTTTGATGAGGGATAGGGGGCCAATATGAGGGCCAAGTACCAGCACCCATCGCACATCATGTGCGCACAACCTCCCGGCCCCCAATGGACAGAACCCCCAATGCCGCTGGTTAGGCTCTCCAGTGATGCTCTGATGATGCTCTGGCGATGGTGCCTCGGGTGAAAAAAATGTAGCACCAGCGCATGCCTGAGCCCAGCATGTGCATCGTGGCTCAAAATCTTAGACTGGGAATGAACTTCGTACGCTTAGACATGGAATGAACTCCGTATGCCTAAGCCAACCCATGAAACGAGCGTGCGGGTGCTCAGCCGGTGGGAGAGGCAGAATGTGCAAGTCGGGGATCGGCCCAGTCCCCTCCTACGTGCTGTCAATCCTACTACCCCAACCTTCGGTCCGGTCTAATCTTAGACTGGGAATAAACTCCGTAAGCATAAGTCAACCCACGAAATGAGTGTGCGGGCACTGAGCTGGCCGAAGTGGAATAATGCGCAAGCCGGGGATCGGCTTGACCCCCCCTCTGCATGCTGCTAGTCTCGCTGCCACAACCCTTGGTCCGGCTGGGGCTTAGACATGGAATGAACTCCCTATGCCTAAGCCAACCCATGAAACGGACGTGCGGGCGCTTTGCCGATTGGAGAGGCAGAATGCGCAAGCCGGGGATCAGCCCGGTACCCCCTGCGTGCTATCCATCCTGCTACCGCAACTCTCGGTTCGGTCCAATCTTAGACTGGGAATGAACTCTATATGCTTAGACTGGGGATGAACTCCATATGCCTAAGTCAACCCATGAAACGAGCGTCCGGGCGCTCAGCCGGTCGGAGAGGCCGACCGGAGAGGCATAATGTGCAAGCCGGGGATCAGCCCGGTCCCCCTCTGTGTGCTGTCGATCCCACTACTAGTCCTGCTACCACAACCCTCGGTCCGACTGGGGCTTAGACATGGAATGAACTCCGTATGCCTAAGCCAACCCACGAAACAAGCGTACGGGTGCTCAGCCGAACGAAGAGGCAGAATGCACAAGCTGGGGATCGGGTCGGTCCCCCCTACGTGCTGTCGATCCTGCTGCTGGTCCTACTATCGCAACCCTCTGTCCGGGCCGATCTTAGATCGAAAATGAACTCCGTATGCTTAGACATGGAATGAACTCCATATGCCTAAGTCAACCCATGAAACGAGCGTGCGTGCGGGTGTTCAGCCGATCGGAGAGGTAGAATGCGTAAGCCGAGGATCGGCCCAGTCCCTCTTGTGTGCTGTCAATCCTGCTACCACAACCCTCGATCCGATCTGATCTTAGACTGGGATTAAACTCCGTATGCCTAAGTTAACCTATGAAACAAGCGTACGGGCGCTGAGCCAATTGGAGAGGCATAATGTGCAAGCTGGGGATTGGCTTGGTCCCCCTCTGCATGTTGCCAATCTCGCTACCACAACCCTTGGTCCAGCTGGAGCTTAGACATATAATGAACTCCCTATGCCTAAGCCAACCCATGAAATGGGCGTGCGGTAGCTCAGCTGGCTGAAGAGGTAGAATGCGCAAGACGGGGATCGGCTCGGTCCCCTCTATGTGCTGTCAATCTACTACCGCAACCCTCGATATGCCTAAGTCATCCGACGAAACAAGCGTGCGAGCGCTCAACCGACTAGAGAGGCAGGATGCGCAAGTCGAGGATCGAACGGGTGGTAGGTGGGTTCAAGTACATCTTCTTATTTCTGCCATGCCAATGCCATTTTTATGGCTTTTAAATTCAAACAATGCTCCCCTAAGCCTTCATGTGAAGTTTCGTGGCAAGACGACCCGTTTTCCATTTTTCATGATTTTTGAAACTTTTTATAGTTCAAGATTTTTTAAAATTTTTTTTGAAAGATTTTTGTCCCCAAATTTGATAGAGGTCATCCCTGTATTTTTATTGGTGTGCACAAAAAAATTCAGTTAAAAAATTGAAGTGAAGAAGATTTTGTGACCGTTTGAAAAAAGTGTCCCCATTTCAGACACTTTAATGGCTACTGGCAGCAAACCTATAAAATCTCAAATGCTCTTTAAGAAGGTGTGAGTTCTCAAGGTTTGATGAGGGATAGGGGGCCAATATAAGGGCCAAGTATCAGCACCCATCGCATATCTTGTGCGTACACCCCTTGGCCCCCCCAATCGTCGAAACCCCCAATGCTGTCGGTTAGGCTCTCAGGCAATGCTCCGGCGATGGTGCCCCAGGCGAAAAAAATGCAGCACCAGCACATGCCTGAGCCTAGCATGTGCACCATGGCTGAAAATCTTAGACTGGGAATGAACTCCGTATGCTTAGACATGGAATGAACTCCCTATGCCTAAGCCAACCCAAGAAATGAGCGTGCGGGCGCTCAACCGACCGGAGAGGCCGAATGCGCAAGCCGGGAACCGACCTGGTCCCCCCTACGTGCTATCGTTCCTACTACCGCAACCGTTGGTTTGGTTCAATCTTAGACTGGGAATGAACTCCGTATGCCTAAGTCAAACCACAAAACGAGCGTGCGGGCGCTGAGTCGGCCGGAGGGGCATAATGCAAAAGCCGGGGATCGGTTCGGTACCCTTTTGCGTGCTACCGGTCTCACTTCCACAACCCTCGATCCAACTGGGGCTTAGACATGGAATGAACTCCCTATGCCTAAGCCAACCCACAAAATGGACGTGCGGGAGCTCAACCAGTCAGAGAGGCAGAATGCGCAAGCTAGGGATCGATCCGGTCCCCCTTGCGTGCTGTCGATCCTGCTACCGCAACCCTTGGTCCGGTCCGATCTTAGACTGGGAATAAACTTTGTATGCTTAGACTGGGGATGAACTCCGTATGCCTAAGTCAACTCAGGAAACGAGCATGCGGGCGCTTAGTCGACCAAAAAGGCAGGATACGGAAGCTGAGGATCAAACGGATGGTAGGTAGGGTCAAGCACATCTTCATATTTCTACAATTCCAATGCCACTTTTATGGCGTGTAAATTCATACAATGGTCCCCTAAGCCTTGTTGTGAAGTTTCGTGGCAAGACGACCCATTTTCTATTTTTCATTATTTTTCAAACTTTTTACGGTTCGAGATTTTTTAAAATTTTTTTAGAAAGAGTTTTGTCCCCAAATGTGGTAGAGGTGATCCCTGTATTTTTGTTGGCATGCAAAAAAAAATTCAGCTAAAAACTCGAAGTCGAGAAGATTTTGTGACCGTTTGAAAAAAATGTCCCCATTCCAGACACTTTAATGGCTACTGGCAGCAAACCTATAAAATCTCAAATGCTCTTTAAGAGGGTGTGAGTTCTTGAGGTTTGATGAGGGATAGGGGGGCAATATAAGGGCCAAGTACCAGCACCCCTCTCACATCATGTGCGCACATCCCCCGGCCCCCCAATCGTCGAAACCCCCAATGCCGCGGTTACGCTCTCCGACGATGCTCTGACGATGGTGCCTCGGGTGAAAAAAATGCGGCACCAGCACATGCTCGAGCCTAGCATATCCACTGTGGCTCAAAATCTTACTCTGGGAATGAACTCCGTATGCTTAGACATGGAATGAACGCCATATGCCTAAGCCAACCCATGAAACGAGCGTGCGGGCGCTCAGTTGACCGGAGAGGCAGAATGTGCAAGCCGGGGATCGACCCGGTCCACCCTTACGTGCCATCGATTCTGCTGCCACAACCCTCGGTCGAGTCCGATCTTAGACTGGGAATGAACTTTGTATACATAAGTCAACCCACGAAACAAGCGCCCGGGCATTGAGCCTACTGAAGAGGCATAATACGCAAGCAGAGGATCGGCCCGATCCCCCTCTGCGTGCTGTCGGTCCCGCTGCCACAACCCACGATCTGGCTAGGGCTTAGACATGGAATGAACTCCCTATGCCTAAGCCAACCCACAAAACGGGTGTGCGAGAGCTGAGTCGATCGAAAAGGCATAATGTGAAAGCCGGGGATCGGCCCGATCCCCCTCTGCGTGCTACCGATCCCACTACCACAACCTTCGGTTCGGCTGGGGCTTAGACATGGAATGAACTCCCTATGCCTAAGCCAACCCATGAAATGAGCGTGTGAGCGCTCAGCCGGCCAGAGAGGCAGAATGCGTAAGCCGAGGATCGGCCCGATCCCCCCTGCGTGCTGTCGATCTTGCTGCCGCAACCCTTGATCCGGTCTGATCTTACACTGAGAATGAACTACGTATGCTTAGACTGGGGATGAACTCCGTATGCCTAAGTCAACCGACGAAACGAGCGTGTGGGCACTCAGCCGACCAAAGAGGCTCATCGAAGAGGCATAATGTGCAAGCCGGGGATCAACTCGGTCCCCTACTGCGTGCTGTCAATCCCGCTGTCGGTCTTGCTGTTACAACCCTCGGTCTGACTGGGGCTTAGACATGGAATGAACACCGTACGCCTAAGCCAACCCACGGAATGAGCGTGTGGACGAGAGGCTGGCCAGAGAGGTAGAATGCGCAAGCCGAGGATCGGCTTGGTCCCTCCTATGTGCTGTCGATCCTGCTGCTACAACCCTCGGTCCAGTCCGATCTTAGACTGGGAATGAACTCTTTATGCTTAGACATGGAATGCACTCCGTCTGGCTAAGCCAACCCATGAAACAAGCATATGGGTGCTCTGCTGGCTGGAGACGCAGAATGCGTAAGCCGGGGACCGACCCGGTCCCCCCTACGTCCTATCGATCTTGCTGTTACAACCCTCGGTCTGGTCCGATCTTAGACTGGGAATGAACTTCACATGCCTAAGTCAACCGACGAAACGAGCGTTCGGGCACTGAGCCGGCCGGATAGGCATAATGCGTAAGCCGGGGATCGGCCCGGTCTTCCGCTACTTGCTGTCGATCCTGTTGCCGTAACCCTCGGTCCGATCCGATCTTAGACTGGGAATGAACTCCGTATGCCTAAGTTAACCAAGGAAACAAGCGCTCGGGCGCACAAGCCAGGGATCGACCCGGTCCCTCCTATGTGCTGTCGATCCGGCTACCGTAACCCTCGGTCTGATATGATCTTAGACTAGGAATGAACTCCGTATGCATAAGTCAACCCATGAAGCAAGCGTGCGAGCGCTGAACCGGTCGAAGAGGCATAATGCGCAAGCCAGGGATCGGCCTGGTCCCCCTCTACGTGCTGTCGGTCTTGCTGCCACAACCCTCGGTCCGGTTGGGGCTTAGACATGGAATGAACTCCCTATGCCTAAGCCAACCCACAAAACAGGCGTATGGGTACTGAGCCGATCGATGAGGCATAATGCGCAAGCCGGGGATCGGCCCGGTCCCCCTCTGCATACTGTCGGTCCCACTGCCACAACCTTTGGTCCGGATGGGGCTTAGACATGGAATGAACTCCCTATGCCTAAGCCAACCCACGAAATGAGCGTGCGGGTGCTCAGCCGATCGGAAAGGCAGAATGCGCAAGTCGGGGATCGGCCCGATCCCTCCTGCGTGTTGTCGATCCAGATGCCGTAACCCTCAGTCCAGTTCGATCTTAGACTGAGAATGAACTCTGTATGCTTAGACTGGGGGTGAACTCCGTATGCCTAAGTCAACCCATGAAACGAGCGTGCGGGCGCTCAGCCGACCGAAAAGGCCGAACGAAGAGGCATAATGCGCAAGCTGAGGATCAGCCCGATCCCCTTCTGCGCGCTGTCGATCCCACTACCGGTCCTGCTGCCACAACCCTCGGTCCGACTGGCTTAGACATGGAATGAACTTCGTATGCCTAAGCCAACCAACAAAATGAGCGTACAAGTGAGAGTCTAGCCGGACAGGCAAAATGCGCAAGCCTGGGATCGATCCGGTCCCCCCTGCGTGCGGTCGATCCTACTGCTGGTCTTGCTGACGCAACCCTCAGTCCGATCCGATCTTATACTGGGAATGAACTCCGTATGCTTACACACGGAATGAACTCCGTATACCTAAGCCAACCCATGAAATGAGCGTACGGGCGTCAGTCGGCCGGAGAGGCAGAATGCGTAAGCCAGGGACCGGCCTGATCCCTCCTACGTGCTGTCAATCCTGCTGCCGCAACCCTCTGTCCGGTCTGATCTTCGACTGGGAATGAACTCTGTATGCCTAAGTCAACCCACGAAATGAACGTTCGAGCGTTGAGCCAGTCAAAGAGGCATAATGCGCAAGCCAGGGATTGGCCTGGTCCCCCTTTGTGTGCTGTCGGTCTCGCTACCACAACACTATGTCCAGCTGGGGCTTAAACATGGAATGAACTCCCTATGCCTAAGACTGGGGATGAGCCCAATCCCCCTCTACGTGTTGTCGATCCCACTGTCGGTCCTGCTACCATAACCCTCGGTCCGGCTAGGGTTTAGACATGCAATGAACTTCGTATGCCTAGGTCAAACCATGAAATGAGGGTGCGGGCACTCAGCCAACCAGAGAGGTAGAATGCGTAAGCCGGGGATCGGTTCGGTCCCCCCTGCATGCTGCCGATCCTACTGTTGGTCCTGCTACCGCAACCCTCAGTCCGGTCCGATCTTAGACTGGGAATGAACTCCGTATGCTTAGACATAGAATGAACTCCGTATACCTAAGCCAACCCACGAAACAAGCGTGCGGGCTTTCAGCCAGTCGGAGAGGCAGAATGCACAAGCCGGGGATCGGTCAGATCCCGCCCTGTTTGCTGTCATTCCTACTGCTGCAACCCTTGGTCCGGTCTGATCTTAGACTGGGAATAAACTCCGTATGCCTAAGTCAACCCATGAAATGAGCATGCAGACGCTGAGCCGACCGAAGGGGCATAATGCGTAAGTCAGGGATTGGCTCGATCCCCCTCTACGTGTTGCCGGTCCCGCTACCACAACCCTCGGTCCGGTTGGGGCTTAGACATGGAATGAACTCCCTATGCCTAAGTCAACCCACAAAACGGGCGTACGGGCACCGAGTTGGCCGATGAGGCATAATGCGTAAGCCGAGGATCAGCCCGATCCCCCTCTGCATGCTGTCGGTCCCACTGCCATAACCCTCGATTCGGTTGGGGGTTAGACATGGAATGAACTCCCTATGCCTAAGCCAACCCATGAAACGGGTGTACGGGCACTCAATCGACCGGAGAGGTGGAATGTGCAAGCCGGGGATCGGTCTGGTCCCCCCTGCGTGCTGCCAATCCTGCTGCCTCAACCCTCGGTCCGATCCGATCTTAGACTGGGAATGACCTCCGTATGCTTAGACTGGGGATGAACTCCGTATGCCTAAGTCAACCCACGAAACGAGCGTGCGGGCGCTCAGTCGACCGGAGAGGCAGGATGCGCAAGCCGGGGATCGAACGAGTGGTAAGTGGGTTCAAGCACATCTTCATATTTTTGCCATGCCAATGCCATTTTTATGGCTTGTAAATTCATACAATGGTCCCCCAAGCCTTGATGTGAAGTTTCGTGGCAAGACGACCCATTTTCTATTTTTCACGATTTTTCAAACTTTTTGCGGTTTGGGATTTTTTCAAATTTTTTTAGAAAGCATTTTGTCCCCAAATTTGGTAGAGATGATCCTAGTATTTTTGTTGCCATGCCTAAAAAAAATTCAGCTAAAAACTCGAACTGGAGAAGATTTTGTGATCATTTGAAAAAAGTGTCCCCATTTTAGACACTTTAATGGCTATTGGCAGCAAACCTATAAAATGTAAAATGCTCTTTAAGGGGGTGTGAGTTCTCGAGGTTCGATGAGGGATAGGGGGCTAATATAAGGGCCAAGTACCAGCAACCATCGCACATCATGTGTGCACACCCCCTGGCCCCCCCAATCGTTGAAACCCCCAATGCCGCCGGTTAGGCTCTCCGGCGATGCTTCAACGATGCTCCGACGATGGTGCCCTGGGCAAAAAAAATGTGGCACCAGCACATGCCTGAGCCCAGCATGTGCACCGTGGCTCAAACTCTTAGACTGGGAATGAGCTTCGTATGCTTAAACATGGAATGAACTCCGTATGCCTAAGCCAACCTACGAAACGAACGTGTAGGGGCTCAGCCGGTCGGAGAGGCAGAATGCGCAAGCTAGGGACCGACCCAGTCCCCCCTTACGTGCTGTTGATCCTATTGTCACAACCCTCGATCCAATCCAATCTTAGACTGGGAATGAACTCCGTATGCCTAAGTCAACCCACGAAATGAGCGTTCGGGCGCTGAGCCGATCGGAGAGGCATAATGTGCAAGCAAGGGATCGACCTGATCCCCCTCTACGTGCTGTCGGTCCCGCTACCACAACCCTCGGTCCGGCTAGGTCTGAGACATGGAATAAACTCCCTATGCCTAAGCCAACCCATGGAACGGGCGTGCGGGCGCTCAACTGGCCGGAGAGGCAGAATGTGCAAGCCAGGGATCTGCCCGATCCCTCCTGTGTGCTACCGATCCTGCTATCGTAACCCTCGGTCTGGTCTGATCTTAGACTGGGATGAACTCCGTATGCTTAGACTGGGAATGAACTCTGTATGCCTAACCAACCCATGAAACGAGTGTGCGGGCGCTCAACCGGTCGGAGAGGCAAAATGCACAAGCCGGGGATAGGCCCAGTCGCCCTCTGCATGCTGTCGATCCTACTGCCGCAACCCTCGATTTGATCCGATCTTAGACTGGGAATGAACACCGTAGGCTTAGACTGGGGATGAACTCCGTATGCCTAAGTCAACCCATGAAACAAGCGTATGGGCGCTAAGTCGGGGATCAGCTCGGTCCCCCCTGCGTGCTGTCGATCCTGCTGTTGCAACCCTCGATCTGGTCTGATCTTAGACTGGGAATGAACTCTGTACGCTTAGACTGGGGATGAACTCCGTATGCCTAAGTCAACCCACGAAACGAGCGTGTGGGAGCTCAACCGACCGGAGAGGCCGGCTGGATAGGCATAATGCGCAAGTCGGGGATCAACCCGATACCCCTCTGCGTGCTGTCGATCCCACCGTCGGTTCTGCTACCATAACCCTCGGTCCGACTGGGGGTTAGACATGGAATGAACTCCGTATGCCTAGGTCAACCCACGAAATGAGTGTGCGGGCACTGAACCGACCGAAGAGGCAGAATGCGCAAGTTGGGGATCGATCTGGTCCCCCCCTGCGTGCTGTCGATCCTGCTGCTGGTCCTGCTACCGTAACCCTCGACGTGGTATGATCTTAGACTGGGAATGAACTCCGTATGCTTAGACATGGAATGAACTCTGTATGCCTAAGCCAACCCATGAAATGAGCGTGCGGGCGCTCAGCCGACCGGAGAGGTAGAATGCACAAGCCGGGGATGGGTGCTGTCCCCCCCTCCATGTTGTCGATCCTGCTACCGCAACCCTCGGTCCGATCTGATCTTAGACTGGGAATGAACTCCGTATGCCTAAGTCAACCCACAAAAGGAGCGTACGGGCACTGAGCCAGTCGGATAGGCATATTGTGCAAGCCGGGGATCGACCCGATCCGCCTCTGCATGCTGTCGGTCCTGCTGCCACAACCCTTGGTCCGGCTAGGGCTTAGACATGGAATGAACTCCCTATGCCTAAGCCAACCCATGAAACGAGCGTTCGGGTGCTCAGCCGGTCGGAGAGGCAAAATGCACAAGTCGGGGATTTGCCTGGTCCCCCCTACGTGCTACCGATCCTACTGTCGCAACCCTCGATCTGGTCTGATCTTAGACTGGGAATGAACTCTGTATGCTTAGTCTGGGAATGAACTTCGTATGCCTAAGCTAACCCACGAAATGAGCGTACGGGCGTTCAGCTAGCCGGAGAGGCAGAATGCATAAGTCGGGTACAAGCTCGGTCCCCCCTGTGTGCTATCGATCCTGCTATCGCAACCCTCGATTCGGTTTGATCTTAGGCTGGGAATAAACTCTGTATGCCTAGACTGAGGATAGACACTGTATGCCTAAGTCAACCCAAGAAATGAGCGTATGGGCGCTCAATCGGCGATCGGCCTGGTCCCTCCTATGTGCTATCGATCCTGCTGCTGTAACCCTCGGTCCGGTTCGATCTTAGATAGGGAATGAACTCCGTATGCTTAGATTGAGGATGAACTCCGTATGCCTAAGTCAACCCATGAAACGAGGTGTGGGTGCTCAACCGATCGGGGAGGCAGAATGCGCAAGCCGAGGATCAGCTCGGACCCCCCTGTGTGCTGTCGATCCTGTTGTCGCAACCCTTGGTCCGGTCCGATCTTAGACTGGGAATGAACTCAGTATGCTTAGACTGGGGATGAACTCCGTATTCCTAAGTCAACCCACGAAACGAGCGTGCGAGCGTTTAGCCGATCAAAGAGGCCGGTCGAAGAGGCATAATGAGCAAGTTTGGGATCAACCCGATCCATCTCTGCTTGCTACCGATCCCGCTGCCAGTCTTGCTGCCATAACCTTCTGTTCGACTGGGGCTTAGACATGGAATGAACTCCGTATGCTTAAGCCAACCCACGAAACGAGCGTACGGGTGCTCAATCGGCCAGAGAGGTAGAATGCGTAAGTCAGGAATCGGCCTGATCCCCCCTGCGTGCTACCGATCCTGCTGCTGGTCCTGCTACCGTAACCCTCGATCCGATCTGATCTTAGACTGGGAATGAACTTCGTATGCTTAGACATGGACTAAACTCCGTATGCCTAAGCCAACCCATGAAACGAGCGTATGGGCGCTCAACCGGCCGAAAAGGCAGAATGCGAAAGCCGGGGATCGGTCCGGTCCCCCCTGCGTGCTGCTGATCCTGCTGTCGCCACCCTCGGTCCGGTCTGATCTTAGATTGGGAATGAACTTCGTATGCTTAGACTGGGGATGAACTCTGTATGCTTAAGTCAACCCACGAAATGAGCGTACGGACGTTTAATCGACCAGAGAGGCAGGATACGCAAACCGGGGATCGAACGGGTGGTAGGTGGGTTCAAGCACATCTTCATATTTCTGCCATGCCAATGCCATTTTTGTGGCTTGTAAATTCGTACAACGGTGCCCTAAGCTTCCATGTGAAGTTTCATGGCAAGATGACCCATTTTCTATTTTTCACGATTTTTGAAACTTTTTACGATTCAGGATTTTTTAAAATTTTTTTAGAAAGAGTTTTATCCCTAAATTTGGTAGAGGTGATCCTTGAATTTTTTTTGGCATGCACAAAAACATTCAGCTAAAAACTCAAAGTGGAGAAGATTTTGTGACCATTTGAAAAAAGTGTCCCCATTTCAGACACTTTAATGGCTACTGGCAGCAAACCTATAAAATCTCAAATGCTCTTTAAGGGGGTGTGAGTTCTCGAGTATTGATGAGGGACAGGGGGCCAATATAAGGGCCAAGTACCAGCACCCATCGAACATAATGTGCACACACCCCCTGGCCCCCCCAATCGTCGAAACGCCCAATGCCATCGGTTAGGCTCTTCGGCGATACCCCGACGATGGTGCCCTGGGTGAAAAAAATGTGGTACCAGCACATGCCCAAGCCCAGCATGTGCACCGTGGCTCAAAATCTTAGAATGGGAATGACCAAGCTAGGGATGGGCTTGATCCCCCCTGCGTGCTGTCAATCCTACTGTCGCAACCCTCGGTCCGGTCTGATCTTAGACTAGGATTGAACTTTGTAAGCCTAAGTCAACCCACAGAACGAGTGTGCGGGCGCTGAGCCGACCAAAAAGGCATCATGAGGAAATCGGGGATTTGCCCGATACCCCTCTACGTGCTGCCAGTCCCGCTACCACAACCCTCGGTCTGGCTGGGGCTTAGACATGGAATGAACTCCTTATGCCTAAGCCAACCCATGAAACGGGCTCGCGGGTGCTCAATCGACCGAAGAGGTAGAATGCGCAAGTCGGGGATCGACTCGGTCCCCCTTGCGTGCTGTCGATCCTACTACCACAACCCTCGGTCCAGTTCGATCTTAGACTGGGAATAAACTCTGTATGCTTAGACTGGGGATGAATTCCGTATGCCTAAGTCAACTCACGAAACGAGCGTGTAGGCACTCAACCTACCAGAGAGGTAAGATGCGCAAGCCGGAGATCGAACAGGTGGTAGGTGGGTTCAAGAACATCTTCATATTTCTGCCATCCCAATGCCATTTTTATGGCGTGTAAATTCATACAATGGTCCCCTAAGCTTTCACGTGAAGTTTCACGGCAAGACGACCCATTTTCTATTATTCATGCTTTTTGAAACTTTTTACGGTTCGGGATTTTTTAAAATTTCTTTAGAAAGTGTTTTCTCCCAAATTTTGGTAGACATGATCCTTGTAGTTTTGTTGAAATGCACAAAAAAATTCAGCTAAAAACACGAAGTGGAGAAGATTTTGTGACCGTTTGTAAAAAGTGTCCCCATTTCAGACACTTTAATGGCTACTAGCAGCAAACCTATAAAATCTCAAATGCTCTTTAAGGGGGTGTGAGTTTTTGAGGTTTGATGAGGGATAGGGGGCCAATATAAGGGCCAAGTACCAGCACCCATCGCACATCATGTGCGCACACCCCTCGGCCCCCCCAATCGTCGGAACCCCTAAAGCCGTCGGTTAGGCTCTCTGGTGAAGCTTCGACGATGGTGCCCTGGGCAAAAAAAATGCGGCACCAACACATGCCCGAGCCTAGCATGTGCACTATGGCTCAAAATCTTAGACTGGGAATGAACTCCGTATGCTTAGACATGGAATGAACTCCGTATGCCTAAGCCAACCCACGAAACGAGCGTGCGGGCACTCAGCCAGCCGGAGAGGCATAATGTGCAAGCCGGGAATTGGCCTGGTCCCCTCTGCGTGCTGCCAGTCCTGCTGCCACAACCCTCGATCCGGTTGGGGCTTAGACATGGAATGAACTCCCTATGCCTAAGCCAACCCACGAAACGGGCGTGCGGGCGCTCAGTCGGCCGAAGAGGCAGAATGTGCAAGCCGGGGATCGACCCGGTCCCCCCTGCGTGATGTCGATCCTGCTGTCGCAACCCTTAGTCTGGTCTAATCTTAGAGTGGGAATGAACTCCATCTGCTTAGACTGGGGATGAACTCCGTATGTCTAAGTAAACCCACGAAAAGAGCATGCGGACGCTCAACCGGCCGAAGAGGCCGACTGGAGAGGCATAATGCGTAAGCCAGGTATCAGCTCGATCCCCCTCTACGTGCTGTTGATCCCGCTGCCGGTCTTACTGTCACAACCCTCGGTCCAAATGGGGCTTAGACATGGAATGATCTCCGTATGCCTAAGCCAACCCACGAAACGAGTGTGCGGGTGCTCAGCCGATCGGAGAGGCAGAAAGCGCAAGTCGGGGATCGACCTGGTCCCCCCCTGCGTGCTGTCGATCCTGCTATTGTAACCCTCGATTCGGTCCAATCTTGGAATGGGAATGAACTCTATATGCCTAAGTCAACCCACGAAATGAGCGTGCAGCGCTGATCCGGACGGAGAGGCATAATGTGTAAGCCGAGGATCAACCCGGTCCCCCTCTGTGTGCTACCGATCCCGCTGCGACAACCCTCGGTTCGGCTGGGGCTTAGACATGGAATGAACTCCCTATGCCTAAGCCAACCCATGAAATGGGCGTGCGGGCGCTCAGCCGGTCAGAGCGGCGGAATGTGCAAGCCGGGGATCGGCCTGGTCCCCCTTGTGTGCTGCCGATCCTGCTGCCGCAACCCTCGGTCCGGTCCGATCTTAGACTGGGAATGAACTCCGTATGCTTAGACTGGGGATGAACTCCGTATGCCTAAGTCAACCCACGAAACGAGCGTGCGGGCACTCAGTCGACCAGAGAGGCAGGATGCGCAAGCCGGGGATCGAACGGGTGGTAGGTGGGTTCAAGCACATCTTCATATTTCTGCCATGCCAATGCCATTTTTATGGCTTGTAAATTCATACAATGGTCCCCCAAGCCTTGATGTGAAGTTTCATGGCAAGACAACCCGTTTTCTATTTTTCATGATTTTTCAAACTTTTTGCGGTTCAGGATTTTTTGAAATTTTTTTAGAAAGCGTTTTGTCCCCAAATTTGGTGGAGGTGATCCCTGTATTTTTTTGGGCATGCCCAAAAAAATTCAGCTAAAAACTCGAAGTGGAGAAGATTTTGTGACCATTTGAAAAAAGTGTCCCCATTTTAGACACTTTAATGGCTATTGGCCAGAGAGGCAGAATGCACAAGCCAGGGATCGGCCTGGTCCCCCCTGCGTGCTGTCAATCCTGCTGTCACAACCCTCGGTCTGGTCCAATCTTAGACTGGGAGTAAACTCTGTATGCATAAGTCAACCCACAAAACGAGCGTACGGGCGCTGAGCCGGTCGAAGAGGCATAATGCGCAAGCCGGGGATCGGCTCGGTCCCCATCTGCATACTGCCGGTCCTGCTGCCACAACCCTCAGTCCGGCTGGGGTTTAGACATGCAATGAACTCCATATGCCTAAGCCAACCCATGAAATGGGCGTGCAGGCACTCAGCCGATTGGAGAGGCAAATTGCACAAGCCAGGGATTGACCTGATCCCCCCTGCGTGCTGTCGATCCTGCTGATGCAACCCTTGGTTTGATTCGATCTTAGACTAGGAATGAACTCTGTATGCTTAGACTGGGGATGAACTCCATATGCCTAAGCCTCGGAATGGGTCCGATTTAGAAAAAAGTGTCCCGCTGCCACAACCCTTGATCCAGCTGGGGATTAGACATGGAATGAACTCCCTATGCCTAAACTAACCCATGAAACGGGCGTACGGGCACTCAGCCGGCCGGAGGGCAGAATGCGCAAGCTGGGGATTGACCTGGTCCCCCTCTACATGCTATAGGTCCCGCTGCCACAACCCTCAGTCCGACTGGGGCTTAGACATGGAATGAACTCCCTATGCCTAAGCCAACCCATGAAATGGGCGTGCGGGCACTCAACAGGCCGGAGAGGCAGAAAGTGCTAGTCGGGGATCAGCCCGGTCCCCCTGCATGCTGTCGAGCCTGCTGCCACAACCCTCGGTCCGATTTGATCTTAGACTAGGAATGAACTCCGTATGCTTAGACTGGGGATGAACTCTATATGCCTAAGTCAACCAACGAAATGAGCAATCGAACGCTCAGCCGACCAGAGAGGCAGGATACGCAAGCTGGGGACCGAACGGGTGGTAGGTGGGTTCAAGCACATCTTCATATTTCTGCCATGCCAATGCCATTTTTATGGCTTGTAAATTCATACAATGGTCCCTTAAGCGTTCATGTGAAGTTTCGGGGCATGACGACCCGTTTTCTATTTTTCATGATTTTTAAAACTTTTTACGGTTTAGGAATTTTAAAATTTTTTTAGAAAGAGTTTTGTCCCCAAATTTGGTAGAGGTGATCCTTGTATTTTTGTTGGCATGCACAAAAAAATTCACCTAAAAACTCAAAGTGGAGAAGATTTTGTGACCGTTTGAAAAAGTGTCCCCATTTCATACACTTTAATGGCTACTGGCAGCAAACCTATAAAATCTCAAATGCTCTTTAAGGGGGTGTGAGTTCTTGAGGTTTGATGAGGGATAGGGGGCCAATATAAGGGCCAAGTACCAGCACCCATCACACATCATGTGCGCACACCCCTCAGCCCCCCCAATCGTCGGAACCCCCAATGCCACCAGTTAGCCTCTTCAACGATGTTCTGACGATGGTGCCCCGGGCGAACAAAATGCGGCACCAGTACATGCTCGAGCCCAGCATGTGCACTGTGGCTCAAAATCTTAGACTGGGAATGAACTCCGTATGCTTAGACAAGGAATGAACTCCGTATGCCTAAGCCAACCCAAAAAATAAACGTGCAGTCGCTCAACCGACCGAAGAGGTAGAATACGTAAGTCGGGGATCGGCTTGGTCCCTTTCTGCAGGCTGCCAGTCCTGCTGCCACAGCCCTAGGTCCGATTGGGGCTTAGACATGGAATGAACTCCCTATACCTAAGCCAACCCATAAAACGGGTGTGTGGGTGCTCAGCCGGTCGAAGAGACAGAATGCGCAAGCCAGGGATAGGCCTGGTTCCCCTGCGTTCTGTCGATCCTACTACCGCAACCCTCGATCTGGTCTGATCTTAGACTGGGAATGAACTCCGTATGCTTAAACTGGGGATGAACTCCATATGCTTAGACTGGGGATGAACTCCGTATGCCTAAGTGAACCCACGAAATGAGCGTACGGGCACTCAGCCGGCCAGAGAGGCCGATCAGAGAGGCAGAATGCACAAGCCAGGGATTGGCGCCGATCTTGTATTGGTCCTACTGCCATAACCCTTGCTCCAATCCAATCTTAGACTGGGAATGAGCTCTGTATGCTTAGACATGGAATGAACTCCGTATGCCTAAGCCATCCAATGAAACGAGCGTACGAGCACTCAACCGACCAGAGAGGCATAATGAACAAGTCGAGGATTGACCCGGTCTCCCCCTACGTGCTGTCGATCCCGCTGCCGCAACCCTCGATCCGATCCGATCTTAGACTTGGAATGACTTTCGTATGCCTAATTCAACCCACAAAATGAGCGTTCGGGCACTGAGCCGGCCAAAGAGGCATAATGTGCAAGCTGGGGATAGGCTTGATCCCCCTCTGCGTGCTGTCAGTCTCACTGCCACAACCCTCAGTTCTGCTGGGCCTTAGACATGGAATGAACTCCCTATGCCTAAGCCAACCCATGAAACGGGTGTGCGGGCGCTCAGCCGGTCAGAGAGGCAGAATGCGCAAGTTGAGGATCGACCCGATCCCCACTGCGTGCTACCGATCATTCTATCACAACCCTCAATCCTGTTCGATCTTAGACTGAGAATGAACTTCGTATGCTTAGACTGGGGATGAACTTCATATGCCTAAGTCAACCCATGAAACGAGCGTGGGGACATTCAGCCGACCAAAGAGATAGGATGCGTAAACTGGGGATCGAACGGGTGGTAAGTGGGTTCAAGGACATCTTCATATTTCTGCCATGCCAATGCCATTTTTTATGGCTTGTAAATTCATACAATGGTCCCCTACGCCTTCATGTGACGTTTTGAGGCAAGAAGACCCGTTTTCTATTTTTCACAAATTTTCAAACTTTTTACGGTTCGAGATTTTTTTTAATTTTTTAGAAAGATTTTTGTCCCCAAATTTGGTAAAGAATATACTTGTATTTTTGTTGGCATGCACAAAAAAATTCAGTTAAAAACTCATAGTGGAGAAGATTTTGTGACCGTTTGAATAAAGTGTCCCTATTTCAGACACTTTAATGGCTGCTGGCAGCAAACCTATGAAATCTCAAATGCTCTTTAAGGGGGTGTGAGTTCTCAAGGTTTGATGAGGGATAGGGGAAAAATATAAGGGCCAAGTACCAGCACCCATCGCACATCATGTGCGCACACCTCCCGGACCTCCCAATCGTCGAAACCCCCAATGCCGTCGATTAGGCTCTCCGATGATGCCCCGACGATGGTGCCTGAGCCCAGCATGTGCACCATGGCTTAAACTCTTAGACTGGGAATGAACTCCGTATGCTTAGATGTGGAATGAACTCCGTATGCCTAAGCCAACCCACGAAATGAGCATGCGGGCGCTCAGACGACTGGAGAGGTAGAATGCGCAAGCCGGGGATCTGTCTGATCCCCCCTACATGCTACCGATCCTGCTGCCACAACCCTCAGTCCAGTTAGATCTTAGACTGGGAATAAACTCTATATGCTTAGACTGGGGATGAACTCCGTATGCCTAAGTCAACCCACGAAACGAGTGTGCGGGCGCTCAGCCAACCGGAGAGGTCGACCAGAGAGGCAGAATGCACAAGCTAGGGATTGGCCCGATCCCCCCTGCATGTTGCCGATCCTGCTGCTGGTGCTATTGCCCCAACCCTAGGTCCGGTCTGATCTTAAGACTAGGAATGAACTCCGTATGCTTAGACATGGAATGAACTCCGTATGCCTAAGCCAATCCATGAAACGAGTGTGCAGGTGCTCAGCCAGTCGGAGAGGCAGAATGCGTAAGCTGGGGACCAACCCGATCCCTCCCTGCGTGCTGTCGATCCTGCTATTGCAACCCTCGATCCGGTCCGATCTTAGACTGGGAATGAACTCCGTATACCTAAGTCAACCCACGAAATGAGCGTTTAGGCACTGAGCCGGTCGGAGAGGCATAATGCGCAGGCCGGGGATCGGCCCAATCCCCCTCTATGTGCTGCCGGTCCCGCTGCCACAACAATCGGTCCAGCTGGGGCTTAGACATGGAATGAACTCTCTATACCTAAGCCAACCCATGAAACGGGCGTGTGGGTGCTCAGTCGGTCGGAGAGGCATAATGCACAAGCTAGGAATCGACCCGGTGCCCCGTACGTGTTGCTGATCCTGCTGCCGCAACCCTCCGTCTGATTCGATCTTAGACTGGGAATGAACTTCATATGCTTAGACTGGGGATGAACTCCGTATGCCTAAGCCAAACCATGAAACGAGCATGCGGGCGCTCAACCAGTCGGAGAGGTAGAATACACAAGCCAGGGATCGACCCGATCCCCCCTGCGTACTGTCGATCCTGCTACTGGTCCTGCTGTCGCAACCCTCGGTCTGGTCCGATCTTAGACTGGGAATGAACTCCGTCTGCTTAGACATGGAATGAACTTCGTATGCCTAAGCCAACCCACGAAATGAGTGTGTGGGTGCTCAGTTGGCCGGAAAGGTAGAATGCGTAAGCCGGGGACCGGTTCGATCCCCCCAACGTGCTGTCGATCCTGCTGTCGCAACCCTCGGTCTGATTCGATCTCAGATTGGGAATGAACTCCGTATGCCTAAGTCAACCCACGAAACGAACGTGCGGGCGTTGAGCCGGCCGAAGAGGCATAATCTGCAAGCTAGGGATCAGCTCGATCCCCCTCTGCGTGCTGTCGGTCCTGCTGCCACAACCCTTGGTCCGACTGGGGCTTAGACATGGAATGAACTCCCTATGCCTAAGCCAACCCACGAAATGGGTGTATGGGCGGGCCGGAGAGGCAGAATCCGTAAGTCGAGGATCGACCCGGTCCCCCTGCGTGCTGTCGATCCTGCGTTGAAACCCTCGGTCCGATCCAATCTTAGACTGGGAATGAGCTCCGTATGCTTAGACTGGGGATGAACTCTGTATGCCTAAATCAACCCATGAAACGAGTGTGTGGGAGCTCAACCGACCGGAGAGGCCGGTCAGAGAGGTAGAATGCGTAAGCTGGGGATTAGCTCGATCCCCCCTTACGTGCTACCGATCCTGCTGATGGTCCTACTGTCGTGACCCTCGATCCGGTCTGATCTTAGATTGGGAATGAACTCCGTATGCTTAGACATGGAATGAACCCCGTATGCCTAAGCCAACCCAGGAAACGAGCATGTGGGGTCTGGGTACTGTCGATTCTGCTACCGTAACCCTCGGTCCAATTTGATCTTAGACTGGGAATAAACTCTGTATGCCTAAGACAACCCACGAAATGTGCGTTCGGGTGCTGAGTCGGCCGAAAAGGCATAATGCGTAAGCCGGGGATCGACCCGATCCCCCCAGCGTGCTATCGATCCCGCTGCCATAGCCCTCGGTTTGGTTGGGGCTAAGACATGGACTGAACTCCCTATCCCTAAGCCAAGCCACGAAACGGGCATGCGGGCGCTCAGTCGGTCGGAGAGGCAGAATGCGCAAGCCGGGGATCAGCCCGATCCCCTTGCGTGCTGTCGATCCTGCTGTCGTAACCTTCGGTCCGATCCGATCTTAGACTGGGAATGAACTCTGTATGCTTAGACTGGGGATGAACTCCGTATGCCTAAGTCAACCCACAAAACGAGCGTACGGGTGCCCAGCCAGCCGGAGAGGCATAATGCGCTAGCCAAGGATCGGATTGGTCCCCCTTGCATCCTGTCGATCTTGTTGCTGCTCCTGCTACCGCAACCCTTGGTCCGGTCTGATCTTAGACTGGGAAGGAACTCCGTATGCTTAGACATGGAATGAACTCCGTATGCATAAGCCAACCCACGAAACGAACGTGCGGGTGCTCAACCAACCGAAGAGGTAGAATGCGTAAGCCGGGGACCGACCCGATCCCCCCTGCGTGCTGTCGATCCTACTACCGTAACCCTCGATTCGATCCAATCTTAGATTGGGAATGAACTCCGTATGCCTAAGTCAACCCACGAAACGAGTGTTTGAGCACTGAGCCAGCCGGAAAGGCATAATGCGCAAGCCGAGGATCGGCCCGATCCCCCTTTGCGTGATGTTGGTCCCGCTACCACAACCCTCGATCTAGCTGGGGCTTAGACATGGAATGAACTCACTATGCCTAAGCCAACCCACAAAACGGGCGTGCGGGCGCTCAGCCGATCGGAGAGGTAGAATGCACAAGCCAAGGATCGTCCTGGTCCCCTACATGCTGTCGATCCTACTACCGTAACCCTCGTTTCGATCTGATCTTAGACTGGGAATGAACTCGTTATGCTTAGACTGGGGATGAACTCCATATGCCAAAGTCAACCCACGAAACGAGTGTACAAGCGCTCAATCGGACGGAGAGGCCATCCGAAGAGGCATAATACGCAGGCTGGGGATTAGCCTGGTCCTCTTCTACGTACTACCGATCCCGTTACCATTCCTGCTGCCACAACCCTCAATCCGGTTGGGGCTTAGACATGGAATGAACTCCCTATGCCTAAGCCAACCCACGAAATGGACGTGCGGGTGCTCAGTCAGATGGAGAGGCAGAATGCGTAAGCTAGGGATCAGTTCGGTCCCCCCTGCGTGCTCCGATGATGCTCCAGCGATGGTGGCCCGAGTGAAAAAAATGCGGCACCAGCACATGCTTGAGCCCAACATGTGCACTGTGGCTCAAACTCTTAGACCGGGAATGAACTCCGTATGCTTAGACATGGAATGAACTCCGTATGCCTAAGCCAACTCATGAAACGAGCGTGTGGGCGTTCAGCCAGCCTGAGAGACAAAATACGCAAGATGAACATTAGCCCGATCCCCCTCTGCGTGCTGTCGGTCCCGCTGCCACAACCCTCAGTCCAACTGTGGCTTAGACATGGAATGAACTCCCTATACCTAAGCCAACCCACGAAACGGGCGGGCGGGTGCTTAGCCGGTCGGAGAAGCAGAATGCGCAAGCCGGGGATCGACCCGATCCCCCTTACGTGCTGCCAATCTTGCTACCGCAACCCTTGCTCCGGTTTGATCTTAGACTAGGAATGAACTCCGTATGCTTAGACTGAGGATTAACTCTGTATGCCTAAGTCAACCCACGAAACGAGCGTTCGGGCATTGAGTCGGCCGGAGAGGCATAATGCATAAGCCGGGGGTCGACCCGGTCTCCCCTATGTGCTGTCGATCCTACTGTCGTAACCCTCAGTTCGGTTTGATCTTAGACTGGGAATGAACTCCATATGCTTAGACTGGGGATGAACTCCGTATGGCTAAGTCAACCCATTAAACGAGCGTGCGGGCGCTCAATCGGCCGGAGAGGTAGGTCGGGGAGGCATAATGCATAAGCCAGGGATCAGCCCGATCCCCCTCTGTGTGCTGTCGATCTCCCTACCGGTCCTACTACCTCAACCCTCGGTCCGATTGGGGCTTAGACATGGAATGAACTCCGTATGCCTAAGCCAACCGACGAAATGAGCGTGCGGGTGCTCAGCCGACCAGAGAGGCAAAATGCGTAAGCCGAGGATCGACCTGGTCCCCCCTTACGTGCTACCGATCCTATGCTGGTCCTGCTACCGTAACCCTCAGTCTGGTCCGATTTTAGACTGGGAATGAACTCCGTATGCCTAAGCCAACCCATGAAACGAGCGTGCGGGCACTCAACCGGTCAGAGAGGCAGAATGCGTAAGCCGAGGACCGACCCAATCCCCCCTACGTGCTGTCGATCCTACTGTCGTAACCCTTGATCCAGTCCAATCTTAGACTAGAAATGAAGTCCGTATGCCTAAGTCAACCCACGAAACAAGCGTGCGGGCGTTGAGCTAGCCGAAGAGGCATAATGTGCAAGTCGAGGATCGGCCCGATCCCCCTCTGCGTGCTGTCGGTCTCACTGTCACAACCCTTGGTCTGGCCGGGGCTTAGACATGGAATGAACTCCTTATGCCTAAGCCAACCCACGAAACGGGCGTGCGGGCGCTCAGCCGACCGAAGAGGCAGAATGCGCAAGCTGGGGATAGGACCGATCCTCCCCTACGTGCTGTCGATCCTACTGTCGCAACCCTCGGTTTGGTCCGATCTTAGACTGCGAATGAACTTCATATGCTTAGACTGGGAATGAATTTCGTATGGCTAAGTCAACCCATGAAACGAGCGTGCGAACGCTCAGCTGACCAGAGAGGCAGGATGCGCAAGCCAGGGATCAAACGGGTGGTAGGTGGGTTCAAGCAAATCTTTATATTTCTTCCATGCCAATGCCATTTTTATGGCTTTTAAATTCAAAAAATGGTCCCCTACACCTTCATGTGAAGTTTCGTGGCAAGACGACCCGTTTTCTATTTTTCATGATTTTTGAAACTTTTTACGGTTCAGGATTTTTTAAAATTATTTTAGAAAGAGTTTTGTCCCCAAATTTGGTAGAGGTTATACTTGTATTTTTATAGGCATGCACAAAAAAATTCAGCTAAAATTTCGAAATGGAGAAGATTTTATGACCGTTTGAAGAAAGTGTCCCCATTTCAGACACTTTAATGGCTACTGGCAGCAAACCTATAAAATCTCAAATGCTCTTTAAAGGGGTGTGAGTTCTCGAGGTTTGATGAGGGATAGGGGGCCAATTTAAGGGCAAAGTACCAGTACCCATCGCACATCATGTGCGCACACCCCCCCGGGCCCCCCAATCGCCAAAACCCCCAATGCTGCCGGTTAGGCTCTCCGACGATGCTCAACGATAGTTCCACGAGCAAAAAAAATGTGGCACCAGCACATGCTTGAGCCCAGCATGTGCACCATGGCTCAAACTCTTAGACTGGGAATGAACTTCGTATGCATAGACATGGAATGAACTCCGTATGCCTAAGCCAACCCATGGAACGAGTGTGCGGGCGCTCAACCGGTCGGAGAGGTAGAATGCGCAAGCCGAGGATCAGCCCGATCCCCCTCTGCATGCTGTTGATCCTACTGCCACAACCCTCGGTCCAGCTGGGGCATAGACATCGAATAAACTCCCTATGCCTATGCTTAAGTCAACCCATAAAAAGAGCGTGTGGGCGTTGAGCCGGTCGGAGAGGCATAGTGTGCAAGCAGAGGATCGACCTGATCCCTCTTTGTGTGCTGTCGATCCCACTACCACAACCATCGATCCGACTAGGGCTTAGACATGGAATAAACTCCCTATGCCTAAGCCAACCCGTGAAACGGGCGTGCGGGCCCTCCACCGATCGGAGAGGCAGAATGCGCAACCCAAGGATCAGCCCGGTCCCCCCTGTGTGCTCCGACGATGCTCCAGCAATGGTGCCCCGAGTGAAAGAAATGCGGCACCAGCACATGCCCCAGCCCAGCATGTGCACTGTGGCTCAAACTCTTAGACTGGGAATGAACTCCGTATGCTTAGAAATGGAATGAACTCCGTATGCCTAAGCCAACCCACGAAATGAGCGTGCGGGCGCTCAGCCGGCCGGAGAGACAGAATGCGCAAGCCGGGGACCGGTCCGATCCCCCCTGCATGCTACCGATCCTGCTGCCACATCCCTCAGTCCAATTCGATCTTAGGCTAGGAATGAACTCCGTATGCTTAGACTGGGGATGAACTCCGTATGCCTAAGTCAACCCACAAAACGAGCGTGCGGGTGCTCAACCGACCAGAGAGGTATGCCAGAGAGGTAGATTGTGCAAGCAGGGGATCGACCCGATCCACCCTGCGTGCTACGGATCCTGCTGCTGGTCCTGCTATGATAACCCTCGGTCCAATCCGATCTTAGACTGGGAATGAACTCCGTATGCTTAGACATGGAATGAACTTTGTATGCCTAAGCCAACCCACGAAACGAGCATGCGGGTGCTCAGCCGATCGGAGAGGTAGAATGTGCAAGCCAGGGACCAGCCCGATCCCCTCCTATGTGCTGTCGATCCTGCTACCGCAACACTCGATCCGGTCCGATCTTAGACTGGGAATGAACTCCGTATGCCTAAGTCAACTCATGAAACGAGCATTCGGGCGCTAAGCCAACCGGAGAGGCATAATGCGCACTCCGGGGATCGGCCTGGTCCCCCTCTACATGATGTCAGTCCCGCTACCACAACCCTCAGTCCAGCTGGGGCTTAGACATGGAATGAACTCCCTATGCCTAAGCCAACCCATGAAACGGGCGTGTGGGCGCGCAGCCGACCGGAGATGTCGGCTGGAGAGGCATAATGTGCAAGCCGGGGATCAACTCGATCCCGCTTTGCGGGTTGCCGATCCCGTTACTGGTCTGCTACCACAACCCTCGGTCCGACTGGGGCTTAGACATGGAATGAACTCTGTATGCCTAAGCCAACCCATGAAACGAGCGTGCGGGTGCTAAGCCGACTGGAGAGGCAGAATGCGCAAGCCAGGGACCAACCCGATCCCCTTCTACATGCTATCAATCCTACTGCCACAACACTCGGTCCGATCCGATCTTAGACTGGGAATGAAATTTGTATGCCTAAGTCAACCCACGAAACGAGCGTTCGGGCGCTCAGCCAGCCAAAGAGGCAAAATGCGCAAGCCGAGGATCGGCCCGGTCCCCCTCTGCATGATGTCGGTCCCATTGCCATAACCCTCGGTCCAGCTGGGGCTTAGACATGGAAACAATGCCCTATGCCTAAGCCAACCCATGAAACAGGTGTGTGGGCGCTCAGCCGACCAGAGATGCCAGCCGGAAAGGCATATTGCGCAAGCCGGGGATCAGCTCGATCCCCTTTTGTGGGCTGTCGATCCTGCTGCTGGTCTTGCTGCCACAACCCTCGGTCCGACTAGGGCTTAGACATGGAATGAACTCCGTATGCCTAAGCCAACCCAAGAAATGAGCATGCGGGCGCTCAACCGACCGGAGAGGCAGAATGTACAAGTCGGGGATCGGCTCGATCCCCCACTGCGTGCTATCGATCCTACTGCTGGTCTTGCTATCGCAACCCTTGGTCCTATCCGATCTTAGATTGGGAATGAACACCGTATGCTTAGACATGGAATGAACTCCATATGCCTAAGCCAACCCATGAAACGAGTGTGCAGGCGCTCAACCGACCGGAGAGGTAGAATACACAAGTTGGGGACCGACTTGGTCCCCCCTGCGTGCTATCGATCTTGCTACCGCAACCCTCGGTTCGGTTCGATCTTAGACTGGGAATGAACTCTGTATGCCTAAGTCAACCCACGAAACGAGTGTGCGGGTGCTGAGCCGACTGGAGGGGTGTAACGCGTAAGCTGGGGATTGGCGCGAACTCCCTCTGCGTGCTGTCGATCCTGCTGCCACAACCCTTGGTTTGGCTGGGGCCTAGACATGGAATGAACTCCCTATGCCTAAGCCAACCCATGAAACGGGCGTACGGGCACTCAGCCGGCCGGAGAGGCAGAATGCGCAAGCCGGGGATCGACTCGGTCCCTCCTGTATGCTATCGATCCTACTGCCGCCACCCTAGGTCTGGTCCGATCTTAGACTGGGAATGAACTCTGTATGCTTAGACTGGGGATGAACTCCGTATGCCTAAGTCAACGCATGAAATGAGAATACGAACGCTCAGCCGACCAGAGAGACAGGATGCGCAAGCCGAGGATCGAACTGGTGGTAGGTGGGTTCAAGCACATCTTCATATTTCTGCCATGCCAATGCCATTTTTACAGCTTTTAAATTCATAAAATGGTCCCCTACACCTTGATGTTAAGTTTCGTGGCAAGACGACCCGTTTTCTATTTTTCACAATTTTCGAAACTTTTTGCGGTTCGAGATTTTTTAAAATTTTTTTAGATGGAGTTTTGTCCCCAAATTTGGTAGAGGTGATCGTTATACTTTTGTTGGCATGCATAAAAAAATTCAAATAAAAACTTGGAGTGGAGAAGATTTTGTGACAGTTTGAAAAAAGTGTCCCTATTTCAGACACTTTAATAGCTACTGCTAGGAAACCTATAAAATCTCAAATGCTCTTTAAGGGGGTGTGTGTTGTCAAGGTTTGATGAGGGATAGGGGGCCAATATAAGGGCAAAGTATGAGCAGCCTTCACACATCATCTGCGCACACCCCCCGGCCCCCCCAATCGCCAGAACCCCCAATGCCACCGGTTAGGCTCTCCGACGATGCTCCGACGACGCTCCGACGATGGTGCCCCGAGCAAAAAAATTGCGGCACCAACACATGCCCGAGCCTAGCATGTGCACCGTGGCTCAAAATCTTAGACTAGGAATGAACTCCGTATGCTTAGACATGGAATGAACTCCGTATGCCGAAGCCAATTCATGAAACAAGCGTGCGGGCGCTCAGCCAACCGAAGAGGCAGAATGCACAAGTCGAGGATCGGCTCGGCCCCCCCTACATGCTATCGATCCTGTTGCTAGTCCTGCTACCGTAACCCTCGGTCTGGTCTGATCTTAGACTAGGAATGAACTTCGTATGCTTAGACATGGAATGAACTCCGTATGCCTAAGCCAACCCATGAATGAGCGTACGGGCGCTCAACCGACCGGAGAGGCAGAATGCACAAGTCGGGGATCGACCCGGTTCCCCCTTGCATGCTGTCGATCTTGCTGCCGCAACCCTCAGTCTGGTCTGATCTTAGATTGGGAATGAACTCCGTATGCCTAAGTCATCCCACGAAACGAACGTACAGGCGTTGAGGCAGCCACAGAGGCATAATGCACAAGCCGGGGATCGACCCGATCCCCTTCTGCATGCTGCCGGTGCTGCTACCCCAACCCTCAATCTGGCTGGGGCTTAGGCATGGAATGAACTCCCTATGCCTAAGCCAACCCATGAAATGGTCGTGTGGGCACTCAATTGGTCGGAGAGGCAAAATGCACAAGCCAGGGATCAGCCCGGTCCCCCTTGCATGCTACCGATCCTGCTGTCGCTACCCTCGGTCTGGTTCGATCTTTGACTGGGAATAAACTCTGTATGCTTAGACTAGGGATGAACTCTATATGCCTAAGTCAACCCATGAAATGAGCGGGCGGGCGCTCAGCTGGCCGAAGAGGCTGGCCGGAGGGCAGAATACGTAAGTTGAGGATCGGCCCGATCCCCCCTACATGTTGTCAATCCTGTTGCTGGTTCTACTGTCGCAACCCTCGGTCCAGTCTGATCTTAGACTGGGAATGAACTCCATATCCTTAGACATGGAGTGAACTCCGTATGCCTAAGCCAACCCATAAAATGAGCGTACGGGTGCTCAACCGGCCAGAGAGGCAGAATGCACAAGCCGGGGACCGGCCTGGTCCCCCCTACATGCTATCAATCCTACTACCGCAACCCTCGGTCCAGTCTGATCTTAGATTGGGAATGAACTCCGTATGCCTAAGTCAACCCACGAAACGAGCGTTCGGGTGATGAGCCCGTCGGAGAGGCATAATGCGCAAGCCGGAGATCAGCTCAGTCTTCCTTATGTGCTACCGGTCTCGCTGCCACAACCCTCAATCCGGCTGGGGCTTAGACATGGAATGAACTCCCTATGCCTAAGCCAACCAATGAAACAGGCGTGCGGGCGCTCAGCTGGCCGGAGAGGCAGAATGCACAAGCCGCGGATCGGCCTGGTCCCCCCTTACGTGCTGCCGATCCTGCTGTTGGTCCTGCTACCGCAACCCTCGATACGGTTCGATCCTAGACTGGGAATGAACTCTGTATGCTTAGACATGGAATGAACTCCGTATGCAAAAGTCAAACCACGAAACGAGCATGCGGGCACGGAGCCGGCCGAAGAGGCATAATGTGCAAGTCGGGGATCAGCCCGATCCCCCTTTACGTGTTATAGGTCCCACTGCCATAACCTTCGATCCAGCTGGGGCTTAGACATTGAATGAACTCCCTATGCCTAAGCCAACCCACGAAACGGGCGTACGGGCATTCAGTCGATCGGAGAGGCAGAATGTGCAAGCCAGAGATCGGCCCAGTCCCCCCTGCGTGCTGTCGATCCTGCTGTCGCAACCCTTGATCCGGTCTGATCTTAGACTGGGAATGAACTTCGTATTCTTAGATTGGGGATGAACTCCGTATGCCTAAGTCAACCCATGAAACGAGCGTGCGGGCGCTCAGTCGGCCAAAGAGGCATAATGCGCAAGCCGGGGATCAGCCCGATCCCCCTCTGCATGCTGTTGATCCCCTTGCCGATCCTGCTGCCACAACCCTCGGTCCAACTGGGGCTTAGACATAGAATGAACTCCGTATGGCTAAGCCAACCCACAAAATGAGCGTACGGGCGCTTAACCGATCGAAGAGGCAGAATGTTTAACCCAGGGATGGGCCTGATCCCCCTCTGCGTGCTATCGATCCTACTGCTGGTCCTGCTGTTGCAACCTTCGATTCGATCCGATCTTATACTGGGAATAAGCTCCGTATGCTTAGACATGGAATGAACTGTCTATGCCTAAGCCAACCCATGAAACGAGCGTGCGGGCGCTCAACCGCCCGGAGAGGCAAAATGCACAAGCCGGGGATCGGTCCGGTCCCTCTCCGCGTGCTATCGATCTTGCTGCCACAACCTTCAGTCCGATCTGATCTTAGACTAGGAATGAACTCCGTATGCCTAAGCCAACCCACAAAACGAGCGTGCGGGTGCTCAACTGGCCGAAGAGGCAGAATGCATAAGCCGAGGATCGGCCTAGTCCCCCCTACGTGCTGTCGATCCTGCTACTACAACCCTCGATTTGGTCTGATCTTATACTGGGAATGAACTCCGTATGCTTAGACATGGAATGAACTCTGTATGCCTAAGCCAACCCACAAAACGAGCATGCGGCCACTCAGCCGACCAGAGAGGCAGGATGTGCAAGCCGAGGATTGAACGGGTGGTAAGTGGGTTCATGCACATCTTCATATTTCTACCATGCCAATGCCATTTTTATGGCTTGTAAATTCAAACAATGGTCCCCTAAGCCTTCATGTGAAGTTTCGTGGCAAGACGACCCGTTTTCTATTTTTCATGATTTTGGAAACTTTTACGGTTCAGGATTTTTTAAAATTTTTTTAGAAAGAGTTTTGTAACCAAATTTGGTAGAGGTGATCCTTGTATTTTTTTTGGCATGCATAAAAACATTCAGCTAAAAACTCGAAGTGGAGAAGAATTTGTGACCATTTGAAAAAAGTGTCCGCATTTCAGACACTTTAATGGCTACTGGCAGCAAACCTATAAAATCTCAAATGCTCTTTAAGGGGGTGTGAGTTCTCGAGGTTTGATAAGAGATAGAGGGCCAATATAAGGGCTAAGTACGAACACCCATCACACATCATGTGCACACACCCCCCCGGACCCCCCAATCGTCGGAACCCCCAATGTCACCGATTAGGCTCTCCGACGATGCTCCGATGATGGTGCCCCAGGCGAAAAAAATGCGGCCCCAACACATGCCCAAGCCCAGCATGTGCACCGTGGCTCAAAATATTAGACTGGGAATGAACTCTGTATGCTTAGGCATGGAATGAACTCCATATGCCTAAGCCAACCCACGAAATGAGCAAGCGGGCACTCAGCCAGCTGGAGAGGTAGAATGTGCAAGCCAGGGATCGACTCGGTCCCCCTTGCGTGCTGTGGATCCTGCTGCCACAACCCTTGGTCTGGTTTGATTTTAGACTATGAATGAACTTCGTATGCATAAGTCAACCCATGAAATGAGCGTGCGGGCGTTGAGCCAGCCGAAGAGGCATAATGTGTAAATCGAGGATCAACCTGGTCCCGCTCTGCGTGCTATCGATCTCGCTGCCACAACCTTCGGTTTGACTGGGGCTTAGATATGGAATGAACTCCCTATACCTAAGCCAACCCATGAAATAGGCATGCAGGTGCTCAATCGATCGGAGAGGTAGAATGCACAAGCCAGGGATCGACTCGGTCCCTCCTACATGCTATCGATCCTACTGTCGGAGCCCTCTGTTCGGTCTGATCTTAGACTGGGAATGAACTCCATATGCTTAGACTAGGGATGAACTCCGTATGCCTAAGTCAACCCATGAAACGAGCGTACGGACGATCAGTCGGTCGAAGAGGCCGACCGAAGTAGCATAATATGTAAGCCAAGGATCAGCCCGGTCCTCCTCTACGTGATGCCGATCCCGCTGTTGGTCTTCCTACCACAACCCTCGGTTCGACTGGGGCTTAGACATGGAATGAACTCCGTATGGCTAAGCCAACCCACGAAATGAGCAACAGGTGGTCAGTCGGCCAGAGAGCCTAAATGCACAAGTCGGGGATCGACCCGATCCCCCCTGCGTGCTAACGATCCTGTTGCTGGTCCTGCTGTCGCAACCCTCGATCCGGTCTGATCTTAGACTGGGAATGAACTCTGTATGCTTAAGTCAACCCACGAAACGAGTGTGTGGGCGTTGAGCTGGCCAAAGAGGCATAATGTGCAAGGCAGGGATCGACCCGGTCCCCCTCTGCGTGCTATCGATCCCACTGCCACAACCCTCTATCCGAATGGGGCTTAGACATGGAATGAACTCCCTACGCCTAAGCCAACCCACGAAATGGGTGTGCGGGCACTCAACTGGTCAGAGAGGTAGAATGCGCAAGTCGGGGATCGGTCCGGTCCTTCCCTGCGTCCTGTCGATCCTGCTGCTGGTCCTACTGCCGTAACCCTCAGTCCAATTCGATCTTAGACTGGGAATGAACTTTGAATGCTTAGACATGGAATAAACTCTGTATGCCTAAGCCAACCCATGAAACGAGCGTGCGGGCACTCAGTCGACCGGAGAGGCAGAATGCATAAGCCAGGGATTGACCCAGTCTCCCCTACGTGTTATTGGTCCTGCTACCGCAACCCTCGGTCTGGTCTGATCTGATCTTAGACTGGGAATGAACTCCGTATGCTTAGACATGGAATGAACTCCATATGCCTAGGCCAACCCACGAAACGAGCGTGCGAGCACTCAGCTGGTCGGAGAAGCTGGTCTGAGAGGCATAATGCCCAAGCCGGGGATCAGCCCGATCCCCCTCTACGCGCTGCTGATGCCGTTATTGGTCCTATTGCTAGAACCCTCGATCCGACTGGGGCTTAGACATGGAATGAACTCCGTATGCCTAAGCCAACCCAAGAAACGAGCATGCGGGTACTTAATCGATCAGAGAGGCAGAATGCACAAGCCGGGGATTAGCTCTATACCCCCTACGTACTATCGATCCTACTGCTGTAACCCTCGATCCGGTCTGATCTTAGACTAGGAATTAACTCCGTATGCTTAGACATGGAATGAACTCCATATACCTAAGCCAACCAACGAAACGAGCGTGCGGGCGCTCAGCCGGCCAGAGAGGTAGAATGCATAAGTCGGGGATCGACTCACCCCCCTGCATGCTGTTGATCCTATTACGCAACCCTCAGTCTGGTCCAATCGTAGACTGGGAATGAACTCCGTATGCCTAAGTCAACCCACAAAATGAGTGTGCGGCTGTTAAGCCGGCCAGAGAGGCATAATACGCAAGCTGGGGATCGCCCCGGTCCCCCTCTGCGTGCTGCCGGTCTCGCTGCCACAACCCTCGGTTTGACTGGGGCTTAGACATGGAATGAACTCCTTATGCCTAAGCCAACCCACGAAACGGGTGTGCGGGCGCTCAGCCGGCCGGAGGGGCAGAATGCGCAAGCCAGGGATTGTCTCGGTCCCCCCTGCGTGCTGTCGATCCTGCTGTCGCAACCCTCGGTCTGGTCCGATCTTCGACTGGGAATGAACTCCGTGTGCTTAGACTGGGGATGAACTCCGTATGCCTAAGTCAACCCATGAAACGAGCGTGCGGGTGCTCAGCCGACCAGAGAGACAGGATGCGCAAGCCGGGGATCGAACGGATGGTAGGTGGGTTCAAGCACGTCTTCATATTTTTGCAATGCCAATGCCATTTTTATGGCGTGTAAATTCATACATTGGTCCCCTAAGCCTTCATGTGAAGTTTCTTGGCAAGACGACCCGTTTCTATTTTTCACGATTTTTGAAACTTTTTACGGTTCGAGATTTTTTAAAACTTTTTTAGAAAGAGTTTTGTCCCCAAATTTGGTAGAGGTCATCCCTGTATTTTTTTGGCATGCACAAAAAAAATTCAGCTAAAAACTCGAAGTGGAGAAGATTTTGTGACCATTTGAAAAAAGTGTCCCATTACAGACACTTTAAAGGCTACTGGCAGCAAACCTATAAAATCTAAACTGCTCTTTAAGGGGGTGTGAGTTCTCGAGGTTTGATGAGGGATAGGGGCCCAATATAAGGGCCACATACCAGCACCCATCGCACATCATGTGCGCACACCCCCCGGCCTCCCTAATCGTCAGAACCCCCAATGCCACTAGTTAGGCTTTCCAGCGATGCTCCGACGATGGTGCCCCAGGCGAAAAAAATACGGTAACAGCACATGCTCGAGCCCAACATGTGCACCGTGGCTCAAAATTTTAGACTGGGAATGAACTCCGTATGCTTAAACATGGAATGAATTCCGTATGCCTAAGCCAACCCATGAAATGAGCGTGCGGGCGCTCAGCCGGCTAGAGAGGCAGAATGCGTAAGCCAAGGATCAGCTCGATCCCCCCTATGTGCTACCAATCCTGCTTTCACAACCCTCGGTCCAGTCTGATCTTAGACTGGGAATGAACTCCGTATGCATAAGTTAACCCACGAAACGTGTATGCGGGCGCTGAGCCGGCCGAAAAGGCATACTGTGCAAGTCAGGGATCGGCCCAGTCCCCCTCTACGTGCTACCGGTCCCGCTGCCACAACCTTCGGTCTGGCTGGGCCTTAGACATGGAATGAACACCCTATGCCTAAGCCAACCCATGGAATGGGCGTGCGGGCGCTCAGTCAAACGGAGAGGCAGAATGTGCAAGCCGGGGATCGGCCCGGTCCCCCTTGCGTGCTGCCGCTCCTGCTGCTCGTCCTGCTACCGCAACCCTCGGTCCGGTCCGATCTTAGTCTGGGAATGAACTCCGTATGCTTAGACATAGAATGAACTCCATATGCCAAAGCCAACCCACGAAACGAGCGTGCGAGCGCTCAACCGACCGGAGAGGTAGAATGCGCAAGCCGAGGATCGGCTCGATCCCTCACTGCATGCTGTCGATCCTGCTACTGGTGCTACTACCGCAACCCTCAGTCCGGTCCAATCTTAGACTGGGAATGAACTCCGTACGCTTAGACATGGAATGAACTCCGTATGCCTAAGGCAACCCATGAAACGAGCGTACGGGTGCTCAGCTGGTCAGAGAGGTAGAATGCGCAAGCCGGGGACCGGCCCGGTCCCCCTTGCGTGCTGTCGATCCTGCTGCCGCAACACTCAGTCCGGTCCGATCTTAGACTAGGAATGAACTCCGTATGCCTAAGTCAACCCACGAAATGAGTGTGCGGGCACTGAGTCAGCTAGAGAGGCATAATGCGTAAGCTGGGGATCGGTTTGGTTCCCCTCTGCGTGCTGCTGGTCTCGCTGCCACAACCTTCAGCCCGACTGGGGTTTAGTAATGGAATGAACTCCCTATTTCTAAGCCAACCCATGAAACAAGCATGCGGGTGCTCAGCCGATCGGAGAGGCAGAATGTGCAAGCCGGGGATCGGCCCAATCCCCCCTATGTGCTGCCGATCCTGCTGTCGTAACCCTCGAACCGGTCCGATCTTAGACTGGGAATGAACTCCGTATGCTTAGATTGGGGATGAACTCCGTATGCTTAGACTGGGGACGAATCCGTATGCCTAAGTCAACCCATGAAACGAGCGTACGGGCACTCAGCCGGTCGAAAAGGCCGATCAGAGAGGCAGAAAGTGCAAGCCGAGGATTAGCCCGGTCCCCCCTGTGTGCTGTCGATCCTATTGCCGTAACCCTCAGTCTGGTATGATCTTAGACTAGGAATGAACTCTGTATGCTTAGACATGGAATGAACTCCATATGCCTAAGCCAACCCACAAAACGAGCGTACAGGCGCTCAGCCGGTCAGAGAGGCAGAATGCGCAAGTCAGGTACAGCCCGATCCCTCCCTACGTGCTATCGATCCTGCTGCCGCAACCCTCGGTCCAGTCTGATCTCAGACTGGGGATGAACTCTGTATGCCTAAGTCAACCCACGAAATGAGCGTACGGGTGCTCAGCAGACTAGAGAGGCAAGATGCGCAAGCCGGGGATCGAACGGGTGGTAGGTGGTTTCAAGCACATCTTTATATTTCTGCTGTGCCAATGCCATTTTTATGGCATGTAAATTCATATAATGGTCCCCTAAGCCTTCATGTGAAGTTTTGTGGCAAGACGACCCATTTTCTATTTTTCATGATTTTTGAAACTTTTTACAATTCAAGATTTTTTAAACTTTTTTTAGAAAGCGTTTTGTTCCCAAATTTGGTATAGGTGATCCTTGTAATTTTGTTGGCATGCACAAAAAAATTCAGCTAAAAACTCAAAGTGGAGAAGATTTTGTGACCGTTTGAAAAAAGTGTCTTTATTTTAGACACTTTAATGGCTACTTGCAACAAACCTATAAACTCTCAAATGCTCTTTAAGGGGGTGTGAGTTCTCAAGGTTTGATGAGGGATAGGGGGCCAATATAAGGGCCAAGTGTCAAGCCCTGGGTGGGCGTGCCAGGCACATCTGGCGCACCAGCAAGCAAGCCAGAGGTTGAGGCCCGCAGACCACGAAACGAGCATGTGGGCGCTCAACCGATCAAAGAGGCAGAATGTGCAAGCCAAGGATCAGCCTGGTCCCCCCTGCATGCTATCTATCCTGCTGTTGGTCCTGCTACCGCAACCCTCAGTCTGGTCTGATCTTAGACTGGGAATGAACTCCTATTCTTAGACATGGAATGAACTCCGTATGCCTAAGCCAACCCACGAAACGAGCGTGCGGGCGCTCAGTCGATCGGAGAGGCAGAATGCACAAGTCGGGGATCGGACCGATCCCCCCCTGTGTGCTATCGATCCTACTATCGTAACCCTTGGTCCGGTCTGATCTTAGACTAGGAATGAACTCCGTATGCCTAAGTCAACCCATGAAACGAGCGTGCGGCTGCTGAGCCGACCGGAGAGGCATAATGCGCAAGCCGGGGATCGGCCAGGTCCCCCTCTGCGTTCTGTCGGTCCCGCTACCACAACCCTCTGTCCGGCTGGGGCTTAGACATTGAATGAACTCCCTATGCCTAAGCCAACCCACGAAATGGGCATGCGGGCGCTCAGCCGATCGGAGAGGCAGAATGCGTAAGCCGGGGATTGGCCCGGTCCCCCCTGCGTGCTGTCAATCCTACTACCGCAACCCTTGGTCCGGTTCTATCTTACACTGGGAATGAACTCCGTATGCTTAGACTAGGGATGAACTCCGTAAGCCTAAGTCATCCCACAAAACGAGTGTGTGGGTGTTCAGCCGACCAGAGAGGTAGGATGCGCAAACCGGGGATCGAACGAGTGGTAGGTGGGTTCAAGCACATCTTCATATTTCTGCCATGCCAATGCCATTTTTATGGCTTGTAAATTCATACAATGGTCCCCTAAGCCTTCATGTGAAGTTTCATGGCAAGACGACCCATTTTCTATTTTTCTTGATTTTTGAAACATTTTGTAGTTCAGGATTTTTTAAAAATTTTTTTGAAAGAGTTCTGTCCCCAAATTTGGTATAGGTGATCCTTTTATTTTTTTTGGCATGCACAAAAAAATCCAGCTAAAAACTCGAAGTGGAGAAGATTTTGTGATCGTTTGAAAAAAGTGTCCCCATTTCAGACACTTTAATGGCTACTGGCAGCAAACCTATAAAATCTCAAATGCTCTTTAAGGGGGTGTGAGTTCTCGAGGTTTGAGGAGGGATAGGGGGCCAATATAAGGGCCAAGTGTCATGCCCTGGGTAGGCAAGCGAGGCACATCAGGCGCACCAGCAGGCGAGCCAGAGGTTGAGGCCTGCAGACCAGGCGTGCTAGCGGGTACCTACACGCAAAGCATAGCAAACGAGTTCAGAACGCCCGCCCAACTTGAAGGCCAGCCCGTGAGACCAAGGCCTAGCATACAAGCTGCCTGCACCACATCCAGAAGGGCCCAAGGTGCTGGACATGCAAGGGAAGCTTCTGGAAGCAGGCAGGATCAGCAGCAGCATCCTGGCATATTTGGTTGACCCTGAAAATCAGGAGTTAGCATCTTGATTGATTGCCATTAAGTGTAAGCTGGAGCCTTAACTACAAATAGAGGGCTGCTCCTCCCTCATTTGTACACCATCAAACACTTCTGTTTCAGTGAATACAAGAGCATTTCCAGAATTTTGCCTTCTTATCCTGTTTCTCTTTAACTTGCGTAATCAGCCCTTCCTATTGTTCTAGTCCCCGTACGCTTGTGTTTTAGGCTGACTTAGGCATAAAGGAGGAGATTCCAAGCCTAAGGCTGCACGGTTTCTGAGTCTAAGGTCGGAGCCCGTGACAGTTGGTATCAGAGCAAGTTCGATTCTGCGTGTTTGTGTTATGCAGGTTAAAGGAGATGGCATCGCAAAGTGACGCTGCTAACCAACAACTAGAGGCCCAGGAGCATGGGCATGGAAGAGGGAAGAAAGCTAGTTGTAGAGATATCTGGTCTACCATGGACGGTAGGCTAGCCAAGGTGGAGGTGACCATGGGCAACATGGGGGAGAAGCTTGAAGGGGTAGAGACTCACATTGCATCGCTAGACTCCATAGGGGAGGAGATCCAAAGTGAGCTGCAAGCTGCTCTCAACAAAGGCTTGGATGTGTTCACCCAAAAGAATCAGACCTTGGAGGCTGAAGTGCTGACCTTGCGCGATGGCATGGAGGCCATGTGCCAGCGGATTGAGGAGCTTACCAGTGAGCTCGTTGCTTGCAAGACTGCCATTGGGAATGCATGTTTGCTGGAGTGTCCAAGTCCAGATTGGATGTGCCCAAGCCTAAGGAGTTCAAGGGGACTAGGGCGGCCAAGGAAGTAGATAACTACCTTTGGGGTATGAAGCAGTACTTCCAAGCCATGGGCAAGTAAGACGAGGTGATAAAGGTAAGCACCGCTGCTATGTATCTCATTGATGTAGCCTTATTGTGGTAGAGGCACAAGTGTGATGATGTCAGAGTTCCAAAAAGAGTTCAGAGAACAATTTTACCTGGAGTATACCGATGATGAGGCATGGGCAAAGTTGCACAGGCTGAGCCAGCAAGGGGACATAAGGGAGTATGTCCAAAAATTCTCTAAACTGATGCTACAGATCTCGGATCTAGGTGAAAAAGACACCTTATTTACTTTCATGGATGGGCTGAAGCCATGGGTGAAGCATGAGCTACAAAGGAGAGGAGTTCATGATTTGGCTAAAGCGATGACTACTGTCAAGGCCTTGATAGAGTTCAAGCCTCTGAACAAGTTCGAGTCTACCAAGCCCAAGGGTAAGGGCAGAGACAATAGGGACCGAAAGAAGTAGTCCAAAGGGAAGGACCATGATCGGGAGTCCGAGGATGGAGACCGTGACCGAGATTCCAAGGATGGTGAGAGGAAGCCACCAGCAGGCAAGTGGAAAGCAAAGGGGGACCGAGAGCCACTAGCATGCTTCCTATGTGGAGGGAGCCATATAGCATGCAATTGCCCACAGAAGGGCAAGCTGGCTGTTGTAGACAAGGAGTCTGACGAAGAGCCAAAGTCAGGGGCAGCAAAGCTTGGGTCGTTGGTGCTCAATGCTGTCCAGAGTAAGAGGAGTCGCAAGCCAAAGGGCTTGATGTCTACAGATCTGATGGTTGCAGGTCAGAAGGTGAGTGCACTGATGGACACAAGTGCCTCACATCTTTTTATTTCAGGTGATAGAACCCGAAAGCTCGGACTAAAGGTGCATAAAGGGATTGGTACCATCAAAACGGTGAACTCTAATGAAGTTCCAGCCATTGGAGTAGTGCAGGGAGTGGAGTTGCATCTTGGAGACTAGAAAGGCAAGGAGACCATTGAGGTAATACCCCTTGACGACTATGAGTTTGTGATTGGGTTGGATTTCCTTGTTCGGATTAACGCCCTCATTGTGCCTTTTGTCGATTGTGTTTGCATCTTGGATGCACGGTGCCAATGCCTAGTGCCATTGAAGAGAGGGTCTGAAGTTGGGTCGCGGGTGGTGTCAGCCATCCAATTTGCCAAGGCGGTAAGCAGACAAGAAGACACCTTCTTGGCAGCCCTGAAATATGATGAGCCAAGGGAGAAGGAGACCGAGTCACCCTTGGAGGTGCTAAAGGTGTTGAAGACCTTTAGTGATGTGATGCCCACAAAGCTACCACCTAAGAGGGAGGTGGACCACAAGATCGAGCTGGTGTCTGAGGCCAAGCCACCAGCTAGAGCCCCTTATCGAATGTCTCCACCAGAGTTGGAAGAGTTGAAGAAGTAGCTCAAAGAGTTAGTTGATGCTGGCTTCATCAGGCCATCGAAGGCACCCTATGGTGCACCGATTCTATTTCAATGCAAGCATGATGGGTCGTTACGGCTGTGCATAGACTATCGGGCTTTGGACAAGCTAACCACAAGAACAAGTACCCCATCCCACTCATTGTGGACTTGCTCGATCAACTTGGGAGCGCAAGGTGGTTCACCAAGATGGATTTGAGGTCAGGCTACTATCAAGTCAGGATCGCGGAGGAAGATGAGCCAAAGACAGCATGTGTCACTCGATATGGTTCGTATGAGTTCTTGGTTATGCCTTTTGGACTCACGAACGCCCCAACAACATTCTGCACCCTTATGAACAAGGTACTTCAGTCATTCCTTGATCGGTTTGTTGTGGTTTATTTGGATGACATTGTGATCTACAGCCAGACTTTGGGAGAGCATGTAGACCACTTGAGACAGGTGTTTGAGGTGTTGCGGGCGCACAAGCTGTTTGTCAAGAGGGAGAAGTGCTCATTCGCCTAGCAAGAGATCCCGTTCCTTGGCCACATAGTGGGAGATGGCAGGATACGCATGGATGAAGGCAAGATACACGTCATCCTGGAGTGGCAACCGCCAGCCAAGGTCACTGAGTTGAGATCATTCCTTGGGCTGGTAAACTACTACAGGCACTTCATCAAAGGTCACTCAGCAATAGCCACGCCATTGATTGACTTGCTCAAGAAAGGGAAAGCATGGGAGTGGAGCGTAGGGTGCCAGGAAGCCTTTGATAGGTTGAAGCAGGCTGTGACTGAGGAGCCAATCTTGGCCTTGCCAAACCATGCCAAGTCGTATGAGGTGCATACGGATGCATCAGACTTTGCCATAGGGGGCGTGTTGATACAAGAGGGACGTCCAATCGCGTTTGAGAGCAGGAAGCTGAACGAGACTGAGCGCAAATACACGGTCCAAGAGAAGGAGATGACTACAGTGGTGCACTGCTTGCGCACTTGGCACCATTACCTGTTAGGGTCGAGGTTCATGGTTAGGATGGACAATGTGGCGACCAGCTACTTCTAGACGTAGAAGAAGTTGTCCCTCCAGTAGGTGAGATGGTAAGATTTTCTTACAGAATTTGATTTCCAGATGGAGTACAAGCCGGGGTGGGCGAACCTAGTGGCAGACGCCCTGAGCAAGAAGGCTAACCTTGCTGCCATTAGCCAACTAGAGGGGTCTCTGGTGCCGCACATCAATGAGGGACTTACGCATGATCCTATAGCCAAGGCTTTGATGGAGTACGCCCAGTAAGGTAAGACTAGGTGGTTTTGGTTACAGGATGGCTTGCTGTACACTAGGGGCAGTAGACTATTTGTTCCGCAGCACGAAAAGCTCCTCAAGGAAGTTTTACAAGAATGCCATGATTCAAGGTGGGCTGGACACCCCGTAGTGAGTCGTACCTTGGCGCTAATCGAGGATCGATACTACTGGCTGCACATGTGGGACAATGTGGAGGCCTATGTAAAGACTTGTCTTGTGAGCCAATAGGACAAGGTGGAGCTCAAGAAACCAGGTGATCTCTTGAAGCCATTGCCAGTGCCAGAGCGACCATGGGAGAGTGTTTCTCTAGACTTTATAGTTGGTCTACCCAAAGCAGAAGGGTTTGGAAGCATCATGGTAGTGGTGGACAGGTTTTCCAAGTATGGAATCTTCATTCTAGTAACCAAGGAGTGCCCAGTCGAGGAGGCAACTCGATTGTTCCTGAAGAACATGGTTAAGTACTAGGGAGTGCTGAGAACCATTGTTAGTGATCGGGATGGGCGTTTCACGGGCAGGTTTTGGACTGAGTTGTTCAAGCTGTTAGGGTCAGACTTAAACTTTTCCACCAGCATGCATCTGCAGACCGATGGGCAGATAGAACGAGTGAATGGACTATTAGAGGTCTACCTCAGGCACTATGTGAGTGCCACACAAAGGGACTGGCCAAAGCTGCTAGATATTGCACAGTTTTCCTACAACTTGCAAAGGAGCGAGGCAACGAACCAGAGCCCATTTGAGGTTGTGACAGGGCAACAACCACTAACACCCGGTTCGATTGCTATAGGTTATACAGGGTCGAATCTAGCAGCATACAAGTTTGCCAAGGCATGGCAGGAGCAAACTGACTTGGCCAGAGTTTGTCTACACAAGGCGGCCAAGAGGTCAAAGAAGTGGGCAGACCAGAATAGGCGGGACGTGCAGTTCCAAGTTGGAGACTTGGTGTTAGTGAAGCTACATCCAATTGTGCACCATAGGGGGCTGCACAAATGCCTAGTTCGGAGGTATGAAGGACCTTTTCGAGTAGTGAAGAGGGTAGGCAAGGTTGCCTACAAGTTGGATATGCCACCCAAGCCAAGGGTACACCCGGTGTTCCATGTGAGCATGCTCAAGTCGTTCCATGAGGATGAGGGAGATCCAGGACGGGCAGAGTCAAAGTGTACACCATTGGGAGCAAGGGCCTCATATGAAAAGGAGGTCCATAGCATCATAGCTGACCAGGAGGTGAGACAGAAGAGCAATCAGCCAAGACAAGAGTACTTGATGCGCTGGAAGGGACTTCCAGACAATGAGGTGAGCTGGGAACCAACAGATGACTTATGGCAGTTCAGGGACCAGATCAGGTAGCACCATGCAGAAGATGCAACAAGGGCATTGCACAATCAGGTGGGGGAGAATGTCACGCCCTGGGTGGGTGCGGCAGGCACATCAGGTGCACTAGCAGGCGAGCCAGAGGTTGAGGCCTATAGACCCAGGCGTGCTGGTGGGTATCTGCACACAAAGCCTAGTAAACGAGTTTAGAATGTCCGCCCAACTTGCAGGCCAGCCCATGAGACCAAGGCCTGGAATTCAAGCTGCCCGCACCACATCCAGAAGGGCCTAAGGTGCTGGACACGCAAAGGAAGCTTCTGAAAGTAGGCAAGATCAACAGCAGCATCCTGGCATATTGGGTTGACCCTGAAAATCTGGAGTTAGCATCCTGATTGATTGTAATCTGTATAATCCCATGATTTTAGCCTTTATTCTAGGGATATTGCCATTAAGTGTAAGCTGGTGCCCCAACTATAAATAGAGGGTTGCTCTTCCCTCATTTGTACACCATCAAACACTTTCATTTCAGTGAATACAAGAGCATTTCTAGATTTCTGCCTTCTTATCCTGTTTCTCTTTAACTTGCATAATCAGCCCTTTCCGTTGTTCTAGTGCCCGTACGCTTGTGTTTTAGGTTGACTTAGGCATAAAGGAGGAGATTCCAAGCCTAAGGCCGCACGGTTTCTGAGTCTAAGGTTGGAGCTCATGACATAAATACCGACACCCATCGTACATCATGTGCACACCCCCCTAGCCCCCCAATCATCGGAACCCCCAATGCCACCGGTTAGGCTCTCCGACGATGCTCCGGCGATGGTGCCCCAGGCAAAAAAAATATGGCACCAACACATGCCCGAGCCTAGTATGTGCACCGTGGCTCAAAATCTTAGAATGGGAATGAACTCCGTATGCTTAGACATTGAATGAACTCCGTATGCCTAAGCCAACCCACGAAACGAGCGTCCGAGCGTTCAGCTGGCCGAAGAGGCAGAATGCGCAAGTCAGGGATTGGCCTGATCCCCCCTACGTGCTGTCGATCTTGCTGTTGCAACTCTCGATCCGGTTGGATCTTAGACTGGGAATAAACTCTGTACGTATAAGTCAACCCATGAAACGAGCGTGTGGGCACTGAGCCGGCCGAAGAGGCATAATGCGTAAGCCGAGGATTGGCCCGATCCTCGCTGCCATAACCCTCGGTTCGGCTGGGGCTTAGACATGGAATGAACTCCCTATGCCTAAACCAACCCATAAAACGGGTGTGCAGGCACTCAACCGACTGAAGAGGCAGAATGTGTAAGCCGGGGATCAGCCTGGTCCCCCCTGCGTGCTATCGATCCTGTGGTCGCAACCCTCGGTCCGGTCCAATCTTAGACTGGGAATGAACTCCGTATGCTTAGACTAGGGATGAACTCCATTTGCCTAAGTCAACCTATGAACCGAGCATACGGTCGCTCAGCCGATCAAAAAGGTCGACTGGAAAGGCATAATACGTAAGCTGGGGATCAGCTCGGTCCCTTTCTGTGTGCTGCCGATCCTGCTGCCACAACCCTCGGTCCGGCTGGGGCTTAGACATCAAATGAACTCCATATGCCTAAGCGAACCGATGAAACGAGCGGGCAAGCGCTCGGCCGGCCGGAGACATAGAATGCGCAAGCCGGGGCTCGGTTCGGTCCCTCCTACGCGTTGTCGATCCTGCTGCTGGTCTTGCTACCGTAACCTTCGATCCCGATCCGATCTTAGACTGGGAATGAACTCCATATGCTTAGACATGGAATGAACTCCGTATGCCTTAGCCAACGCACAAAACAAGCATGCGGGGCACTCAGTCGACTGAAGAGGCAGAATGCGAAAGTTGAGGATCGGCCCGGTCCCCCTGCGTGCTGTCGATCCTGCTGCCAAAACCCTCGGTTCGATCTGATCTTAGACTGGGAATGAACTCCGTATGCCTAAGTCAACCCATGAAATGAGTGTTCGGGCATTGAGCCGAACGGAGAGGCATAATGCGTAAGCCAAGGATCGGGCTGGTCCCCCTCTGCATGCTGTTGGTCCCGCTGCCACAGCCCTCGGTCCGACTGGGGCTTAGACATGGTATGAACTCCTTATGACTAAGCCAACCCATGAAACGGACGTGCAAGCGCTCAACCAGTTGGAGAGGCAGAAAGCGCAAGCCGGGGATCCGTTCGATCCCCCTTACATGCTATCGATCCTGCTGACGTAACCCTCGGTCTGATCCAATCTTAGACTGGGAATGAATCCCGTATGCTTAGACTGGGGATGAACTCCGTATGCCTAAGTTAACCCATGAAACGAGCGTGCGGATGATCAGTCGGCCAGAGAGGTCGGTTGAAGAGGCATAATGTGTAAGCTAGGGATCAGCTCAGTCCCCCTCTACGTGCTGTCGATCCCACTATCGGTCCTGTTGCCACAACCCTTGGTCCAGCAAAGGCTTAGACATGGAATGAACTCCATTTGCCTAAGCCAACCCACAAAACGAGCGTCCGGGTGAAAGGCCGATCGGAGAGGCAAAATGCGTAAGCCTGGGATCGACCCGGTCCCCTTACGTGCTGTTGATCCTGCTGCTGGTCCTGCTGCCGCAACCCTCGGTCTGGTCTGATCTTAGACTAGGAATGAACTCTGTATGCTTAGACATGGAATGAACTCCGTATACCTAAGCCAACCCACGAAATGAGCGTGCGGGCGCTCAACCGATTGAAGAGGTAGAATGCGCAAGCCAAGGATCGATCCAGTCCCCCTTGTGTGTAGTGGCTCTTGCTACCACAACCCTCAGTTCAATCTGATCCTAGACTGGCAATGAACTCTGTATGCCTAAGTCAACCCACGAAACGAGCGTTTGGGCATTGAGCTGGCCGGAGAGGCATAATGCTCAAACCGGGGATCGAGCTCTACATGCTGTCGGTCTTGCTACCGTAACGCTCGATCTGACCTAATCTTAGACTGGGAATGAACTCCGTATGCTTAGACTGGGGATGAACTCCGTATGCCTAAGTCAACCCAAGAAACAAGCATGCGGGAGCTCAGCCAGCCGAAGAGGCATAATGCGTAAGTCGAGGATCAGTTCGATGCCCCTTTGCGTGCTGTCGATCCCGCTGCCGGTCCTGCTGCCACAACACTCGGTCCAGCTGGGGCTTAGACATGGAATGAACTCCACATGCCTAAGTTAACCCATGAAATGAGCGTGCGTATGCTCAGTCAGTCAGAGAGGCAAAATGCGCAAGCCATGGATCGGCCCGATCCCCTCCTGCGTGCTGTCGATCCTGCTACTGGTCCTACTGCCGCAACCCTTGGTCCGACCCGATCTTAGAATGGGATTGAACTCCATATGCTTAGACATAGAATGAACTCCGTATGCCTAAGCCAACCCACGAAACGAGCGTGTGGGTGCTCAACCGATCGGAGAGGCAGAATGCGCAAGCCAGGGACCGACCCAATCCCTCCTGCGTGCTGTCGATACCGCTACCACAACCCTCGGTCCAGTCCGATCTTAGACTGGGAATGAACTTCGTATGCCTAAGTCAACCCATGAAATGAGTGTACAGGCGTTGAACCGACCGGAGAGGTGTAATGCACAAATCAAGGATCAGCCCGATCCCCCTCTACGTGCTGCCGGTCCCACTGCCACAACCCTCAGTCTGACTGGGGCTTAGACATGGAATGAACTCCCTATGCCTAAGCCAACCAATGAAATGGACGTGCGGGCGCTGAGCCGGTCGGAGAGGTAGAATGTGGAATATGAGGATCGGCCCGGTCCCTCCTGCGTGCTACTGATCCTGTTACCGCAACTCTCGGTCTGATCCGATCTTAGATTGGGAATGAATTCCATATCCTTAGATTGGGGATGAACTTCGTATGCCTAAGTCAACCCATGAAATGAGCGTGCGGGCGCTCAGTCGACCGGAGAGGCTAGTCGGAGAGGCAGAATGCACAAGTCAGGGATCGACCCGGTCCCTTCTACGCGCTGTCGATCCTGTTGCTGCTGCTGCTGCCACAACCCTCAGTCCAGTCTGATCTTAGACTAAGAATGATCTCCATATGCTTAGTAATGGAATGAACGTCGTATGCCTTAGCCAACCCACGAAACGAACGTACAGGCGCTCAATCGGTCGAAGAGGCAGAATGCACAAGTCGGGGATCAGCCCGATCCCTCTTACGTGCTACCGATCCTGCTGCCACAACCCTCGGTTCGATCCGATCTTAGACTGGGAATGAACTCCGTATGCATAAGTCAACCCACAGAATGAGCGTGCGGACGCTGAGCCGGTCGAAGAGGCATAATGCACAAGCTAGGGATCGGCCTGATCACCCTCTACGTGCTGTCGGTCTCGCTGCCACAACCCTCAGTCTGGCTGGGGCTTAGACATGGAATCAACTGCCTCTGCCTAAGCCAACCAATGAAATGGGCATGCAGGCACTCAGCCAACCAGAGAGATAGAATGCGAAGCCGAGGATTAGCCCGGTCCCCCCTACGTGCTACCAATCCTACTCCCGCAACCTTTGATCTGATTTGAGCTTAGACTGGGAATGAACTCCGTATGCTTAGACTAGGGATGAACTCCATATGCTTAGACTGGGGATGAACTCTGTATGCCTAAGTCAACCCCCGAAACGAGCGTACGGGCGCTCAGCCAGTCGGAGAGGCATAATGCGCAAGCCGAGGATCAACCCGATCACCTTTTACATGCTGCCGATCTCGCTGCCGGTCTTACTGCCACAAACCTCGATACGGATGGGGCTTAGACATGGAATGAACTCCGTATGCCTAAGCCAACCCATGAAACAAGCGTGTGGGTGCTCAGCCGGCCAGAGAGGCAGAATGTGCAAGCCGGGGATCGGCCCAATCCCTCCTACGTGCTGTCGATCCTACTGTCGCAACCCTCAGTCCGATCTGATCTTAGATTGGGGATGAACTTCATATGCTTAAGTCAACCCACGAAGCGAGCGTTCAGGCATTGAGCCAGCCAGAGCGGCATAATGTGCAAGCCGGGGATCGACCTAATCCCCCTCTGTGTGCTGTCAGTCCCGCTGCCACAACCCTAGGTCCGACTGGGGCTTAGACATGGAACGAACTCCCTATGCCTAAGCCAACCCACGAAACGATCGTGGGGGTGCTCAGCCGGCTGAAAAGGCAGAATGCACAAGTTAGGGATAGGCCTGGTCCCTCTTGCGTGCTGTCGATCCTGCTTTTGCAACCCTCGGTTCGGTCCGATCTTAGACTGGGAATGAACTCCATATGCTTAGACTGGGGATGAACTTCGTATGCCTAAGTCAACCCATGAAACGAGCGTGCGGGCGCTCAGCTGACCAGAGAGGCAGGATGCGCAAGCCGGGGATCGAACGGGTGGTAGGTGGGTGCCAATGCCATTTTTATGGCTTGTAAATTCATACAATATTCCCCTAAGCCTTCATGTGAAGTTTCATGGCAAGACGACCCGTTTTCTATTTTTCATGATTTTAAAAACTTTTTACGGTTCAGGATTTTTTAAAATGTTTTTAGAGAAACTTTTGTCCCCAAATTTGTAGAGGTAATCCTTGTATTTTTGTTGGCATGCATAAAACAATTCAGCTAAAAACTGGAAGTGGAGAAGATTTTGTGACCATTTGAAAAAAGTGTCCCCATTTCAGACACTTTAATGGCTACTAGCCACAAACCTATAAAATTTCTAATGCTCTTTAAAGGGGTGTGAGTTCTCAAGGTTTGATGAAGGATATGGGGCCAATATAAGGGCCAAGTACCAGCACCCATTGCACATAATGTGTGCACACCCCCTGGCCCCCCCAATCACTGGAACCCTCAATGTCGTCGGTTAGGCTCTCTGACGATGCTCCGACGATGGTGCCCCGAGAAAAAAAAATATGGCACCAGCACATGCTCGAGCCCAGCATGTGCACTGTCCCTCAAAATCTTAGACTTGGAATGAACTCCGTATGCCTAAGCCAACCCATGAAACGAGCGTACGGGTGCTCAGCCGACTGGAGAGGCAGAATGCGAAAGTCGTGTATTGGCCTGGCCCCCCCTGCGTGCTGTCGATCCTGCTGCCGCAACCCTCGATCCGGTCTGATCTTAGACTAGGAATGAACTTCGTATGCATAAGTCAACCCACGAAATGAGCGTGCGGACGCTGAGCCGGTCAGAGAGGCATAAAGCGCAAGTCGGGGATCGGCCTGGTCCCCCTCTGTGTGCTGCCGATCCCGCTACCACAATCGTCGGTCCGACTGGGGCTTAGACATGGAATGAACTCCCTATGCCTAAGCCAACCCATGAAACGGGCGTGCGGGTGCTCGGCCGGTCGGAGAGGCAGAATGCGCAAGCTGGGGATTGGCCCGATCCCCCCTGCGTGCTATCGATCCTACTGCCGCAACCTTCAGTCTGGTCTGATCTTAGACTAGGAATGAACTCTGTATGCTTAGACTGGGGATGAACTCCGTATGCCTAAGTGAACCCACGAAACAAGCGTGCGGGTGCTCAACCCGTCGGAGAGGCATAATGCATAAGTCAGGGATCAGTCCGATCCCCCTCTACGTGCTGCCGATCCCACTACCGGTCCTTCTGCCACAACCCTCGGTCAGACTGGGCCTTAGACATGGAATGGACTTCGTACGCCTAAGCTAACCCATGAAACGAGGGTACGGGCGCTCAGTCGGTCGGAGAGGCAGAATGCGCAAGCCGGGGATCGGCTCAGTCCCCCTCTGTATGCTACCGATCCTGTTGCCGTAACCCTCGGTCCGATCCGATCTTAGACTAGGAATGAACTTCGTATGCTTCGATATGGAATGAACTCCGTATGCCTAAGCCAACCCACGAAATGAGCAAGCGTCCGGGCGCTCAGCCGACCGGGGAGGCAGAATGCACAAATCGGGGACCGACCCGATCCCCCCTACGTGTTGTCGATCCTACTGTCGCAACCCTCGATCTGGTCTGATCTTAGACTGGTAATGAACTCTATATGCCTAAGTCAACCCATGAAACGATCGTGCAGGCGCTGAGCCAGTCGGAGAGGCAGAATGCACAAGCCGGGGATCGATCCGGTCCCTCTTTTCGTGCTGTCGGTCCCACTGCCACAACCCTCAGTTCGACTGGGGCTTAGACATGGACTGAACTCCCTATGCCTAAGCCAACCCACTAAACAGGCGTGTCGGCGCTCAGCCGATCGGAGAGGCAGAATGCGTAAGACGGGGATCAACCCGGTCCCCCTTACGTGCTGTCGATCCTGCTGTCGCAACCCTCGATCTGGTTTGATCTTAGATTGGGAATGAACTCTGTATGCTTAGACTGGGGATGAACTCCGTAATAAGTCAACCCACGAAATGAGCGTGCGGGCACTCAGCCAGTCGGAGAGGCAAAATGTGCAAGCCGGGGATCAAATGGGTGGTAGGTGGGTTCAAGCACATCTTCAAATTTCTACCATGCCGATGCCATTTTTATGGCTTGTAAATTGATACAATGGTCCCCTAAGCATTCATGTGAAGTTTCATGGCAAGACAACCCGTTTTCTATTTTTCACGATTTTTGAAACTTTTTATGGTTCAAGATTTTTTAAAATTTTTTTAGAAAGTGTTTTGTCCCCAAATTTGGTAGAGGTGATCCTTATATTTTTTTTGGCATGCAAAAAAAAATTCAGCTAAAAACTCAAAGTGGAGATGATTTTGTGACCGTTTGAAAAAAGTGTCCCCATTTCAGACACTTTAATGGCTACTGGCAGCAAACCTATAAAATCTCAAATGCTCTTTAAGGGGGTGTGAGTTCTCGAGGTTTGATGAGGGATAGGGGGCAATATAATGGCCAAGTACCAGCACCCATTGAACATCATGTGCGCACAGCCCCCGGCCCCCCAATCGCAGGAACCCCTAATACCGTCAGTTAGGCTCTCCAGCGTTGCTCCGACGATGGTGCCCCGGGCAAAAAAAATGCAGCACCAACACATGCCCGAGCCCAGCATGTGCACCTTGCCTCAAACTCTTAGATTGGGAATGAACTCCGTATGCTTATAGATGGAATGAACTTCGTATGCCTAAGCCAACCCACGAAACGAGCGTGCGGGTGCTCAGCCGGTCGGAGAGGCAGAATGCGCAAGCTGGGGATCGGTTCGGTCCCCCTCTGTGTGCTGCCAGTCCCGCTATGACAACCTTCGGTCTAGCTGGGGCTTAGAGATGGAATGAACTCCCTATGCATAAGCTAACCCATGAAACGGGCCTGTGGGCACTCAGCCGATCGGAGAGGTAGAATGCCCAAGCTGGGGATCGGCCCGATCCCCCCTGCGTGCTGTCGATCCTGCTGTCGCAACCCTCTGTCTGGTTCGATCTTAGACTGGGAATGAACTCTGTATGCTTAGACTAGGTATGAACTCCGTATGGCTAAGTCAACCCACGATACGAGCGTACGGGCACTCAGCCGACTGGAGAGGTAAAATACGCAAGTCGGGGATCGGCCCGGTCCCCCCCTGCGTGCTATCGATCCTGCTATTGGTCTTGTTGCTACCAGCCTCGATCCGATCTGATCTTAGTCTGGGAATAAACTCTGTATGCTTAGACATGGAATGAACTCTGTATGTGTAAGCCAACCCACGAAACAAGTGTGCGGGTGCTCAACCGGCCAAAGAGGTAGAATGCACAAGCTGGGGATCGGCCCGATCCCCCTTACGTGCTGTCGATCCTGCTACCGCAACCCTTAGTCTTATCTGATCTTAGGCTGGGAATGAACTCCGTATGCCTAAGTCAAACCATGAAACGAGCGTTCGGGCGCTGAGCCGACCCAAGAGGCATAATGCGCAAGTCGGGGATCGACCCGGTCCCCCTCTGTGTGCTACCGATCCCGTTGCCACAACCCTTAGTTCTGGTGGGCCTTAGACATGGAATGAACTCCCTATGCCTAAGCCAACCCACGAAACAGGCGTACGGTCGCTTACCTGGCCGAAGTGGCAGAATGCGCAAGCCAGGGATCGGTCCGGTCCCCCCTGCATGCTATCGATCCTGCTGCCGTAACCCTCGATCCGGTCTGATCTTAGACTGGGAATGAACTTCGTATGCTTTGACTGGGGATGACTTCCGTATGCCTAAGTCAACCCATGAAACCAATGTGCGGGTGCTCAGCCAGTCGGAGAGGCCGATCAGAGAGATATAATGCATAAGCCGGGGATCAGCTCGACCTTCCTCTGCATGCTACCGATCTCGCTGTCGGTCCTGCTGCCACAACCCTCGGTTTGACTGGGGCTTAGACATGGAATGAACTCTGTATGCCTAAGCCAACCCATGAAACGAGCGTGCGAGCGCTCAGCCGATCGGAGAGGCAGAATGCACAAGTCGGGGATCGGCCCGATCCCCCCTACATGCTGTCGATCCTGCTGCCGCAACCCTCAATCCGATTTGATCTTAGACTAGGAATGAACTCCATATGCTTAGAATGGGGATGAACTCTGTATGCTTAAGTCAACCCACAAAACGAGTGTGCGGGTGCTCAGCCGGCCGAAGAGGTAGGTCGGAGAGGTAGATGCGCAAGCTGGGGATCGACTCGGTCCCCCCTGTGTGCTATCGATTCTGCTGCTGGTCCTACTGTCGTAACCCTCAATCTGGTCTGATCTTTGACTGGGAATGAACTCCATATGCTTAGACGTGGAATGAACTCCATATGCCTAAGCCAACCCACGAAATGAGTGTGTGAGCCCTCAGCCGGCTGGAGAGGCAGAATGCGCAAGCCGGGGATCGACCTGATCCCCCCTATGTGCTATCGATCCTACTATCGGAACCATTGGTCTGGTCTGATCTTAGACTAGGAATGAAGTTCGTATGCCTAAGTCAACCCATGAAACGAGCGTTTGGGCGTTGAGCGACCGGAGAGGCATAATGCCCAAGCTGGGGATCAGTTCGGTCCCCCCTGCATGTTGCCGATCCCACTGCCGGTCCTACTACTATAACCCTCGGTCCGACTGGGGCTTAGACATTGAATGAACTCCATATGCCTGAGCCAACCCATGAAATGAGCTTACGAGCGCTCAGCTGGTCGGAGAGGCAGAATGTGCAAGCCGGGCATCGACCCGATCCTCCATAGTACTGTCAATCCTGCTACTGGTCCTGCTGCCGTAACCCTCGGTTCGGTCCGATCTTAGACTGGGAATGAACTCCATATGCTTAGACATGGAATGAACTCCGTATGCCTAAGCCAACTGACAAAACGAGCGTGCGGGCACTGAGCCGGTTCGAGAGGCACAATGCACAAGCTGGGGATTGGCCCGGTCCCCCTCTGCGTGCTGTCGATCCCGCTGCCACAACCCATAGTTTCGCTGGGGCTTATACATGGAATGAACTCCCTATGCCTAAGCCAACCCACGAAACGGACGTACGGGTGCTCAACCGACCAAAAAGGCAGAATGCGTAAGCCAAGGATCAATCCGATCCCCCCTACATGCTGTCGATCCTACTGCCGCAACCCTCGATCCAGTCCAATCTTAGACTGGGAATGAACTTCTTATGCTTAGACTAGGGATGACCTCTGTATGCCTAAGTCAACCTATGAAATGAGCGTACGGGCGCTCAGCCGGTCAGAGAGACATAACGCAAAAGTCGGGGATCAGCCCGATCCCTCTCTGCGTGCTGCCGATCCCACTACCAGTCCTGCTGCCACAACCCTCGGTTCGACTGGGGCTTAGACATGGAATGAACTCGATATGCCTAAGCCAACCCATGAAACGAGCGTGCGGGCGCTCAACCGACCGGAGAGGCAGAATGTGCAAGCCAGGGATAGGCTTGATCCACCCCTGCGTGCTGTTGATCTTGCTAGCGTAACCCTCGGTCCGGTCCAATCTTAGGCTGGGAATGAACTTCGTATGCCTAAGTCAACCCACAAAATTAGCGTGCGGGCACTAAGCTGGCCAAAGAGGCATAATGCGCAAGCCGAGGATCGGTCCGATCCCCCTTTGCATGCTGTCGATCTCACTGCCACAACCCTCAGTTCGACTGGGGCTTAGACATGGAATGAACTCCCTATGCCTAAGCCAACCCACGAAATGAGAGTGCGGGCGCTCAGCCGGCCGGAGAGGCAGAATGCGTAAGCCGGGGATCAGGCCGGTCCCCCCTGTGTGCTGCCGATCCTACTGCTGCAACCCTCGGTCCGATCAGATCTTAGACTAGGAATGAACTCCGTATGCTTAGACTGGGGATGAACTCCATATGCCTAAGTTAACCCACGAAACGAGCGTGCGGGCGCTCAGCCGACCAGAGAGGTAAGATACGCAAGCCGAGGATCGAATGAGTGGTAGGTTGGTTCAAGCACATCTTCATATTTCTGACATGGCAATGCCATTTTTATGGCTTTTAAATTCATACAGTGGTCCCCTAAGCCTTCATGTGAAGTTTCGTGGCAAGACGACCATTTTTCTATTTTTCATGATTTTTGAAACTTTTTACGGTTCGGGATTTTTAAAATTTTTTTAGAAATAGTTTTGTCCCCAAATTTGGTAGAGGTGATCCTTGTATTTTTTTTGGCATGCACAAAAAAATTCAGCTAAAAACTCGAAGTGGAGAAGATTTTGTGACCGTTTGGAAAAAGTGTCCCCATTTCAGACACTTTAATGGCTACTGGCAGCAAACCTATAAAATCTCAAATGCTCTTTAAAGGGGTGTGAGTTCTCGAGGTTTGATAAGGGATAGGGGCCAATATAAGGGCCAAGTAACAGCACCCATCGCACATCATGTGCGCACACCCCCCGGCCCCCCCAATCGTCAGAACCCTTAATGCGGCCGGTTAGGCTCTCCGACGATGCTTCGGCAATGCTTCGACGATGCACCGGTGATGGTGCCCCGAGTGAAAAAAATGTGGCACCAGCACATGCCCGAGTCCAACATGTGCACCGTGGCTCAAAATCTTAGACTAGGAATGAACTCTGTATGCTTAGACATGGAATGAACTCCGTATGCCTAAGCCAACCAATGAAACGACCGTACGGGCGCTCAGCTGGCCGAAGAGGTAGAATGCGCAAGTCAGGGATCAGCCCCATCTCCCCCTACATGCTGCCAATCCTACTGTCGCAACCCTCGGTTTGGTTTGATCTTAGACTGGAATGAACTCCGTATGCATAAGTTAACCCATGAAACGAGCGTGCGGGTGTTGGGCCGACCGAAGAGGCATAATGTGCATGTCGAGGATCGGCTCGATCCCCCTCTACGTGCTGCCGGTCCCACTGTGACAACCCTCATTCCGGCTGGGGCTTAGACATGGAATGAACTCCCTATGCCTAAGCCAAACCATGAAACGGGCGTGCGGGTGCTCAACCGGTCGGAGAGGCAGAATGCGCAAGCCGGGGATCGACTTGGTCCGCACTGCGTGCTGTCGATCCTACTGCATCAACCCTTGGTCCGATCTGATCTTAGACTGGGAATGAACTCCATATGCTTGGACTGAGGATGAACTCCGTATTCCTAAGTCAACCCACGAAATGAGCGTGCGGGCACTCAACCGGCCGGAGAGGCTGGTCGAAGAGGCATAATGCACAAGTCGACGATCAGCCCGGTCCCTCTCTGCATGCTGTCGATCCCTCTGTCGGTCCTGCTGCCACAACCCTCGGTCCGACTGGGGCTTAGACATGGAATGAACTCCGTATGCCTAAGCCAACCTATGAAATGAGCGTGCAAGCGCTCAGCCGACCGGAGAGGCAGAATGCACAAGTCGGGGATCAGTCCGGTCCCCTCTTCGTGCTGTCGATCCTGCTGCTGGTCCTGCTACCTCAACCCTCAGTCCGATCCGATCTTAGACTGGGAATGAACTCCGTATGCTTAGACATGGAATGAACTCTGTATGCCTAAGCCAACCCATGAAACGAGCATGCAATCGCTCAGCCGGTCGGAGAGGCAGAATGGCAAGTCGAGGATCGACCTAGTCCCCCCTGCGTGCTATCGATCCTGCTGTCGCAACCCTCAGTCTGGTCTAATCTTAGACTGGGAATGAACTCCGTATGCCTAAGTCAACCCATGAAACAGCATGCAGGTGCTGAGTCAGCTGAAGAGGCATAATGCGTAAGCCGGGTGTCATGAGCCAACCTTGTATAGGGCCATGACCGGGACTTAGGTTGCCATAAGCCACCCATGTATAGGGCCATGGTCGGGTAGATCCCTTGTGCTAGGAAAAGTGTCCCCATTTCAAACATTGTAATGGTTACTGGTAGCATAGCTCTAAAATTCTGAGGCTCTTTAAGGGGGTGAGCCGGCAACGTAGTGTTGGGCAGTCTCACCGGTTACTATACGAGCCTAGGCCACCCACCAAGGGCTGCCCTCCTGGCCCTGATGATGGTGGGAGGTCCCGATGTATGATTCTCGACTATAATAAAACTCACCCCGATTGAATGTCCCGATTGTTGCCTCGATGTGTTTTTCTTTTTCTCGATGTGAATATGGCTTCTTGTGTGTGTGCTTGAGATCGATCTCTATATATTGTGTCTTATTGTGAACGCTTGGGACTAACCATGGCTTATGGTTTTTTGTTCAGATATCGATCTATTGAAGGCTAACTTGGTTGGGAGTGCCCATTCAAGTGCCGCACGATCTATTGCTTGTTGAGAGAAAGCTTAGTCTGTGACACGTGGTATCAGAGCACGGTTGAGAAGTGCTAAAAAAATGGATGAGATGGCTACAAGTGGTGGACCCAATCATCAACAGAGAATTGAGGAACTTGAGGCCGCGGTGGCCACAATGAAAACTCATATGGCAACTAAAGACCGAGTGAGGGAGATCGAGACAACCCAACGGGAGTTGTCCGATACTCTCCACAATGTGAACGAAGAGGCTAGAGATGCCTTGAACATTCTCCAAAAGGAGTTTGAGGAGCTCAGAGCACAAGTGAGCATCTTACAAATGGCTATGGCCAGATCGGGTTCGAGCTCGATGGAAAGGGGAAAAAGGCCCAAGGTGCCGGAGCCTCGATGCTATGAGGGGGCAAGGGATGCTAAGAAACTTGAAAATTTCTTGTTTGACATGGAGTAGTACTTTTGAGCTATACACACGGATTCAGAGGAAGATAAGGTAGCAATGGCATCGATGTAACTCATAGGGGATGCCAAGCTGTGGTGGCATTCCAAGTTTGTCGATAATGAGTGCCCGATTAAGACTTGGATGGATCTAAAGCAAGAATTGAAAAAACAAAATTTTTCCCTGAGAATGTGGAGTATATGGCTCGAAGGAGACTTCAAGAATTGGTGCAAACAGAAACGATGCGAGAGTTTGTAAGGAGCTTTTCTACCCTGATGTTGGATATTCAAGACATGTCTGAAAAGGATAAGATGTTCTATTTTCTTGAGGGCCTCAAGCCTTGGGCGAGGACAGAACTACAAAGGCAGAAAAGTGCAAGATGTGGCCATGGCCATGGCTGCAGCTGAACGTCTCCATGATTACAATGATGGCTCTTCAAAACGGAAAAATCTTCCATCAACTGACAGTAGCTTCAACTTTGGGAGTAGGGGAAAGATAAGCAGGTTGGATCAGCCCTTCAGTGGGGGATCAGACAGGAAGTCCTTTGGTCGAGATAGTACCCAACCCAAGACAAGCAATGCGGGGATTTTCAAGCCTAGGCAACCGCTAGCTTGCTTTCTTTGCAAGGGGCCACATCGGGTGGCTAAATGCCCGCATAGGGGAGCCCTTGCCTTAAGAACCTCGTCTCAAGAGTCTGTAAAAGCACCAAAGAGCATTGAAGAAGCTGAAGAAGAGCTAGCCAGGATGGGTTCAATAAGGTTCTCAATGCCCTTCGCACCCAATTAAACACTATAAAGAAAAGAGCAGAGTAGAGGCTTATGTGAACTTGATGATCAATGAGAAAGCCACTAAGGCTATGGTGGATACGGGTGCAACCGACACTTTCATCACACCAGAAGAAGCAAAAAGGTGTGGTCTTCAGATTAGTAAAGACTGTGGACAAATGAAGGCGATCAACTCACCAGCCTTTACGATCAGTGGAAGCTCCAAGAGTATGACAACCCAATTGGGGCCATGGGAAGGGAAGGTACCATGGATGACTTTGATGTTGTTCTCAGATTGGACTTCATGATGTTGGCTCAGGTCATCCCTATCCCCGCCATTAGCTACTTGTCGTTCTTAGGGGAAAACCCATGTGTGGTGCCAACCAATATCTTACCAAAGAGTGGGAAGAAAATGATTTCAGCTTTGCAGTTCAAGAAAGGGGTAAAAGAGGGGAACCCTCCTTTGTGGCTATGCCGATCTACAAAGAAGGGTCAAAAGTAGAACCAATACCTGATGGTGTGGGAAAAGTGTTAGAAGAATTCAAAGAGGTGATGCCAGAGATGTTACCTAAGGTTCTACCCCCTCAACAAGTAGTGGACCATGAAATTGAGCTCCTCTCAGGAGCAAAACCCCCTGCTATAGGTCCTTACTGCATGGCCCCGCCAGAATTGGCCGAACTAAGAAAATAGTTAGATGAGCTGTTACAAGTCGGGTTCATCAGACCATCAAAGGCTCCTTTCAGAGTGCCAGTGCTATTTCAGAAGAAGCATGATGAAAGTTTACGATTATGTGTTGACTACAGGGCCCTGAACAAAGTCACCGTAAGAAACAAATATCCCATCCCCCTTATAGCAGACTTGTTTGATCAATTGAGCCGGGCCAAGTACTTCTCCAAATTGGACCTGAGATCTGGCTACCATCAGGTCAAAATTGTTGAGGGAAATGAGCCAAAAACCACTTGTGTGACACGGTATGGTGCATCTGAATTTCTTGTTATGCCCTTTGGACTGACCAATGCTCCTGCCACATTTTGTACATTGATGAATCAGGTATTCCATGACTACCTAGACAAATTTGTAGTCATTTATTTAGATGATATAGTGGTATATAGCTCCACCCTGGAAGAACATCAAGAACACCTACGCCAGGTACTTCAAAGATTACCAGTTATACGTAAAAAGGGAGAAGTGTGCATTTGCTCAGACCCAAATCCATTTTCTCGGTCACATTGTCAAACTTGGCCACATTCGAATGGACATGGAAAAGGTTAGGGCCATCAAGGAGTGGACAACATCGAAGAACATTAGTGAGCTCCACTCATTTTTGGGACTAGCCAACTATTATAGAAGGTTTGTGGAAGGGTACTCTCGTAAGACCACGGCCCTCATAGAGCTATTGAAGAAGGAGCATAAATGGTGTTGAACGAGTGAGTGCCAAGAGGCCTTCGAGGGATTGAAAGATACTATTATGAAGGATCCCATCTTAGCTCTCCCTGATATTGAAAAGCCTTTCGAAGTTCAGACGGATGCATCTGATTTTGCTATTGGAAAAGTGCTTTTACAACAACATCAATCGGTAGTGTTTGAAAGTAGGAAGCTAAGTGAAGCTAAAAAGAAATATACGGCCCAAGAAAAAGAACTCCTGGCGGTGGTTCACTGCTTGAGGGCTTGGCAACATTACTTGTTGGGTTCACACTTTGTTGTGAAGACAGACAATGCAGCCGTTAGCCATTTTCTCACCCAACCAAGGCTTATGGCAAAACAAGCTAGGTGGCAGAAATTTTTAGCAGAGTTTGACTTTTATTTTGAGCACACCGCTGGAAAGACCAATCAAGTGGCTGATGCATTGAGCAGGTGAGCAGATTTAGTAGCCCTTAGAAGAATTGCCCCAATGGTGGCTAGTAGAGCCACTACAGACATTCACAAGTTGATTGGAGATCACTTAGGGAAGGACCCGCAGGCTTGTGCCATCCTAAAGCTAGTGGAAGAAGGGAAGTCCAAGTACTTCTGGCAAGAAAATGGGATCTTATGGACCAAGGGGCCTCGAGTGTTTGTGCCAAGAGTAAAAGGTCTGAGATAGATGCTAATGAGGGAATGTCATGACACACCATGGGCGGGACACCCGGGTTGGCTATGCACTTTGGTGTTATTAAAACAGGGATACTATTGGCCTCACATGGGACAAGATGTGATGGACTATATGATGAGTTGCCTTATTTGCCAACAAGACAAGGTTGAAAGGAGGAAACCTGCAGGCATGCTTGAACCACTACAAGTACCTATTAAACCATGGGAAAGCCTCTCCCTTAATTTAATTTCAAGCCTACCCAAGGTTGGTGACCTTGGAGCTATTTTGGTGGTGATTGACTAGTTCTTTAAGTACACCACATTCATTCCTGCTCACAAGTATTGCACAGCGAAAGACACAGCTCGACTATTGTTCAAACATGTGGTCAAATATTGGGGCCTCCCTCAAAACATTGTCAGCGATCGAGATCCGAGATTCACGGGGTCCTTCTGGAGAGAACTTTTCAAGATATTGGGGTCCCAACTCAACATCTCCTCAAGCTATCACCCTCAAATCGATGGTCAAATGGAACGATTCAATGGATTATTAGAGGAATACTTAAGGCACTTTGTTCAAGCCAATCAGAAAGACTAGCCTTTATTATTGGACATAGCTCAACTCTGCTTTAATTCCAATAAAATCTCTTTCACCAATAAGAGCCCATTTGAGGTGGTCGCCAGACAATTACCAAGGCTACCCCACACTTCCTTGGAACAATATAGAGGAAAGAATCTGAGAGCCTTCAATCTCAGCAAGGAGTGGAAACAAAACATAGAGATTGCACAAGCTTACCTAGAGAAAGCATCAAAGCGGATGAAGAAATGGGTAGACAAGGGTTGTAGGGCTTAACAATTTCAAGTTGGTGATTTGGTTCTTGTCTGACTAGTTCCTAAACAAACCAGGTTCTTGAGAAAGAGAGATCATAGACTGGTGCACAAATATGAAGGTCTAGTAAGGGTCCTTCCCAAGGTGAGGAATGCTTCTTACAAAATCAACCCACCAAAGTGGATGAAGGTGCACCCAGTATATCATGTGAGTAACTTGAAACCTTTCCATGTAGATCTTACAGATGCTAGCCAAAGGGAGCCAACCAGAGCCACTATCACCATGAATCCACCCTCAGAGCGTCGAATCGAAGAGATCTTAGCTGATAGGGAAACCAAGATATCTCAAAAACTAGCTCGGGAGTACTTAGTGAAATGGGAGGGATTAGGACTAGAAGAAACCAGCTGGGAGAGAAAACACGACCTCCAGAGATTTCAAAGGAAGATCAAAGAATTTCAAGCCAGCAAGTCGACGAGGACGTCGATAGAATAGGTGGGGGAGGATGTCATGAGCCAACCTTGTATAGGGCCATGACTGGGACTTAGGTTGCCATAAGCCACCCATGTATAAGGCCATGGCCGGGTAGATCCCTTGTGCTAGGAAAAGTGTCCCCATTTCAAACATTGTAATGGTTACTGGTAGCATAGCTTTAAAATCTCTAAGGCTCTTTAAGGGGTGAGCCGGAGCGTAGTGTTGTGCTATCTCACCGGTTGCTATGTGAGCCTAGGCCACCCACCAAGGGCTGCCCCTTGGCCCTGGTGATGGTGGGAGGTCCTGATGTATGATTCTCGACTATAATAAAACTCACCCCGATTGAATGTCCCGATGGTTGCCTCGATGTGTTTTTCTTTTTCTCGATGCGAATATGCCTTTTTGTGTGTGTGCTTGAGATCAATCTCGATATATTGTGTCTTATTGTGAATGCTTGGGACTAACCATGGCTTATGGTTATTTGTTTAGATATCAATCTATCGAAGGCTGACTTGGTTGGGAGTGGCCATTCAAGTGCCGCACGATCTATTGCTTGCTGAGAGAAAGCTTAGTCCATGACACCAGGGACCAGCTCGATCCCCCTCTGCGTGTTGTCGATCCTGCTGTCACAATCCTCGGTCCAGCTGGGGATTAGACATGGAATGACCTCCCTATGCCTAAGCCAACCCACGAAACAGGTGTGCGGGCGCTTAGCCGATCGGAGAGACAGAATGTGCAAGCCGGGGATCGACCCGATCCCCCCTGTCTGCTGCCGATCCTACTGTCACAACCCTCGATCCAGTCCAATCTTAGACTGGGAATGAACTCCATATGCTTAGACTGGAGATGAACTCCGTATGCCTAAGTCAACCCACGAAATGAGCGTGCGGACGCTCAGCCAGTCGGAGAGGCAGAATGGGCAAGTCGGGGATCGAATGGGTGGCAGGTGGGTTCAAGCACATCTTCATATTTCTGCCATTCCAATGCCATTTTTATGGCTTGTAAATTCATACAATGGTCCCCTAAGCCTTCATGTGAAGTTTCGTGGCAAGCTGACCCGTTTTCTATTTTTCATGATTTTTGAAACTTTTTGCGGTTCAAGATTTTTTAAAATTTTTTTAGAAAGAGTTTTGTCCCCAAATTTAGAGGTGATCCTTGTATTTTTGCTGGCATGCACAAAAAAATTCAGCTAAAAACTCGAAGTGGAGAAGATTTTGTGACCCTTTGAAAAAAGTGTCCCTATTTCAGACACTTTAATGGCTACTGACAGCAAACCTATAAAATCTCAAATGCTCTTTAAGGGAGTGTGAGTTCCCAAGGTTTGATGAGGGATAGGGGCCCAATATAAGGGCCAAGTACCAGCACCCATCGCACATCATGTGCGCACACCCCCCGACCCCCCAATCGTCGGAACCCGTAATGTCGTCGGTTAGGCTCTTTGACGATACTCCGACGATGCTCCGACGATGCTCCGATGATTGTGCCCCGAGAGAAAAAAAATGTGGCACCAGCACATGCCCGAGCCCAGCATGTGCACCGTGGCTCAAAATCTTAGACTAGGAATGAACTCCGTATGCTTAGACAGGGAACGAACTCCGTATGCCTAAGCCAACCCATGAAATGAACGTGCGGGCGCTCAGCTGGCCGGAGAGGCAGAATGCGCAAGCCAGAGATCGACCCAGTCCCCCCCTACATGCTGTCGATCCTGCTACCGCAACCCTCGGTCCGGTCTGATCTTAGACTGGGAATGAACTCCATAAGCATAAGTCAACCCATGAAACGAGCGTGCGAGCGGTGAGCCTACCGAAGAGGCATAATGAGCAAGTCGAGGATTGGCCCGATCCCCTTCAGCATGCTGCCGGTCCTGCTGCCACAACCCTCAGTCGAGCTGGGGCTTAGACATGGAATGAACTCCCTATGCCTAAGCCAACCCACGAAACGGGCGTGCAGGCGCTTAGCCGGCTGGAGAGGTAGAATGTGCAAGCTGGGGATGAGCCCAATCCCCCTTACGTGCTGTCGATCCTGCTGCCGCAACCCTCGGTCCGGTCTGATCTTAGACTAGGAATGAACTCCGTATGCTTAGACTGGGGATCAACTCCGTATGCCTAAGTCAACCCACGAAACGAGCGTGCGGGCGCTTGGTCGGTCGGAGAGGCATAATGCGCAAGTTGGGGATCAGTCCGGTCCCCCTCTACATGCTGTCGATCTCACTACCGGTCCTGCTGCCACAAACCTCAGTCTGGCTACGGCTTAGACATGGAATGAACTCCGTATGCCTAAGCCAACCCATGAAACGAGCATATGGGCGCTCAGCCGACCGGAGAGGCAGAATGTGCAAGCAGGGGATCAACCTGATCCCCTCCTGCGTGCTGTCGATCCTACTGCAGGTCCTGATGCCACAACCCTCGAACCAGTCTGATCTTAGACTGGGAATGAACTCTGTATGCTTAGACATGGAATGAACTTCGTATGCCTAAGCCAACCCACGAAACGAGTGTACGGGTACTCAACCAGTCAGAGAGGCAGAATGCGTAAGCCGAGGATCGACCCGGTCCCCCTACGTGCTATCAATCTTACTGCTGCAACCCTCGATCTGGTATGATCTTAGACTGGGAATGAACTCCGTATGCCTAAGTCAACCAACGAGCGTGCGGGCACTCAGCCGACCAGAGAGGCAGGATGTGTAAGTTGGGGATCGAATGGTTGGTAGGTGGGTTCAAGCTTATCTTCATATTTCTGCCATGCCAATGCCATTTTTATGGCTTGTAAATTCATACAATGGTCCCCTAAGCCTTCATGTGAAGTTTCTTGGCAAGACAACCCGTTTTCTATTTTTCACGATTCGGGATTGTTTAAAATTTTTTTAGAAAGAGTTTTGTCCCCAAATTTGTTAGAGGTGATCCTTGTATTTTTGTTGGTATGCACAAAAAAATTCAGGTAAAAACTCGAAGTGGAGAAGATTTTGTGAGCATTTGAAAAAAGTGTCCCCACTTCAGACACTTTAATGGCTACTGGCAACAAACCTATAAAATCTTAAATTCTCTTTAAGGAGGTGTGAGTTCTCGAGGTTTGATGAGGGATAGGGGGCCAATATAAGGGCTAAGTACCAGCACCCATCACACATCATGGGTGCACATCCCCCCGGCCACCCCAATCATCGGAACCCCTAATGCCGCCGGTTAGGCTCTCCGGTGATGCTCCGGCGATGGTGCCCCGGGCGAAAAAAATGCGGCACCAGCACATGCTCTAGCCCAGCATGTGCACTGTGGCTCAAAATCTTAGACTGGGAATGAACTCTGTATGCTTAGACATGGAATAAACACCGTACGCCTAAGCCAACCCACGAAATGAGTGTACGGGTGCTCAACCAGTCGGAGAGGCAGAATGCACAAGCCGGGGATCGGCCCGGTCCCTCCCTACGTGCTGTCGATCCTGCAGCCGCAACCCTTGGTCTGGTTCGATGTTAGACTAGGAATGAACTCCGTATGCATAAGTCAACCCACGAAACAAGTGTGCGGGCGCTGAGCCGATCGAAGAGGCATAATGCGCAACCCGGGGATCGACCTGGTCCCCTTTTGTGTGCTACCGATCCCGCTGCCACAACCCTCGGTCCAGTTGGGGCTTAGACATTGAATTAACTCCCTATGCCTAAGTCAACCCATGAAACGAGTGTGCAGGCACTCAGCCGGCTGGAGAGGCAAAATGCGCAAGCTGGGGATCGGCCTGATCCCCCCTGCATGCTGCCGATCCTGCTGTCGCAACTCCCGGTCTGGTTTGATCTTAGACTAAAAATGAACTTCATATGCTTAGATTGGGGATGAACTCCGTATACCTAAGTCAACCCACGAAATGAGCGTGCGGGCACCCAGCCGACCGGAGAGACAGAATGCACAAGCCGGGGATCGACCCGGTCCCCCCTGCATGCTGCCAATCTTGCTGCTGGTCCTGTTACCGCAACCCTCGGTCCGGTCTTATCTTAGACTGGGAATGAACTCCGTATGCCTAGACATGGAATGAACTCCGTATGCCTAAGCCAACCCATAAAATGAGCATGCGGGCGCTCAGCCGACCGGAGAGGCAGAATGCACAAGCTGGGGATCGGCCCGGTCCCCCCTGCGTGCTATAGATCATGCTGCTGCAACCCTCGGTCTGGTCTGATCTTAGATTGGGAATGAACTCCGTATGCCTAAGTCAACCCACGAAACGAGCGTACGGGCACTGAGCTGACCGGAGAGGCATAATGCGCAAGTCAGGGATCGACTCGGTCCCCCTCTGCGTGCTGTCGATCCCGCTGCCACAACCCTCGGTTCGACTGGGCCTTAGACATGGAATGAACTCCCTATGGCTAAGCCAACCCATGAAATGGATGTGCGGGTGCTCAGCCGGTCGAAAAGGCAGAATGCGCAAGCCGAGAATCGGCCCGATCCCCCCTGTATGTTGTCGACCCTACTACCGCAACCCTCGATCCGGTCTGATATTAGACTTGCAATGAACTTCGTATGCTTAGGTTGGGGATGAACTTCGTATGCCTAAGTCAACCCATAAAATGAGCATGCGGGTGCTCAGCCGATTGGAGAGGCAGAATGCGCAAGCCAGGGATCGGTCCGGTCCCCCCTGTGTGCTATCGATCCTGCTGCTGGTCCTACTGCCGCAACCCTCAGTCCAGTTTGATCTTTGACTGGGAATGAAGTCTGCATGCTTAAACATGGAATGAACTCTGTGTGCCTAAGCCAACCCACGAAATGAGCGTGCAGGCACTCAGCCGGTCGGAGAGGCAAAATGCGCAAGCCAAGGACTGACCCGATCCCCCCTGCGTGCTGTAGATCCTGTTGCCACAACCCTCAGTCCGGTCCGATCTTAGACTGGGAATGAACTTCGTATGCCAAAGTCAACCCACGAAATGAGCGTGCGGGCGCTGAGCAGGCCGAAGAGGCGTAATGCACAAGTCGGGGATCGACCCGATCCCCCTCTGCGTGCTGCCGATCCCGCTACCACAACCCTTCGTCCGGCTGGGGCTTAGACATGGAATGAACTCTGTATGCCTCAGCCAACCCATGAAACAGGCGTGCAGGTGCTCAGTCGGTCAGAGAGGTAGAATGCGCAAGTCGAGGATCGGCCCGGTCCTCGCTGCACCGTGTCTCAAAATCTTAGACTGGGAATGAACTCCGTATGCTTAGATAGGGAACGAACTCCGTATGCTTAGATAGGGAACGAACTCCGTATGCCTAAGCCAACCCACGAAACGAGCGTGCGAGTGCTTAGCTGGCCGAAGAGGCAGAATGCGCAAGCCGAGGATTGGCCCAGTCCTCCCCTGCGTGCTATCGATCCTGCTACCGTAACCCTCGGTCCGGTCCAATCTTAGATTGGGAATGAACTCCGTATGCATAAGTCAACCCACGGAACGAGCATGAGGGCGGTGAGCTTGCCGAAGAGGCATAATGCGCAAGCCGAGGATCAGCCCGATCCCCCTCAGCATGCTGCTGGTCCTGCTGCCACAACCCTCAGTCCAGCTGGGGCTTAGACATGGAATGAACTCCCTATGCCTAAGCCAAACCACGAAACGGGCGTACGGGCGCTTAGCCGGCCGGAGAGGCAGAATGTGCAATCCGGGGATGAGCCCCATCCCCCTTGCGTCCTGTCGATCCTGCTGCCGTAACCCTCGGTCTGGTCTGATCTTAGACTGGGAATGAACTCCGTATGCTTAGACTGGGGATGAACTCCGTATGCCTAAGTCAACCCACGAAACGAGCGTACGGGCGCTCAGCCGACCATAGAGGAAGGATGCATAAACTGGGGATCGAACAGGTGGTAGGTGGGTTCAAGCACCTCTTCATATTTCTGCCATGCCAATGCCATTTTTATGGCTTGTAAATTCATACAATGGTCCCCTAAGCCTTCATGTGAAGTTTCGTGGCAAGATGACCCGTTTTCTATTTTTCATGATTTTCAAAACGTTTTGCGGTTCGGGATTTTTTTAAATTTTTTTAGAAAGAGTTTTGTCCCTAAATTTGGTAGAGGTGATACTTGTATTTTTTTTGCCATGCACAAAAACATTCAGCTAAAAACTTGAAGTGGAGAAGATTTTGTGACCGTTTGAAAAAGTGTCCCCATTTCAGACACTTTAATGGCTACTGGCAGCAAACCTATAAAATCTCAAATGCTCTTTAAGGGGGTGTGAGTTCTCAAGGTTTGATGAGGGATAAGGGGCCAATATAAGGGCCAAGTACCAGCACCCATCACACATCATGTACGCACAGCCCCCGGCCCCCTCAATGGCCGGAACCCCCATTACCGCCGATTAGGCTCTCCGATGATGCTCCGGCGATGCTCTAACGATGGTGCCTCGGGTGAAAACAATGTGGCACCAGCACATGCTCGAGCCCAGCATGTGCACCGTGGCTCAAAATCTTAGACTTGGAATGAACTCCGTATGCTTAGACATGGAATGAACTCTGTATGCCTAAGCCAACCCACGAAACGAGGGTGTGGGCGCTCAGCAGGTCAGAGAGGCAGAGTGTGCAAGCCGGGGATCAACCTGGTCACCCCTGTATGCTATCGATCCTGCTACCGCAACCTCAGTTTGGTCCAATCTTAGACTGGGAATGAACTCCGTATGCATAAGTCAACCCACAAAATGAGCGTGCGAGCGCTGAGCCGGCCGAAGAGGCACAATGCGCAAGCCGGGGATTGACCCAGTCCCCCTCTGCGTGCTGTCAGTCCTGCTGCCACAACCCTCGGTCTGGCTAGGGCTTAGACATGGAATGAACTCCCTATGCCTAAGCCAACCCACGAAACGGGCATGCAGGCGTTCAACCGACTGGAGAGACAGAATGCGCAAGTTGGGGATCGACTCGGTTCGCCCTCCGTGCTACCGATCCTGCTGTCGCAACCCTCGATCCTGTCCGATCTTTGACTGGGAATGAACTCTGTATGCTTAGACTGGGGATTAACTCGTATGCCTCACTCAACCCACGGAGCAAGCGTGCGGGCGCTGAGCCGGCTGAAGAGGCATAATGCGCAAGCCAAGGATCAGCCTGGTCCCCCTCTGCATGCTACCGGTCTGGCTGCCACAACCCTTGGTCTGGCTGGGGCTTAGACATGGAATGAACTCCCTATGCCTAAGCCAACCCATGAAACTGGCGTGCAGGCGTTCAGCCAACTGGAGAGGCAGAATACGAAAGCCGGAGATCGATTCGGTCCCCCCTGCGTGCTGTCGATCCTGCTACCGTAACCATCGGTTTAGTTCAATCTTAGACTGGGAATGAACTCCGTATGCTTAGACTAGGGATGAACTCCGTATGCCTAAGTCAACCCACGAAACGAGCGTGCGGGTGCTCAGCCGACCGGAGAGGCCAATCGGAGAGGCATAATGCGCAAGTCGGAGATCAGCCCGATCCCCCTCTGCATGCTGCCAATCCCGCTGCCAGTCTTGCTGCCACAACCATCGGTCCAGCTGGCTCTTAGACATGGAATGAACTCCCTATGCCTAAGCCAACCCATGAAACGAGCATGTGGGCGCTCAGCTAGTCGGAGTGGCAGAATGCGCAAGCCGGGGATCGACTCGATCCCCCCTGCATGCTGTCAATCCTGCTGCTGGTCCTACTGTCGCAACCCTCAGACCGGTTCGATCTTAGACTGGGAATGAACTCCGTATGCTTAAACATGGAATGAACTCTGTGTACCTAAGCCAACCCATGAAACGAGCGTGCGGGCGCTCAGCTGGCTGGAGATGCAGAATGCGCAAGCCGGGGACCGACCCGATTCCCCCTGCATGCTGTAGATCCTGCTACCACAACCGTCGATCCGATTTGATCTTAGACTGGGAATGAACTACGTATGCCTAAGTCAACCCACGAAACGAGAGTACGGGCACTGAGCCGATCGAAGAGGCGTAATGCACAAGCCGGGGATCAACCTGGTCCCTCTCTGCGTGCTGCAGATCTTGCTGCTACAACCCTCGGTCCGGCTGGGGCTTGGACATGAAATGAACTCCGTATGCCTAAGCCAACCCATGAAACAGGCGTGTGGGCGCTCAGCCGACCGGAGAGGCAGAATGCGTAAGTCGGGGATCGGATGGGTGGTGGGTTGGTTCAAGCACATCTTCATATGTCGGCCATGCCAATGCCATTTTTATGGCTTGTAAATTCGTACAATGGTCCCCTAAGCCTTCATGTGAAGTTTCGTGGCAAGACGACCCGTTTTCTATTTTTCATGATTTTCGAAACTTTTTACGGTTAAAGATTTTTTAAAATTTTTTTAGAAAGAGTTTTGTCCCCAAATTTGGTAGAGGTAATCCTTGTATTTTTGTTGGCATGCACAAAAAAATTTAGCTAAAACTCGAAGTGGAGAAGATTTTGTGACCATTTGAAAAAAGTGTCCCCATTTTAGACACTTTAATGGCTACTGGCAGCAAACCTATAAAATCTCAAATTCTCTTTAAGGGGGTGTGAGTTCTCGAGGTTTGATGAGGGATAAGGGGCCAATATAAGGGCCAATATAAGGGCCAAGTACCAGCACCCATCACACATCATGTATGCACACCCCCGGCCCCCCCAATCACCGGAACACCCAATGCTACCATAACCTTCGGTCTGGTTCAATCTTAGATTGGGAATGAACTTTGTATGGTTAGACATGGAATGAACTCCGTATGCCTAAGCCAACCCACGAAACAAGCGTGAAGGTACTCAGTCGGTCGAAGAGGGAGAATGGACAAGCTGGGGATCAGCCCGATCCCCTCCTGCGTGTTGTCGATCCTGCTACTGCAATCCTCAGTCTGATCTTAGACTAGGAATGAGCTCCGTATGCCTAAGACAAACCACGAAATGAGCGTTCGGGCACTGAGTCGGCCAGAGAGGCATAATGCGTAAGCCAGTGATCAGCTCGGTCCCCCTCTGCATGCTGCCAGTCTCGCTACCATAACCCTCGATCCGGCTGGGGCTTAGACATGGAATGAACTCCCTATGCCTAACCCATCCCATGAAACGGGCGTACGGGCACTCAACCAACCAGAGAGGTAGAATGCGCAAGCCGAGGATCGGCCCAATCCCCCCTACGTGCTACCGATCCTACTACCGCAACCCTCAATTCGGTTTAATCTTAGACTAAGAATGAACTCCGTATGCTTAGACTGGGGATGAACTCCATATGCCTATGTCAACCCACGAAACGAGCGTGCGGGCGCTCAACCGATCGGAGAGGCAAAATGTGCTAGCCGTGGATCAGTCTGAGCCCCCCTACATGCTGTCGATCCTGCTACTGGTCCTGCTATCGGTCCTGCTGCCGCAACCCTCAGTCCTGTTCGATCTTAGACTGGAATGAACTCCGTATGCCTAAGCCAACCCACGAAACGAGCATGCGGGCACTCAATCTATCGGAGAGGCAGAATGCGTAAGCTGAGGATCGACTTGACCCCTCTTGCGTGCTGTTGATCCTGCTGCTACAATCTTTGGTCTGATCTTAAACCGAGAATGAGCTCCATATGCCTAAGACAACCCACGAAACGAGCGTTTGGGCGTTGAGCCAGCCAGAGAGGCATAATGCGCAAGCCGGTGATTGGCTCGGTCCCCCTCTACGTGCTATCGGTCTCACTGCCACAACCCTTGGTCTGGCTGGGGCTTAGACATGGAATGAACTCCCTATGCCTAAGCCAACCCATGAAACGGGCGTGTCGGCACTCAACCAACCGAAAAGGCAGAATGCGTAAGCCGAGGATCGGCCCGATCCCCCTGGGTGCTGTCGATCCTGCTACCGTAACCCTCGGTCTGATTCAATCTTAGACTGGGAATGAACTCTATATGCTTAGACTGGGGATGAACTCCGTATGCCTAAGTCAACCCACGAAACGAGCGTGCGGGCGCTCAACCGACCGGAGAGGCATAATGCACAAGTCGAGGATCAACCCGATCCCTCTCTGCGTGCTGTCGATCCCACTGCCGGTCCTGCTACCACAACCGTCGGTCCGACTGGGGCTTAGACATGGAATGAACTCCCTATGCCTAAGCCAACCCATGAAACGGGTGTGTGGGTGCTCAGCCGGTCGAAAAGGTAAAATACGCAAGTCGGGGATCGGCCCGATCCCCCCTGCAAGCTGTCGATCCCGCTGTTGCAACCCTCTCTGCGTGCTGCCAATAACGCTATCGATCCTGCTGCCACAACCCTCAGTTCGGCTGGGCTTAGACATGGAATGAACTCCGTATGCCTAAGCCAACCCACGAAACGAGCATGCGGGCGCTCAGCCAGCCAGAGAGGCAGAATGTGCAAGCTGGGGATCGGCTCGATCCCCCCTGCGTGCTGTCGATCCTGCTGCTGGTCCTGCTACCGTAACCCTTGGTTCGATCCAATCTTAGATTGGGAATGAACTCTGTATGCTTAGAAATGGAATGAACTCCATATGCCTAAGCCAACCCACGAAACGAGCGTGCAGGCGCTCAGCCGGTCGGAGAGGCAGAATGCGTAAGCTGGGGACCAACCCGATCCCCTCCTACGTGCTGTCGATCCTACTGCTGCAACCCTCGATTCAGTCTAATCTTAGACTGGGAATGAACTCCGTATGCCTAAGTCAACCCATGAAATGAGCGTACGGGCGCTGAACCGGTCGGAGAGGCATAATGCACAAACTGGGGATCGATCCGATCCCCCTCTGTGTGCTGTCGGTCTCGTTGCCCCAACCCTCAATCCAGTTGGGGTTTAAACATGGAATGAACTCCCTATGCCTAAGCCAACCCACGAAACGGTCGTGCGGGTGCTCAGCCGATCGGACAGGTAGAATGCGCAAGTCGGGGATCGACTCGGTCCCTCCTGCGTGCTGCCGATCTTACTATCGCAACCTTCGGTCCGGTCTGATCTTAGACTAGGAATGAACTCCATATGCTTGGACTGGGGATGAACTCCATATGCCTAAGTCAACCCACGAAACGAGCGTGCGATCACTCAGTCGACCGGAGAGGCCGACCGGAGAGGCATAATGCGTAAGTCGAGGATCAACCCGATCCCTCTCTGCGTGTTGCCGATCCCACTGTCAGTCCTGCTACCACAACCGTCGGTCCAGCTGGGGCTTAGACATGGAATGAACTCCCTATGCCTAAGCCAACCCATGAAATGGGTGTGCAGGTGCTCACCTGGTCAAAAAGGCAGAATGCGCAAGTCAGGGATTGGCCCGATCCCCCCTGCATGCTGTCGATCCCGCTGCTGCAACCCTCGCTTCGGTTCGATCTTAGACTGGGAATGAACTTCGTATGCTTAGACTGGGGATGAACTCCGTATGCTTAAGTCAACCCACGAAACGAGCGTACGAGCGCTCAGTCGACCAAAGAGGCATAATGCACAAGTCGACGATCAGCCCGATCCTCCTTTGCGTGTTGCCGATCCCGCTGCCGATCCTGCTGCCACAACCCTCAGTTCGGTTGGGGCTTAGACATGGAATGATCTCCGTATGCCTAAGCCAACCCACGAAACGAGCATACGGGCGCTCAGCCAGCCGGAGAGGCAAAATATGCAAGCCGAGGATCGGCCTGATCCCCCTGCGTGCTACCGATCCTGCTGCCGCAACCCTCGGTTTGGTCCAATCTTAGACTGGGAATGAACTCCGTATGCTTAGAAATGGAATGAACTCCATATGCCTAGGCCAACCCATGAAACGAACGTGCAGGCGCTCAACCGGCCGGAGAGGCAGAATGCGTAAGTCGGGGACTGACCCGATCCCCTCCTGCGTGCTGTCGATCCTGCTGCTGCAACCCTCGGTTTGGTCTGATCTTAGACTGGGAATGAACTTTGTATGCCTAAGTGAACCCATGAAATGAGCGTACGGGCGTTGAGCCGGTCGGAGAGGCATAATGCGCAAGTCGGGGATCGATCCGATCCCCTTCTACGTGCTGTCGGTCTCACTGCCCCAACCCTCAATCCAGTTGGGGTTTAAACATGGAATAAACTCCCTATGTTTAAGCTGACCCACGAAACGGGCGTGCGGGTGCTTAACCGACCGGACAGGCAGAATGCGCAAGCCGAGGATCGGTCTGGTCCCTTCTGCGTGCTGTCGATCCTACTGCCAGAACCCTCGATCCGGTCTGCTCTTAGATTGGGAATGAACTTCGTATGCTTAGACTGGGATGAACTTCGTATGCCTAAGTCAACCCATGAAACGAGCGTGCGGACGCTCAGTCGACCAGTTAGGCAGGATGCGCAAGCCGAGGATTGAACGGGTAGTAGGTGGGTTCAAGCACATCTCCATATTTTTGTTGTGCCAATGCCATTTTTATATCCTATAAATTCATGCAATGGTCCCCTACGCCTTCATGTGAAGTTTCGTGACAAGATGACCCGTTTTCTATTTTTCATGATTTTTGAAACTTTTTACAGTTCGAGATTTTTTAAAATTTTTTTAGAAAGAGTTTTGTCCCCAAATTTGGTAGAGATGATCCTTGTATTTTTGTTGGCATGCCCAAAAATATTCAGCTAAAAACTTGAAGTGGAGAAGATTTTGTGACCGTTTGAAAAAAGTGTCCCCATTTCAGACACTTTAATTACTACTGGCCGCAAACCTATAAAATCTCAAATGCGCTTTAAGGGGGTGTGAGTTCTCGAGGTTTGATAAGGGATAGGGGGCCAATATAAGGGCCAAGTACCAGCACCCATCACACATCATGTGTGCACACCCCCCCGGCCCCCCTAATCACCAGAACGCCCAATGTCGTCGGTTAGGCTCTCCGACGATGCTCCGACGATGGTGCCCCGGGTGAAACAAATGTGGCACCAGCACATGCCCGATCCTAGCATGTGCACCGTGGCTCAAAATCTTAGACTGGAAATGAATTCTGTATGCTTAGACATGGAATGAACTCCGTATGCCTAAGCCAACCCACGAAACAAGCGTGCGGGCGCTCAGCCAACCGAAGAGACAGAATGCGTAAGCCGGGGATCGGCCCGATCCCCCTTGCATGCTGTCGATCCTGCTGCCACAACCCTCGGTCTAATCCTATCTTAGACTGGGAATGAACTCTGTATGTATAAGTCAACCCATGAAATGAGCATACGGGCATTGAACCGGCCGAAGAGGCATAATACGAAAGTCAAGGATCGGTCTGATCCCCCTCTGCGTGCTATCAGTCCCACTGCCACAACCCTCAGTTCGATTGGGGCTTAGACATTGAATGAACTCCCTATGCCTAAGCCAACCCACGAAACGGGTGTGCGGGTTCTCAGCCAACCGAAGAGGCAGAATGCATAAGTCGAGGATCGGCCCGGTCCCCCCAGCGTGCTGTCGATCTTGTATTCGTAACCCTCGATCTGGTCTGATCTTAGACTGGGAATGAACTCCGTATGCTTGGACTGGGGATGAACTCCGTATGCCTAAGTCAACCCACGAAACGAGCGTGCGGGCGCTCAGCCGATCGGAGAGGTCAGTCGAAGAGGCATAATGCGTAAGTCGAGGATTAGCCCAGCCCCCCTCTGCGTGCTGTCGATCCTGCTGCCACAACCCTCGGTCTAATCCTATCTTAGACTGGGAATGAACTCTGTATGTATAAGTCAACCCATGAAATGAGCATACGGGCATTGAACCGGCCGAAGAGGCATAATACGAAAGTCGAGGATCGGTCTGATCCCCCTCTGCGTGCTATCAGTCCCACTGCCACAACCCTCAGTTCGGTTGGGGCTTAGACATTGAATGAACTCCCTATGCCTAAGCCAACCCACGAAACGGGTGTGCGGGTTCTCAGCCAACCGAAGAGGCAGAATGCATAAGTCGAGGATCGGCCCGGTCCCCCCAGCGTGCTGTCGATCTTGTATTCGTAACCCTCGATCTGGTCTGATCTTAGACTGGGAATGAACTCCGTATGCTTGGACTGGGGATGAACTCCGTATGCCTAAGTCAACCCACGAAACGAGCGTGCGGGCGCTCAGCCGATCGGAGAGGTCAGTCGAAGAGGCATAATGCGTAAGTCGAGGATTAGCCCAGCCCCCCTCTGCGTGCTGTCGATCCTGCTGCCAGTCCTGCTACCACAACCTCGGTTTGGCTGGGGCTTCGACATGGAATGAACTCCGTATGCCTAATCCAACCCATGAAACAAGTGTACGGGCGCTCAGTCGATCGGAGAGGCAGAATGCGCAAGCCAGGGATTGGCTCGGTCCCCCTGCGTAATGTCGATCCTGCTGCTGCAACCCTCGATCCGGTCTGATCTTAGACTGGAAATGAACTCTGTATGCTTAGACTGGGGATGAACTTCATATGCCTAATTCAACCCACGAAACGAGCGTGCAAGCACTCAACCGACATGAGAGGCATAATGCGCAAGCCGTGCTGCCGATCCTGCTGCTGCAACCCTCGGTCCTGTCTGATCTTAGACTGGAATGAACTTCATATGCTTAGACTGGGGATGAACTCCGTTTACCTAAGTCAACCCACGAAACGATCGTGCGGGTGCTTAGCCGGCCAAAAAGGCATAATGTGCAAGTCGGGGATCAGCCTGATCCCCCTCTGTATACTATCTATCCCGCTGTCGATCCTGCTGCCACAACCCTCGTTTTGGCTGGGGCTTAGACATTGAATGAACTCCGTATGCCTAAGCCAACCCATGAAACGAGCGAGCGGGTGCTCAATTGGCCGAAGAGGCAAAATGTGCAAGCCAGGGATCGGCCCGGTCCCCCCCTATAGGCTACCAATCTTGCTGCTGGTCCTGCTGTCGCAACCCTCAGTCCAGTCCGATCTTAGGCTAGGAATGAACTCTGCATGCTTAGACATGGAATGAACTCCGTATGCCTAAGCCAACCCACAAAATGAGCGTTCGTGCAGACGTTCAACCGACCGAATAGGCAGAATGCGCAAGCCAGAGATTGGCTCGGTCCCCCCTGCGCGTTGTCGATCCTGCTGTCACAACTGTCGGTTCGGTCTGATCTTAGATTGGGAATGAGCTTTGTATGCTTAGGTCAACCCACGAAATGAGCTTGCAGGCGCTGAGTCGACCGGAGAGGCTTAATGCGCAAGCCAGGGATCGGCCCGGTCCCCCTCCGCCTGCTGCCGGTCTCGCTACCACAACCCTCGATCCAGTTGGGGCTTAGACATGGAATGAACTCTCTATGCCTAAGCCAACCCATGAAACAGGCGTGCAGGCGCTCAACTGGCCGGAGAGGCAGAATGCGCAAGCCGAGGATCGACCCAGTCCCCCTACGTGCTGCTAATCCTACTGCTGCAACCTTCGGTCTGGTCCTATCTTAGATTGGGAATGAACTCCGTATGCTTAGACTGGGGATGAACTCCGTATGCCTAAGTCAACCCACAAAACGAGTGTGCGGGCACTTAGTCGACCAGAGAGGCAGGATGCGTAAGTCGGGGATAGAACGGGTGGCAGGTGTGTTCAAGGACATCTTCATATTTCTACCACGCTGATGCCATTTTTATGGCTTGTAAATTCATACAATGGTCCCGTAAGCCTTCATGTGAAGTTTCATGGCAAGACGACCCGTTTTCTATTTTTCATAATTTTTGAAACTTTTTGTGGTTCAGGATTTTTTAAACTTTTTTTAAAAAGAGTTTTGTCCCTGAATTTGGTAGAGGTGATCCTTGTATTTTTGTTGGTATGCACAAAAAAATTCAGCTACAAACTCAAAGTGGAGAAGATTTTGTGACCGTTTGAAAAAAGTGTCCGCATTTCAGATACTTTAATGGCTACTAGCAGCAAACCTATAAAATCTCAAATGCTCTTTAAGGGGGTGTCAGTTCTCGAGGATTGATGAGTGATAGGGGGCCAATATAAGGGCCAAGTACCAGCACCTATCGCACATCACGTGCGCACACCCCCTGGCCCCACAATCGTCGAAACCCCCAATGCCGTCGGTTAGGCTCTTCGAGCGATGCTCCGACGATGGTGCCTCGGGCGAAAAAAATGTGGCACCAGCACATGCCCGAGCCCAGTATGTGCATCGTGGCTCAAAATCTTAGACTGGGAAAGAACTCCGTATGCCTAAGCCAACCCACGAAACGAGCGTGCGGACGCTCAGTCGGTCGGAGAGGCAGAATGCGCAAATCGGGTATCAGCCCGATCCCCCCATGCGTGCTATCGATCTTACTGCCACAACCCTCAGTTCGATCTGATCTTCGATTGGGAATGAACTCCGTATGCATAAGTCAACCCACGAAACAAGCGTGCGGGCGCTGAGCCGACCGAAGAGGCATAATGTACAAGTCAGGGATCGGCCCGATCCCTCTCTGCGTGCTACCGGTCCTGCTGCCACAACCCTCGGTCCAGATGGGGCTTAAACATGGAATGAACTCCCTATGCCTAAGCCAACCCATGAAATGGGCGTGCGGGTGCTCAGTCGGCCGGAGAGGCAGAATGCGCAAGCCGGAGATTGGCACGATCCCCCTTGCATGCTGCTGATCATGCTGTCGCAACCCTCAGTCCGATCTGATCTTAGACTTGGAATGAACTCCGTATGCTTAGACTAGGGATGAACTCCGTATGCCTAAGTCAACCCACGAAATGGCCATACGGGTGCTCAGCCAGTCGGAGAGGTCGGTCGGAGAGGCATAATGTGCAAGTCGGGGATCAACCCGATCCTCTTCTGCGTCCTGCCAATCCCGTTGCCGGTCCTGCTGCCATAACCCTCTTACGTGCTACCGATCCTGCTACTAGTCCTACTGTTGCAACCCTCGGTCTGGTCTGATCTTAGACTAGGAATGAACTTTGTATGCTTAGACATGGAATGAACTCCGTATGCCTAAGCCAACCCACGAAACGAGCATGTGGGCGCTCAGCCCGTCAGAGAGGCAGAATGCACAAGCTGGGGATCGACCCAGTCCCTCCTACGTGCTGTCGATCCTACTACCGTAACACTCAGTCTGGTATGATCTTAGACTAGGAATGAACTCCGTATGACTAAGTCAACCCATAAAACAAGCATGTGAGCACTGAGCTGATCGGAGAGGCATAATGCACAAGCCGGGGATCAACCCGGTCCCCATCTGTATGCTGTCAGTCTCGCTGCCACAACCCTTATTTCAGCTAGGGCTTAGACATGGAATGAACTCCCTATGCCTAAGCCAACCCACGAAACGAGCGTGCGGGTGCTCAGTCGGCCGGAGAGGTAGAATGCGCAAGCCGGGGATCGGCCCGGTCCCCCCTGCATGCTGTCGATCCTACTATCGCAACCCTCGGTCTTGTCCGATCTTAGACTGGGAATGAACTCCATTTGCTTAGACTGGGGATGAACTCCGTATGCCTAAGTCAACCCACGAAACGAGCGTGCGAGTGCTCAACAAACTGGAGAGGCTGACCGGAGAGGCATAATGTGCAAGCCGGGGATTAGGCTGATCCCTTTCTACGTGCTGTCGATCCTGCTAACTAAGTCAACCCACAACATGAGTGAGCGAGTACTGAGTCGGTCGAAGAGGCATAATGCACAAGCCGGGGATCAGCCTGGTCCCCCTTTGCGTGCTATCAATCTCACTGCCACAACCCTCATTTCGGCTGGGGCTTAGACATGGAATGAACTCCCTATGCCTAAGCTAACCCATGAAACGGGCGTGCGGGTGCTCAGTCGGTCGGAGAGATAGAATGCGGAAGTCGGGGATCGGCCCGGTCCCCTCTGCGTGCTACCGATCCTGCTGTCGTAACCCTCGATCCGATCTGATCTTAGACTGGGAATGAACTCCGTTTGCTTAGACTGGGGATGAACTCCGTATGCCTAAGTCAACCCACGAAACGAGCGTGCAAGCGCTCAACCAACCAGAGAGGCCGACCGAAGAGGCATAATGCACAAGCCAGGGATCAGGCTGATCCCCTTCTAGTGCTGTCGATCCCGCTGTCGATCCTGCTGCCACAACCCTCAATCCGGTTGGGGCTTAGACATGGAATGAACTCCGTATGCCTAAGCCAACCCACGAAACAAGTGTGTGGGTGCTCAACCGACCATAGAGGCAGAATGCGTAAGTCGAGGATCAGCCCGGTCCTCCCTACATGCTGTCAATCCTACTACTGCAACCCTCGGTCTGGTCTGATCTTAGACTAAGAATGAACTCAATATGCCTAAATCAACCCATGAAACGAGCGTGCGGGCGCTGATCCAGTCGGAGAGGCATAATGCGCAAGTCGGGGATCGGCCTGATCCCTATCTGCGTGCTACCGATCCCACTGCCACAACCCTCGGACTGGCTAGGGCTTAGACATGGAATGAACTCCCTATGCCTCAGCCAACCCACGAAAGGAGTGTGCGGGCGCTCAGTTGGTCGAAAAGGCAGAAGGCGCAAGCCGGGGATCGGCCGGGTCCCCCTCTACGTGCTGTAGGTCCCGCTGCCACAACCCTCGATCTGGTTGGGGCTTAAACATGGAATGAACTCTCTATGCCTAAGCCAACCCATGAAACGGGCGTGCGGGCGCTCAGCCGGTCGAAGAGGCAAAATGCGAAAGCTGGGGATCGGCTCCATCCCCCCTGCGTACTATCGATCTTGCTGTCGCAACTCTCGGTCCGGTCTGATCTTAGACTGGGAAGGAACTCCGTATGCTTAGACTAGGGATGAACTCTATATGCCATAGTCAACCCACGAAACGAGCATGCGAACGCTCAGCCGACCAGAGAGGCAGGATGCGCAAGCCGGGAATCAAACAGCTGGTAGGTGGTTTCAAGCACATCTTCATATTTCTGCCATGCCACTGCCATTTTATGGCTTGTAAATTCATACAATGGACCCCTAAGCCTTCATGTGAAGTTTCGTGGCAAGACGACCTGTTTACTCTTTTTCACAATTTTTGAGACTTTTTGCCTTTCGAGATTTTTTAAAATTTTTTTAGAAAGAGTTTTGTCCCCAAATTTGGTAGACATGGAATGAACTCCGTATACCTAAGCCAACCCACAAAACGAGCGTGCGGGTGCTCAGCCGATCGGAGAGGCAGAATGTGCAAGATAGGGATCGGTCCGGTCTACCCCTGCGTGCTGCCGATCCTACTGCTGGTCCTACTATCGTAACCCTTGGTCCGGTCTGATCTTAGACTGGGAATGAACTCCGTATGCTTAGACATGGAATGCACTTTGTATGCGTAAGCCAACCCATGAAACGAGCGTGCGGGCGCTCAACCGGTCGGAGAGGCAGAATGCACAAGTCGGGGATCGATCCGATCCCCCCTACGTGCTGTCGATCCTGCTGCCGCATCCCTCGGTCCGATCTGATCTTAGACTGGGAATGAACTCTGTATGCCTAAGTCAACCCACGAAATGAGCGTGCGGGCACTAAGCAGGTTAGAGAGGCATAATGCGTAACCCAGGGATTAGCCCGATCCCCCTCTGTGTGCTGCCGGTCCCACTGCCACAACCCTCGGTCCGACTGGGGCTTAGACATGGAATGAACTACCTATACCTAAGCCAACCTAGGAAACGAGCGTACGGGTGCTCAACCAGCTGGAGAGGCAGAATGCATAAGCTGGGGATCGGCCCGGTCCCCCCTGCGTGCTGTCGATCTTGCTATTGTAACCCTCGATCTGGTTCAATCTTAAATTGAGAATGAACTCTGTATGCCTAGACTGGGGATGAACTCCGTATGTCTATGTCAACCCATGAAATGAGCGTACGGGCGCTCGACCGACCAGAGAGGCAGGATGCGTAAGCCGTGGATCGAACCGGTGATAGGTGGGTTCAAGCACATCTTCATATTTCTGCCATGCCAATGCCATTTTTATGGCTTGTAAATTCATACAACGGTCCCCTAAGCCTTCATGTGAAGTTTCGTGGCAAGATGACCCGTTTTCTATTTTTCATAATTTTTAAAACTTTTTACGGTTCGGAATTTTTTAAAATTTTTTTAGAAAGACTTTTGTCCCTAAATTTGGTAGAGGTGATCCTTGTATTTTTTTTTGGCATGCATAAAAAAATTTAGCTAAAAACTCGAAGTGGAGTAGATTTTGTGACCATTTGAAAAAAGTGTCCCCATTTCAGACACTTTAATGGCTACTGGCAGCAAACCTATAAAATCTCAAATGCGCTTTAAGGGGGTGTGAGTTCTCGAGGTTTGATGAGGGATAGGGGGCCAATATAAGGGCCAAGTACCAGCACCCATCGCACATCATGTGCGCACAACCCCCGCCTCCCCAATGGCTGGAACCCCCAATGCCTCCGGTTAGGCTCTCCGGCGATGCTCCGGTGATGGTGCCCAGGGTGAAAAAAATGCGGCACCAGCACATGCCTGAGCCCAGCATGTGCACCATGGCTCAAAATCTTAGACTGGGATGAACTCCATATGCTTAGTCGTTGAATGAACTCCGTATGCCTAAGCCAACCTACGAAACGAGCGTATGGGCGCTCAGCCGTCTGGAGAGGCAAAATGCGTAAGCCGGGATCAGCCTGATCCCCCCTACGTGTTGTTGATCCTGCTACTGCAACCCTCGGTCTGGTCAGATCTTAGATTGGGAATGAACTCCGTATGCATAAGTCAACCCACGAAACGAGCGTGCGGGAGCTCAGCAAGCCGAAGAGGCATAATGCCCAGTCCCCCTTTGCGTGTCGCCGGTCCCACTACCACAACCCTCTGTATGCCTAAGCCAACCCATGAAATGAACGTGCAGGCGCTCAGCCGACCGGAGAGGCAGAATGCACAAGCCAGGGATTGGCGCGGTCCCCCCCTGCGTGCTGCCGATCCTGCTGCTGTAACCCTCGGTCCGATTCGATCTTAGACTAGGAATGAACTCCGTATGCCTAAGTTAACCCATGAAATGAGTGTCTGGGCACTAAGCCGGCCGGAGGGGCATAATACGCAAGCTGGGGTCGACCCGGTCCGCCTCTGTGTGCTGCCGATCCCGCTGCCACAACCCTCGGTCCGGCAAGGGCTTAGACATGGAATGAACTCCCTATGCCTAAGCCAACCCACGAAACGGGCGTGCGGGCGTTCAGTCAGCGGGAGAGGTAGAATGCATAAACCGAGGATCGACCCGGTCCCCCCTGCGTGCTATCGATCCTACTACTACAACCCTCAGTCCGGATCGATCCTAGACTGGGAATGAACTCTGTATGCTTAGATTGGGGATGAACTTCGCATGCCTAAGTCAACCCATGAAACGAGCATGGGGGCACTCAGCCGGCCGGAGAGGCATAATGTGCAAGCCAGGGATCAGTCCAGTCCCCCTCTGTGTGCTATCGATCCCACTGCCGGTCTTGCCACAACCCTCGGTCTGGCTGGGGCTCAGACATGGAATGAACTCCGTATGCCTAAGCCAACCCCTGAAACAAGCGTGCAGGCGCTCAACCAACCGGAGAGGCAGAATGCACAAGCTGGGGATCGGCTCGGTCCCCCCTGCGTGCTGCCGATCCTGCTACTGGTCCTACTGTCGCAACCCTCGATCCAGTCCGATCTTAGACTGAGAATGAACTGCGTATGCTTAGACATGGAATGAACTTCGTATGCCTAAGCCAACCCATAAAATGAGCGTACGGGCGCTTAGCCGACTGGAAAGGCAGAATGCGCTAGCCAGGGATCGGCCCGATCCCCCCTGCGTATTGTCGATCCTGCTGCTGCAACCCTTGGTTCGGTCTGATCTTAGTCTGGGAATGAACTCCGTATGAACAAGTCAACCCACGAAATGAGCGTACGGGCGCTGAGCCACCGAAGAGGCATAATGCTCAAGTTGGGGATGGCCCGGTCCCCCTCTGCGTGTTGCAGGTCCCGCTGCCACAACCCCCGATCCAACGGGGGCTTAGACATGGAATAAACTCCCTACGCCTAAGCCAACCCACGAAAGGGGCGTACGGGTGCTCAGTCAGTCGAAGAGGCATAATGCGCAAGCCGAAGATCAGCTCGATCACCCTTTGCATGCTACCGATCCCGCTACCGATCCTGTAACCACAACCCTCAGTTCGGCTGGGGTTTAGACATGGAATGAACTCCGTATACCTAAGCCAACCCATGAAATGAGCGTGCGATTGCTCAGCTGGTTGGAGAGGTAGAATGCGCAAGCTGGGGATCGGCCTGGTCTCCACTTACGTGTTGCCGATCCTGCTGTTGGTCCTACTGTCGCAACCTTCGGTCTGGTCTGATCTTAGACTGGGAATGAACTCCGTAAGCTTAGACATGGAATGAACTCCCTACGCCTACGCCAACCCACGAAGCGGGCATGCGGGTGCTCAATCGGTCGGAGAGGCAGAATGCACAAGCCGGGGATTGACCCGATCCCCCCTACATTCTACCGATCCTACTGCCACAACCCTCGGTCTGATCCGATCTTAGACTGGGAATGAACTCAGTATGCTTAGACTGGGTATGAACTCCGTATGCCTAAGTCAACCCATGAAATGAAGGTGCAGGCGCTCAGTCGACCAGAGGGGCAGGACGCGCAAGCCGGGGATCGAATGGGTGGTAGGTGGGTTCAAGCACATCTTCATATTTCTGCCATACCAATGCCATTTTTATGGTGTGTAAATTCATACAATGGTCCCCGAAGCCTTCATGTGAAGTTTCGTGGCAAGACGACCCATTTTCTATTTTTCACGATTTTTAAAACTTTTTATAGTTTGGGATTTTTTAAAAGAAAGAGTTTTGTCCCCAAATTTGGTAGATGTAATCCTTGTATTTTTGTTGGAATGCAAAAAAAAATTTAGCTAAAAAATCGAAGTGGAGAAGATTTTGTGACCTTTTGAAAAAAGTGTCCCCATTTCAAACACTTTAATGGCTACTAGCAGCAAACCTATAAAATCTCAAATGCTCTTTAAGGGGGTTTGAGTTCTCAAAGTTTGATGAGGGATAGGGGGCCAATATAAGGGCCAAGTACCAGCACCCATCGCACATCATGTGTGCACACCCCCCGGCACCCCAAACGTCAAAACCCCTAATGCTGCCAGTTAGGCTCTCCGGCGACGCTCCGACGATGGTGCCCTGGGCAAAAAAAATGGGCACCAGCACATGCCCGAGCCCAGCATGTGCACCGTGGCTCAAAATCTTAGATTGGGAATGAACTCCGTATGCTTAGACATGGAATGAACTCCATATGCCTAAGCCAACCTACGAAACGAGCATGTGGGCGCTCAGCCGATCGGAGAGGCATAATGCACAAGATGGGGATCGACTCGGTCCCCCTCTGCGTGCTGTCGATTCTGCTGCCCCAACCCTTGGTCTGGCTGGGGCTTAGACATGGAATGAACTCCCTATGCCTAAGCCAACCCACGAAACGGGCGTGCGGGTGCTCAGCCGATCGGAGAGGCAGAATGCACAAGCCGGGGATCAGCTCAGTCCCCCCTGCATGCTACCAATCCTACTGCCGCAACCCTCGGTCCAGTCCAATCTTAGATTGGGAATGAACTTTGTATGCTTAGATTGGGGATGAACTTCGTATGCCTAAGTCAACCCACGAAACGAGCGTGCGGACGCTCAGTCGATCAGAGAGGCCGACCTAAGAAGCATAATGCGCAAGCCGGGGATCAGCTCGATCCCCCTATACGTGCTGCTGATCCCGCTACTGGTCCTACTGCCACAACCCTCGGTCCGGCTAGGGTTTAGATATGGAATGAACTTCGTACGGCTAAGCCAACCCACGAAACGAGCGTGCGGGCGCTCGGTTGATCGGAGAGGCAGAAAGCTCAAGCCGAGGATCGGTCCGGTCCCCCCTGCGTGCTGCTGATCCTGCTATGGTCCTACTGCTGCAACCCTCGATCAGGTCTGATCTTAGACTGGGAATGAACTCCGTATGCCTAAGCCAACCCAAGAAACGAGCGCGCGGGCGCTCAGTCGATCGAAGAGGCAGAATGCGTAGGCCGGGGATCAGCCCGGTCCCTCCTGCGTGCTGTTGATCCTGCTACTGCAATCCTCGGTCCAGTCCAATCTTAGACTGGGAATTAACTCCGTATGCCTAAGTCAACCCACGAAACGAGCGTGTGAGCACTGAGCCGGCCAGGGAGGCATAATGCGTAAGCTGAGGATCAGCCCGATCCCCCTTTGTGTGCTGTTGGTCCCATAGCCACAGTCCTCAATCCGACTAGGGCTTAGACATGGAATGAACTCCTATGCCTAAGCCAACCCACGAAACGGGCGTGCAGGTGCTCAGCCGACTGGAAAGGCAGAATGCACAAGCTGGGGATTGGCCCGGTCCCCCCTGCGTGCTGTCGATCCTGCGGCCACAACCCTTGCTCCAATCTGATCTTAGACTGGGAATGAACTCTGTATGCTTAGACTAGGGATGAACTCCGTATGCCTAACTCAACCCATGAAACAAGCGTGCGGGCGCTTAACCACCAGAGAGGCAGGATGAGCAAGCCAGGGATCGAATGGATGGTAGGTGGGTTCAAGGACGTCTTCATATTTCTGCCATGTCAATGCCATTTTTATGGCTTGTAAATTCATACAATGGTCCCCTAAGCCTTCATGTGAAGTTTCGTGGCAAGATGACCCGTTTTCTATTTTTCATGATTTTCGAAACATTTTACGATTTGAGATTTTTTAAAAATTTTTTACAAAGAGTTTTGTCCCCAAATTTGGTAGAGGTGATCCTTGTATTTTTTTTTTGGCATGCACAAAAACATTCAGCTAAAAACTCAAAGTCGAGAAGATTTTGTGACCGTTTGAAAAAAGTGTCCCCATTTCAGACACTTTAATGGCCAATGGCAGCAAACCTATAAAATCTCAAATGCTCTTTAAGGGGGTGTGAGTTCTCGAGGTTTGATGAGGGATAGGGGGCCAATATAAGGGCCAAGTGTCACGCCCTGGGTGGGCACACCAGGCACATCAGGTGCACTAGCAGGTGAGCCAGAGGTTGAGGCCCGCAGACCAGGTGTGCTGGCGGGTATCTGCCCGTAAAGCCTAGCAAACGAGTTCAGAATGCCTGCCCAACTTGCAAGCCAGCCCGTGAGACCAAGGCCTAGCATACAAGCTGCCCGCACCACATCCAAAAGGGCCAAAGGTGCTGGACATGCAAGGGAAGCTTCTGGAAGCAGGCAGGATCAGCAAAGCATCCTGGCAGATTTGGTTGACCCTGAAAATTAGGAGTTAGCATCCTGATTGATTGTAATCTGTATAATCCCATGATTTTAGCCTTTATTCTAGGGATATTGCCATTAAGTGTAAGCTGGAGCCTCAACTATAAATAGAGGGCTGCTCCTCCCTTATTTGTACACCATCAAACACTTTTGCTTCAGTGAATACAAGAGCATTTCTAGAATTCTGCCTTCTTATCCTGTTTCTCTTTAACTTGCGTAATTAGCCCTTCCTATTGTTCTAGTGCTCGTGTGCTTGTGTTTTAGGTTGACTTAGGCATAAAGGAGGAGATTCCAAGCCTAAGACCGCACGGTTTCTGAGTCTAAGGTCAGAGCCTGTGACAGTTGGTATCAGAGCAAGTTTGATTCTGCGTCTTTGTGTTGTGCAGGTTAGAGGAGATGGCATCCCAAAGTGATGTTGCTAACCAACAACCAGAGGCCCAGGAGCATGGGTGTGGAAGAGGGAGGAAAGCCAGTTCTAGAGATATCTTATCTACCATGGACGGTAGGCTGGCCAAGGTGGAGGTGACCATGGGTGACATGGGGGAGAAGCTTGAGGGGGTAGAGACTCACATTGCATTGCTAGACTCTATGGGGGAAGAGATCCAAAGTGAGCTACAAGCTACTTTCAACAAAAGCTTGGACGTGTTCACCCAAAAAAATTAGACCTTTGAGGCTGAAGTGCTGACCTTGGGCGATGGCATGGAGGCCATGCGCCAGCGGATGGAAGAGCTTACCAGTGAGCTTGTTGCTTGCAAGACTGCCATTGGGAATGGCATGTTTGCTAGAGTGTCCAAGTCCAGATTGGATGTCCCCAAGCCTAAGGAGTTCAAGGGGACTAGGGCAGCCAAGGAAGTAGATAACTACCTTTGGGGTATGGAGCAGTACTTCCAGGCCATGGGCATGCAAGACGAGGCGATAAAGGTAAGCACCGCTGCTATGTATCTCCCTGATGTAGCCTTATTATGGTAAAGGCACAGGTGTGATGATGTCAGGCGTGGGTGCATCAAGATTGGAACCTGGGCAGAGTTCCAAAAGGAGTTCAGAGAATAATTTTACCCGTAGTATGCCGATGATAAGGCACAGGCAAAGTTACGCAGGCTGAGCCAGTAAGGGGACATAAGGGAGTATGTCCAAAAATTCTCTGAACTGATGCTATAGATCTCAGATCTAGGTGAGAAGGACATCTTATTTGCTTTCATGGATGGGCTGAAGTCGTGGGTGAAGCATGAGCTACAAAGAAGAGGAGTTCATGACTTGGCTAAAGCCATGACTACTACCGAGGCCTTGATAGAGTTCAAGCCTCTGAACAAGTTCGAGTCTACCAAGCCCAAGGGTAAGGGTAGGGACGATAGGCATTAAAAGAAGCAGTCTAAGAGGAAGGACTGTGACTGGGAGTCCAAGGATAGAGACCGAGACTATTCAACCAAGGATGGCAAGAGGAAGCCACCAGCAGGCAAATGGAAAGCAAAGGGGGACCGAGAGCCACTAGCATGCTACCTATGTGGAGAAAGCCACATAGCATGCAATTACCCACAGAAGGGCAAGCTGGCTACTGTAGACAAGGAGTCTGACGAGGAGCCAGAGTCAGGGGCAGTAAAGCTTGGGTCGTTGGTGCTCAATGCTGTCCAGAGTAAGGGGAGCCGCAAGCCAAAGGGCTTAATGTTTGTAGATCTAATGGTTGCGGGTTAGAAGTGAGCACACTAGTGGACACAGGTGCCTCACATCTTTTTTATTTCAGGTGATAGAGCCTGGAAGCTCAGACTAAAGGTGCAGAAAGGGATTGGTACCATCAAAACGGTGAACTCTAATGAAGTTCCAGCCATTAGAGTAGCGCGGGGAGTGGAGTTACAGCTTGGAGACTGGAAAGGCAAGGAGACCATTGAGGTAATACCCCTTAATGACTATGAGTTTGTGATTGGGTTGGATTTCCTTGTTCGGATTAACGCCCTCTTTGTGCCTTTTGTCAATTGTGTTTGCATCTTGGATGCACGGTGCCAATGTCTAGTGCCATTGAGGAGAGGGTCTGGAGTTGGGTCACGGGTGGTGTCAACCATCCAATTTGCCAAGGCGATAAGGAGACAAGAAGACACCTTCTTGGCAGCCCTAAAATATGATGAGCCAAGGGAGAAGGAGACCGAGTCACCCTTGGAGGTGCTAAAGGTGATGAAGACCTTTAGTGATGTGATGCCCACAAAGCTACCTAGCAAGCTACCACCTAAGAGGGAGGTGGACCACAAGATCGAGTTGGTGTCTGAGGCCAAGCCACCAGCTAGAGCCCTTTACCGAATGTCTCCACCAGAGTTGGAAGAGTTGAGGAAGCAGCTCAAAGAGTTACTTGATGCTAGCTTCATCAGGCCATCGAAGGCACCTTATGGTGCACCGATTCTATTTCAGCACAAGCATGATGGGTCGTTGCGACTGTGCATAGACTACCGGGCTTTGAATAAGCTGATGATCAAGAACAAGTACCCGATCCCACTCATTATAAACTTGTTCGATCAACTTGGGAGCGCAAGGTGGTTCACCAAGCTGGATTTGAGGTCAGGCTACTATCAAGTCAGGATCGTGAAGGGAGATGAGCCAAAGATAGCATGTGTCACTCGGTATGGTTCGTATGAGTTCTTGGTGATGCCTTTCAAACTCACGAACGCCCTAGCAACATTCTGCACCCTTATGAACAAGGTACTTCAGTCATTCCTTGATCGGTTTGTTATGGTTTATTTGGATGACATTGTGATCTACAGCCAGACTTTAGGAGAGCATGTAGACCACTTCAGACAAGTGTTCGAGTTGTTGCGGGTAAACAAGCTATTTGTCAAGAGGGAGAAGTGCTCATTCACCCAGCAGGAGATCTCATTCCTTGGCCGCATAATGGGAAGTGGCAGGATACGCATGGATGAAGGCAAGATACATGCCATCCTGGAGTGGCAACCGGTAGCCAAGGTCACTGAGTTGAGATCGTTACTTAGGCTGGTCAACTACTACAGGCGCTTCAACAAAGGTCACTCAGCAATAGCCACACCATTGACTGACTTGCTCAAGAAAGGGAAAGTTGGGAGTGGAGCGCAGGGTGCCAAGAAGCCTTTGATAGGTTGAAGCAGGCTGTGATCGAGGAGCCAGTCTTGGCCTTGCCAGACCATGCCAAGCATTATGAGGTGCATACGGATGCATCAAACTTTGCCATAGGGGGCATGTTGATGTAGGAGGGACGTCCAGTAACATTCAAGAGCAGAAAGCTGAACGAGACTGAGTGCAAGTACACGGTCCAAGAGAAGGAGATGACTATAATGGTGCACTGCTTGCGCACTTGGTGCCATTACCTGTTAGGGTCGAGGTTTATGGTTAGGACAGACAATGTGGCGACCAGTTACTTCCAGACGCAGAAGAAGCTATCCCTCAAGTAGGCGAGATGGAAAGATTTTCTTGCGGAATACGATTTCTAGATGGAGTACAAGCTGGGGTGGGCAAACCTAGTGGCAGACGCCCTGAGCAAGAAGGCTAACCTTGCTACCATTAGCCAACCAGAAGGGTCACTGGTGTCGCGCATCAAGGAGGGACTTGCGCATGATCCTACAGCCAAGGCTTTGATAGAGTACGCCTAGCAAGGTAAGACTAGGTGGTTTTGGTTGCAGGATGGCTTGTTGTACACCAGGGGCAATAGACTGTTTGTACCGTAGCACGGGAAACTCCGCAAGGAAGTTTTGCAAGAATGCCATGATTTAAGGTGGGTTGGACACCCCGGAGTGAGCTGTACCTTGGCACTGATCAAGGATCGATACTACTGGCCGCACATGAGGGATGATGTAGAGGCCTATGTGAAGACTTGTCTTGTGTGCCAACAGGTCAAGGTGGAGCTCAAGAAACCAGGCGGTCTCTTAGAGCCATTGCCAGTGCCAGAGCGACCATGGGAGAGTGTTTCTCTGGACTTTATAGTCAGTCTACCCAGAGCAGAAGGGTTTGGAAGCATCATGGTAGTGGTGGACAGGTTTTCCAAGTATGGAATATTCATTCCAGCAACCAAGGAGTGCCCAGCCGAGGAGGCAGCTCGATTGTTCTTGAAGAACATGGTTAAGTACTGGGGAGTGCCGAGGACCATTGTTAGTGATCGGGATGGGCATTTTACGGGCAGGTTCTGGACTGAGTTGTTCAAGCTGTTGGGGTCAGACTTGAACTTTTCCACCAACATGCATTCGTAGACCGATGGGCAGATAGAATGACTGAATGGACTATTGGAGGTCTACCCCAGGCAGTATGTGAATCCCACACAAAGGGATTTGCCAAAGCTGCTAGATATTACGTAGTTTTCCTAAACTTGCAAAGGAGCGAGGCAACGAACCAGAGCCCATTTAAGGTTGTGACAGGGCAACAACCACTAACACCTGGTTCGATTGCTGCAGGATATACAAGATCAAATCCAGCAGCATACAAGTTTGCCAAGGCATGGCAGGAGCAAACTGACTTGGCCAGAGTTTGTCTACACAAGGCGGCCAAGAGGTCGAAGAAGTGGGTAGACCAAAATAAGTGGGACGTGCAGTTCCAGGTTGGAGACTTGGTGTTAGTGAAGCTGCATCCCATTATGCGCCATAGGGGGCTATACAAAGGCCTAGTCCGGAGGTATGAGGGTCATTTTTGAGTAGTTAAGAGGGTAGGCAAGGTTGCCTACAAGCTGGATATGCCACCCAAGCTGAGGGTACACCCGATGTTCTATGTGAGCATGCTCAAGCCGTTCCATAAGGATGAGGGAGATCCAGGACAGGGAGAGTCAAAGCGTACGCCATTGGGAGCAAGGGCCCTATATGAGAAGGAGGTCCAAAGCATCATAGCTGATCGGGAGGTGAGACGAAAGAACTATCAGCCAAGATAAGAGTACTTGGTGCACTGGAAGGGACTTCCAGATAGTGAGGCGAGCTGGGAACCAGCAAATTACTTATGGCAGTTTGAGGACCAGAATAGGTAGTACCATGCAGAAGACGTAACGAGGGCATTGTGCAATCAGGTGGGGGAGAATGTCATACCCTGGGCGGGTGCACCAGGCACATCAGGTGCACCAGCAGGCGAGCCAGAGGTTGAGGGTTGCAGACCAGGCGTGCTGGCAGGTATCTGCATGCAAAGCCTAGCAAACAAGTTCAAAACGCCTGCCCAACTTGCAGGCCAGCCCATGAGAGCAAGGCCTGGCATACAAGCTACCCGTACCACATCCAGAAGGGCCCAAGGTGCTGGACAAGCAAGGGAAGCTTCTAGAAGCAGGTAGGATCAGCAGCAACATCCTGGTAGATTTGGTTGACCCTGAAAATCAGGAGTTAGCATCTTGATTGATTGTAATCTATATAATCCCATGATTTTAGCCTTTATTCTAGGGATATTGCCATTAAGTGTAAGCTGGAGCCTCAACTATAAATAGAGGGCTATTCCTCCCTTATTTGTACACCATCAAACACTTCCGTTTCAGTGAATACAAGAGCATTTCCAAAATTTTGCCTTCTTATCCTGTTTCTCTTTAAGTTGCGTAATCAACCCTTTCCGTTGTTCTAGTGCCCGTACGCTTGTGTTTTAGGCTGACTTAGGCATAAAGGAAGAGATTCCAAGCCTAAGGCCACACGGTTTCTGAGTCTAAGGTCGGAGCCCGTGACACAAGTACTAGCACCCATCGTACATCATGTGCACACCCCCTGGCCCCCCCAATCGTCAAAACCCCCAATGCTGCCTGTTAGGCTCTCCGGCGATGCTCCGACGATGGTACCTCGGGTGAAAAAAATGCAGCACCAGCACATGCCCTAGCCCAGCATGTGCACCATGGCTCAAAATCTTAGACTGGGAATGAACTTCGTATGCTTAGACATGGAATGAACTCCGTATGCCTAAGCCAACCCACGAAACGAACGTGCGGGTGCTCAACCGGCCGGAGAGGCAGAATGTGCAAGCTAGGGATCGGTCCGGTCCCCCCGGTGTGCTGTCGATCCTGCTGGCACAACCCTCGATCTTGTCTGATCTTAGACTGGGAATGAACTTCATATGCGCAAGTCAACCCATGAAATGAGCGTGCAAGTGCTGAGCCAACCGAAGAGGTATAATGCGTAAGCAGAGGATCGACCCAGTCCCCTTTCCGTGCTACCGGTCCCGCTACCATAACCCTCGGTCTGACTGGGGCTTAGACATGGAATGAACTCCCTATCCCTAAGCCAACCCATGAAACGGCCGTACGGGCACTCAACCGGCCAGAAAGTTAAAATTTGCAAGCTGAGGATCGGTTCGGTCCCCCTAAGTGCTATCGATCCTGCTGTCGCAACCCTTGGTCTGGTCCTATCTTAGACTGGGAATGAACTCCGTATGCTTAGACTGGGGATGAACTTCGTATGCATAAGTCAACCCATAAAATGAACGTGCGGGCGTTGAGTCGACCGAAGAGGCATAATGCGTAAGCCAGTGATCGGCCTGATCCCCCTCTGTGTGCTGTCGGTCCCGCTGCCACAATCCTCAGTCTGACTGGGGCTTAGACATGGAATAAACCCCTATGCCTAAGCCAACCCATGAAATGGGCATGCGGGCGCTCAGCCAGTCGGAGAGGCAGAACGCGTAAGCCAGGGATCGGCCCGGTCCCCCCTGCATGCTGCCGATCTTCCTGTCGCAACCCTCGATCCGGTCCGATCTAAGACTGGGAATGAACTCTATATACTTAGACTGGGGATGAACTCCGTATGCCTAAGTCCACCCATGAAACGTGCATGCGGGCACTCAGCCGGTCGGAGAGGCATAGTGCACAAGTCGGGGATCAGCCCGATCACCTTCTGCGTGCTGTCGATCCCGCTATCAGTCCTACTGCACAACCCTTGGTCCGACTGGGGCTTAGATATGGAATGAACTCTGTATGCCTAAGCCAACCCATGAAACGAGCGTGCGGATGCTCAGCCAACTGGAGAGGCAGAATTCGTAAGACGAGGATCGGTTCGGTCCCCCTGTGCGGGCTGTCGATCCTGCTGCTGGTCTTGTTGTCGCAACCCTCGGTCTGGTCTGATCTGAGACTGGGAATGAACTCCATATCCTTAGACATGGAATGAACTCTGTATGCCTAAGCCAACCCATAAAATGAGCATGCGGGCGCTCAGCTAGCCGGAGAGGCAAAATGCGTAAGCCGAGGATCGACCTGATCCCCCCTGTGTGCTGTCGTAACCCACAGTCTAGTCTAACCATAGACTGGGAATAAACTTCGTATGCCTAAGTCAACCAACAAAACAAGCGTGCGGGCACTGAGCCGACCGAAAAGCCATAATACACAAGCCGGGGTCGACCCAGTCCCCTTCTACATGCTGTCGGTCCCGCTGCCACAACCCTCGGTCCAATTGGAGCTTAGACATGGAATGAATTCCCTATGCCTAAGCCAACCCATGAAACAGGCGTGCGGGTGCTCAGTCGGCTGGAGAGACAGAATGCGCAAGCCGAGGATCGACCCGGTCAACCTTGCATGTTGCCGATCTTGCTACCGTAACCCTCAGTCAAGTTCGATCTTAGACAGGGAATGAATTTCGTATGCTTAGACTGGGGATGAACTTCATATGCCTAAGTCAACCCATGAAACGAGCGTGCGAACGCTCAGTCGACCAGAGAGGCAAGATGCGTAAGTCGGAGATCTAACAGGTGGTAGGTGGGTTAAGCACATCTTCATATTTCTGCCATGCCAATGCCATTTTTATGGCTTGTAAATTCATACAATGGTCCCCTAAGCCTTCATGTGAAGTTTCGTGGCAAGACGACTCGTTTTCTATTTTTCACGATTTTTGAAACTTTTTACGGTTCAGGATTTTTTAAAATTTTTTAGAAAGAGTTTTGTCCCCAAATTTGGTAGAGGTGATCCCTGTATTTTTTTTGGCATGTGCAAAAAACTTCAACCAAAAACTCAAAGTAGAGATGATTTTGTGACCATTTGAAAAAAGTGTCCCCATTCCAAACACTTTAATGGTTACTGGCAGCAAACCAATAAAATCTCAAATGCTTTTTAAGGGGGTGCGAGTTCTCGAGGTTTGATGAAGGTTAGGGGGCCAAAATAAGGGCCAAGTACCAGCACCCATCGCACATCATATGCACACACCCCCCGGCCCCCCAATCGTTGGAACCCCTAATGCCGCCAGTTAGGCTCTTCGGCGATGCAATGACGATGGTGCCCCGGGAGAAAAAAATGCGGCACCAGCCCATGCCTGAGCCCAGCATGTGCACCATGGCTCAAAATCTTAGACTGGGAATGAACTCCATATGCTTAGACAAGGAATGAACTCCGTATGCCTAAGCCAACCCACGAAACGAGCATGCGGGCGCTCAGCCGGTCGGAGAAGCAGAATGCGCAAGCTGGGGATCGGCCTGGTCCCCCCTGCGTGTTGTCGATCCTACTACCGTAACCCTCAGACCGGTCTGATCTTAGATTGGGAATGAACTTCGTATGCCTAAGTCAATCCATCAAAATGAGCGTACGAGCGCTGAGCCGATCGGAGAGGCATAGTGCGCAAGCCGGGGATCGACCCGGTCCCCCTCTACGTGCTGTCGGTCCCGCTGCCACAACCCTCGATCCAGCTGGGACTTAGACATGGAATGAACTCCCTATGCCTAAGCCAACCCACGAAAAGGCGTGCGGGCGCTCAGTCGGCCGAAGAGGTAGAATGCGCGGGCTGAGGATCAGCCTAGTCCCCCCTGCGTGCTACCGATCCTGCTGCCATAACCCTCGGTCCAGTTTGATCTTAGACTGGAATGAACTCCATATGCTTAGACTGGGGACAAACTCCGTATGCCTAAGTCAACCCATGAAACGAGCATGCGGGCGCTCAGCCGGCAGGAGAGGCTGATCGGAGAGGCATAATGCGTAAGCCGAGGATCAGCCCGATCCCCCTCTACGTGCTGTCGATCCCGCTGTCGGTCCTGCTACCACAACCCTCGGTCTGGCTGGGGCTTAGACATAGAATGAACTCCGTATGCCTAAGCTAACCCAGGAAATGAGCGTGCGGGCGCTCAATCGATCGGAGAGGCAGAATGTGCAAGTCGGGGATCAGCTCGATCCCCCCTTACGTGTTGTCGATCCTACTGCTGGTCCTACTATCGCAACCCTCGGTCTGATCCAATCTTAGACTGGGAATGAACTACGTATGCTTAGACATTGAATGAACTCCGTACGCCTAAGCCAACCCATGAAATGAGCGTGTGGGCACTCAGCCGGTCGGAGAGGCAGAACGCACAAGCCGAAGATCGGCCCGATCCCCCCTGCGTGCTGTCGATCCTACTGCTACAACCCTCGGTCCGATCCGATCTTAGACTTGGAATGAACTCTGTATACCTAACACAACCCACGAAATGAGCGTTCAGGCATTGAGGTGATCGGAGAGCCATAATACGCAAGTTGAGGATCAACCCGGTCCCTTTCTGTGTGCTATCGATCTCGTTGCCACAACCCTTGGTTCGGCTGGGGCTTAGACATGGAATGAACTCCCTATGCCTAAGCCAACCCACGAAATGGGCGTGCGGGCGTTTAGCCGGCCAGAGAGGCAGAATGATCAAGCCGGGGATCAGCCCGGTCCCCCTTGCGTGTTGTCGATCCTACTACCACAACCCTCGATCCAGTCTGATCTTAGACTGGGAATGAACTCCGTATGCTTAGACTGGGAACAAACTCCATATGCCTAAGTCAACCCACGAAATGAGTGTGTGGGTGCTCAACCGATCGGAGAGGCCAACCGGAGAGGCATAATGCACAAGCCAAGGATCAGCCCGATCCTCCTCTGCATGCTGTCGATCTCGTTGTCGGTCCTGCTGCCCAACCCTCATTCTGGCTAGGGCTTAGCATGGAATGAATGCCATATGCCTAAGCCAACCCATGAAACGGGCGTGCGGGCGCTTAGTCGGTCGGAGAGGTAGAATCCGTAAGCCGGGGATCAGCCCTGTCCCCCCTACGTGTTGTCGATCCTGCTGTCGTAACCCTCGATCCGGTCTGATCTTAGACTGGGAATGAACTCCGTATGCTTAGAATGGGGATGAACTCCGTATGCCTAAGTCAACCCATGAAACGAGCGTGCGGGCGCTCAATCGACCAGAGAGGCAGGATGCACAAGCCGGGGATCGAACGGGTGGTAGGTGGGTTCAAGCACATCTTCATATTTCTGCCATGCGAATGCCATTTTTTATGGCTTGTAAATTCATACAATGGTCCCCTAAGCTTTCATGTGAAGTTTCGTGGCAAGATGACCCGTTTTCTATTTTTCACAATTTTCAAAACTTTTTTCGGTTCGAGATTTTTTAAAATTTTTTTAGAAAGAGTTTCATCCCCAAATTTGGTAGAGGTGATCCTTGTATTTTTGTTGGTATGCACAAAAACATTCAGCTAAAAACTCAAAGTTGAGAAGATTTTGTGACCGTTTGAAAAAAGTGTCCCCATTACGGACACTTTAATTGCTACTGGCAACAAACCTATAAAATCTCAAATGCTTTTTAAGGGGGTGTGAGTTCTTGAGGTTTGATGAGGGATAGGGGGCCAATATAAGGGCCAAGTACTAGCACCCATCACACATCATGTGCGCACACCCCCCGACCCCCCCAATCGTCGGAACCCCCAATGCCGTTGGTTAGGCTCTCCGACGATGCTTCGGCGATGGTGCCCCGGGCAGAAAAAAATGTGGCACCAGCACATGCCCGAGCCTAGCATGTGCACCATGGCTCAAAATCTTAGACTGCGAATGAACTCCGTATGCTTAGACATGGAATAAACTTCGTATGCCTAAGCCAACCCACGAAACGAGTGTGCGGGCGCTCAGCTAGCCGGAGAGGCAGAATGCGCAAGCCGGGGATCGAGTCGATCCCCTCTACGTGTTGTCGATCCTACTATCGCAACCCTTGGTCTAGTCTGATCTTAGACTGGGAATGAACTCCGTGTGCATAAGTCAACCCACGAAACGAGCGTGTGGGCACTGAGTCGATCGAAGAGGCATAATGAGAAAGCCGATGATCGGCCCGGTCCCCCTCTGCATGCTGTCACTCCCGCTACCACAACATTCGATCCGACTAGGGCTTAGACATGGAATGAACTGCCTATGCCTAAGCCAACCCATGAAACGGACGTGCGGGTGCTCAGCCGGCCGGAGAGGCAGAATACGCAAGTCGGGGATCACCTCGGTCCCCCCTGCATGTTGCCAATCCTACTACCGCAACCCTCAGTCCAGTCTGATCTTACACTGGGAATGAACTTTGTGTGCTTAGACTGGGGATGAACTCCATATGCCTAAGTCAACCTATGAAACGAGCGTGTAGGCACTTAGTCGACCAGAGAGGCCGGTCGGAGAGGCATAATGCGCAAGCCGAAGATCAGCACGGTCCCCCTATGCATGCTGTCGATCCCGCTGCTGGTCCTGCTGCCACAACCCTCGGTCCGGCTGGGGCTTAGACATGGAATGAACTCCGTATGCCTAAGCCAACCCACGAAACGAGCGTGCGGGTGCTCAACCGGTCGGAGAGGCAAAATGCGCAAGCCGGAGATCGACCCGATCCCCTCTACGTGCTGTCAATCCTACTGCTGGTCCTACTGTTGCAACCTTCAATCCGGTCTGATCTTAGACTGGGAATGAACTCCGTATGCTTAGACATGGAATGAACTCTGTATGCCTAAGCCAACCCATGAAACGAGCGAACGGGTGCTCAGCCGGCCAGAGAGGCAGAATGCGTATGCTGGGGATCGATCCGGTCCCCCCTGTGTGCTGTCAATCCTGCTGTCGTAACCCTCGGTCTGGTCCGATCTTAGACTGGGAATGAACTGTGTATGCCTAAGTCAACCCACGAAACGGGCGTGTGGGCGCTGAGCCTTCCAGAGAGGCATAATGCGCAAGTCGGGGATCGACTCGATCCCCCTCTGCGTGCTATCGATCCTGCTACCACAACCCTCGGTCCGGCTGGGGCTTAGAGATGGAATGAACTCCCTATACCTAAGCCAATCCACGAAACGGGCGTGCGGGTGCTCAGCCGGTCGGAGAGGCAGAATGCGCAAGCCGGGGATCACCTTGATCCCCCCTATGTGCTACCGATCCTACTATCGCAACCCTGGTTCGGTTTGATCTTAGACTGGGAATGAACTTCGTATGCTTAGACTGGGAATGAACTCAATATGCCTAAGTCAACCCACGAAACAAGCGTACGGGCGCTCAGCCGACCAGAGAGGTAGGATGCGTAAGCCGAGGATCAAACGGGTGGTAGGTGGGTTCAAGCACATCTTCATATTTCTGCCATGCCAATGCCATTTTTATGGCTTGTAAATTCATACAATGGTCCCCTAAGCCTTCGTGTGAAGTTTCGTGGTAAGACGACCTGTTTTCTATATTTCAAGATTTTCGAAACTTTTTCCAGTTCAGGATTTTTTAAAATTTTTTAGAAAGAGTTTTATCCCTAGGTTTGGTAGAGGTGATCCTTGTATTTTTGTTGGCATGCACAAAAAAAATTCAGCTATAAACTCGAAGTGGGGAAGATTTTGTGACCATTTGAAAAAAGTGTCCCCATTTCAGACACTTTAATGGCTACTGGCAGCAAACCTATAAAATCTCAAATGCTCTTTAAGGGGGTGTGAGTTCTCGAGGTTTGATGAGGGATAGGGGGCCAATATAAAGGCCAACTACCAGCACCCATCGCACATCATGAGCACACACCCCCCGACCCCCTCAATCGTCGAAACCCCTAATACCGCCGGTTAGGCTCTCCGACGATGATCCGGCGAAGGTGCCCCAGGCGAAAAAAATGTGGCACCAGCACATGCTTGAGCCCATCATGTGCACCATGGCTCAAAATCTTAGACTGGGAATGAGCTCCGTATGCTTAGACATGGATTGAACTCTGTATGCCTAAGCCAACCCACGAAACGAGCATGCGGGTGTTCAGTCGACCGGAGAGGCAGAATGCGTAAGTCGAGGATCGACCCGGTCCCCTCTATGTGCTATCAATCCTACTGTCACAACCCTCGGTCCGGTCCGATCTTAGACTAGGAATGAACATCGTATGCATAAGTCAACCCACGAAACGAGCGTGTGGGAGCTGAGCCGGCCGAAGAGGCATAATACACAAGCCGAGGATCGGCCCGATCTCCCTCTACGTGCTGCCAATCCCGTTGCCAGTCCTGCTACCACAACCCTCGATTCGGCTGGGGCTTAGACATGGTATGAACTCCGTATGCCTAAGCCAACCCATGAAATTAGCGTGCGGGCGCTCAGCCGGCCGGAGAGGCAGAATGCGCAAGTCGAGGATCGACGCGATCCCCCCTACGTGCTGTTGATACTACTGCTGGTCCTGCTGTCACAACCCTCGGTTCAGTCTGATCTTAGACTGGGAATGAACTTGTATGCTTAGACATGGAATGAACTCCGTATGCCTAAGCCAACCCATAAAACGAGCGTGCGAGCGCTCAGCCCGTCAGAGAGGCAAAATGCGTAAGCCAGGGATCGGGCTGGTCCCCCCTGTGTGCTGTCGATCCTGCTATCGTAACCCTCGGTTCGATCCAATCTTAGATTGGGAATGAACTCCGTATGTTTAAGTCAACCCACCAAAGGAGTGTGCAAGTGCTGACCGACCGGAGAGGCATAATGTGCAAGCTGGGGATCGACCCGATCCCTCTCTGCGTGTTATCGGTCCCGCTGCCACAACCCTCGGTCTGGCTGGGGCTTAGACATGGAATGAACTCCCTATGCCTAAGCCAACCCATGAAATGGGCGTGCAGGCGCTCAGCCGACCGGAGAGGCAGAATGCGCAAGCTGGGGATCGACCCGATCCCTCTACATGCTGCCTATTCTGCTACCGCAACCCTCGGTCCAATTTGATCTTAGACTAGGAATGAACTCCGTATGCTTAGACTGGGGATGAACTCCGTATGCCTAAGTCAACCCACGAAACGAGCGTGCGGGCACTCAACCGACCAGAGGGGATCGAACGAAAGTGGTAGGTGGGTTCAAGCACATCTTCATATTTCTGCCATGCCAATGCCATTTTTATGGTGTGTAAATTCATACAATGGTCCCCTAAGCCTTCATGTGAAGTTTCGTGGCAAGACAACCCGTTTTCTATTTTTCACGATTTTCAAAACTTTTTGCGGTTCAGGATTTCTTTAAAATTTTTTTAGAAGGATTTTTGTCCCCAAATTTGGTAGAGGTGATCCTTGTATTTTTGTTGGCATGCACAAAAAAATTCAGCTAAAAACTCAAAGTGGAGAAGATTTTGTGACCATTTGAAAAAAGTGTCCCCATTTCAGACACTTTAATGGCTACTGGCAGCAAACCTATAAAATCTCAAATGCTCTTTAAGGGGGTGTGAGTTCTTGAGGTTTGATGAGGGGTAGGGGGCCAAGATAAGGGCCAAGTACTAGTACCGATCACACATCATGTGCGCATACCCCCCGGCCCCCCCAATCGTCGGAACCCCCAATGCCGCCAGTTAGGCTCTCTGGCGATGCTCCGGTGATGTGCCCCGGGTGAAAAGAATGTGGCACCAGCACATGAGTAAGCCCAGCATGTGCACCGTGGCTCAAACTATTAGATTGGGAATGAACTCTGTATGCTTAGAAATGGAATGAACTCCATATGCCTAAGCCAACCCACGAAATGAGCGTGTGGGCGCTCAACCGATCGGAGAGGCATAATGCGCAAGCCGAGGATCGGCCTGGTCCCCCTCAGCATGCTGTCAGTCCCACTACCACAACCCTCAGTCTGGCTGGGGCTTAGACATGAAATGAACTCCTTATGCCTAAACGAACCCATGTAACGGGCGTGCAGGCGCTCAACCGACTGGAGAGGCAGAATGTGTAAGCCGGGGATCGGTTCGGTCCCCCTGCGTGCTGTCGATCTTGCTGCCGCAACCCTCGGTCCGGTCTGATCTTAGACTAGGAATGAACTCCGTATGCTTAGACTAGGGATCAACTCCGTATGCCTTAGTCAACCCATAAAACGAGCGTGCGGGTGCTCAGTCGGTCGGTGAGGCTGAATGCTCAAGCCGGGGAGCCACCCGATCCCCTCTGTGTGCTACCGATCCTGCTGTTGGTCCTACTACCGCAACCCTCAGTTCGATCCGATCATAGACTGAGTGCAAGTACACGATCCAAGAGAAAGAGATGACTGCAGTGGTGCATTGCTTACGCATTTGGCGCCATTACCTGTTGGGGTCGAGGTTCGTGGTTAGGACAGACAATGTGGCGACCAGCTACTTCTAGACGTAGAAGAAGCTGTCCCCCAAGCAGGCGAGATGGCAAGATTTTCTTACGGAATTTGATTTCTAGATGGAGTAGAAATGGGGGTGAGTGAACCTAGTGGCAGATGCCCTGAGTAGGAAGGCTAACCTTGCTGCCATTAGCCAAGCAGAGGGGTCACTGGTGCCGCTCATCAAGGAGGGACTTGTGCATGATCCTATAGCCAAGGCTTTGATAGAGTACGCCCAACAAGGTAAGACTAGGTGGTTTTGGTTGTAGGATGGCTTACTGTACACCAGGGGAAGTAGACTATTTGTGCCGCAGCACGGGAAGCTCTGATTCAAGGTGGGCTGGACACCCCGGAGTGAGTTGTACCTTGGCGTTGATCGAGGATCGGTACTACTAGCCGCACATGAGGGATGATGTGGAGGCCTATGTGAAGACTTGTCTTCTGTGCCAATAGGATAAGGTGGAGCTCAAGAAACTAGGCGGTCTCTTAGAGCCCTTGCCAGTGCCAAAGCGACCATGGGAGAGTGTTTCTCTGGACTTTATAGTCGGTCTACCCAAAGCAGAAGGGTTTGGAAGTATCATGGTAGTGGTGGACAGGTTTTCCAAGTATGGAATCTTCATTCCAGCAACCAAGAAGTGCCCAGCCGAGGAGGCAGCTCGATTGTTCCTGAAGAACATGGTTAAGTACTTGGGAGTGCCGAGGACCATTGTTAGTGATCGGGACGAGCGTTTCACGGGTAGGTTTTAGACTGAGTTGTTCAAGCTGTTAGGGTCAGACTTGAACTTTTCCACCAACATGCATCCGTAGACCGATGGACAGACAGAATGAGTGAATGGACTATTGAAGGTCTACCTCAGGCACTATGTGAGTGCCACACAAAGGGACTGGCCAAAGCTGCTAGATATTGCGCAGTTTTCCTACAACTTGCAAAGGAACGAGGTAACGAACTAGAGCCCATTTGAGGTTGTGACAGGGTAACAACCACTAACACCCGGTTTGATTGCTGCAGGTTATATAGGGCCAAATCCAGCAGCATACAAGTTTGCCAAGGCATAGCAAGAGCAAACTGACTTGGCCAGAGTTTGTCTACACAAGGCGGCCAAGAGGTCGAAGAAGTGGGCAGACCAAAATAGGTGGGACGTGCAGTTCCAGGTTGGAGACTTGGTATTGGTGAAGCTGCATCCCATTGTGTGCCATAGGGGGCTGCACAAAGGCCTAGTCCGAAGGTATGAGGGACCTTTTCGAGTAGTCAAGAGGGTAGGCAAGGTTGCCTACAAGCTGGATATGCCACCTAAGCTAGGGGTACACCCGGTGTTCCATGTGAGCATGCTCAAGCCGTTCCATGAGGATGAGGGAGATCCATGATGGGTAGAGTCAAAGCGTGCGCCATTGGGAGCAAGGGCCTCATATGAGAAGGAGGTCCATAGCATCATAGCTGACCGAAAGGTGAGACAGAAGAACTATCATCCAAATCAAGAGTACTTGGTGCGCTGGAAGGGTCTTCCAGACAGTGAGGCAAGTTGGGAACCAGCAGATGACTATGGCAGTTCGGGGACCAGATCAGGTAGTACCATGTAGAAGACTCAATGAGGGCATTACACAATCAGGTGGGGGCGAATGTCACACCCTGGGCGGGCACGCCAGGCACATCAGGCGCACCAGCAGGTGAGCCAGAGGTTCAGGCCTGCAGACCAGGCGTGATGGCGGGTATCTACGCAAAGCCTAGCAAACGAGTTCAGAACGCCCGCCCAACTTGCAGGCCAGCCCGTGAGACCAAGGCTTGGCATACAAGCTGCCCGCACCACATCCAGAAGGGCCCAAGGTGCTGGACATGCAAGGGAAGCTTCTGGAAGCAGGCAGGATCAGCAGCAGCATCCTGGCAGATTTGGTTGACCCTGAAAATCAGGAGTTAGCATCCTGATTAATGGTAATCTGTATAATCCCATGATTTTAGCCTTTATTCTAAGGATATTGCCATTAAGTGTAAGCTGGAGCCTCAACTATAAATAGAGAGCTGCTCCTTCCTCATTTGTACACCATCAAACACTTCTGTTTCAGTGAATACAAGAGCATTTCCAGAATTCTGCCTTCTTATCCTGTTTTTCTTTAACTTGCATAATCAGCCCTTCCCGTTATTCTAGTGCCCATTTGCTTGTGTTTTAGGCTGACTTAGGCATAAAAGACGAGATTCCAAGCCTAAGGCCGCACGGTTTCTGAGTCTAAGGTCGGAGCCCGTGACATAAGTACCAGCACCCATCGTACATCATGTGCGCAAACCCCCCCGACCCCCCAATCACCAGAACCCCCAATGTTACCGGTTAGGCTTTCCGACGATGCTCTAGCAATGCTCCGACGATGGTGCCCCAGGCAAAAAAAATGCGACACCAGAACATGCCCAAGCCCAGCATGTGCACCGTGGCTCAAAATCTTAGGCTGGGAATGAACTCCGTATGCTTAGACATGGAATGAACTCTGTATGCCTAAGCCAACCCACGAAATGAGCGTGCGGGCGCTCCGTCGGTCGGAGAGGTAGAATACGCAAGTCGGGGATCGACCCGATCCCCTCATGCGTGCTGTCAATCCTGCTGCTGCAACCTTCAGTCCGGTTTGATCTTAGACTGGGAATGAACTCCCTATGCATAAGTCAACCCACGAAACGAGCGTGCGAGCGCTGAGCAGGCCGAAGAGGCATAATGCGCAAGTCGAGGATCGACCCAATCAACTTTTACATGTTGTCGGTCCCGCTGCCATAACCCTCGGTCCGGCTGGGGCTTACACATGGAATGAACTCCGTATGCCTAAGCCAACCCACGAAATGGGTGTGTGGGCGCACAACCGACCGGAGAGGCAGAATGCACAAGTCAGGGATCGGCCCGATCCCCCCTACGTGCTACAGATCCTACTGTCGCAACCTTCAGTCTCATCCGATCTTAGGTTGGGAATGAACACTGTATGCTTAGACTGGGGATGAACTTCGTATGCCTAAGTCAACCCATGAAACGAGCGTGCGGGCGCTCAGTGGGCCGTAGAGGCCGATCGAAGAGGCATAATGCGTAAGACGGGGATCAGCCCGGTCCCCTTTTGCATGCTGCTGATCCCGTTACCGGTCCTGCGGCACAACCCTCAGTCCGGCTGGGGCTTAGACATGGAATGAACTTCGTATGCCTAAGCCAACCGACAAAACGAGCGTGCGGGCGCTCAGTCGAACAGAGAGGCAGAATGTGCAAGCATGGGTTTGACTCGGTCCCCCCTGCGTGCTATCGATCCTACTACCGCAACCCTTGGTCTGGTCTGGTCTTAGACTGGGAATGAACTCCGTATGCATAAGTCAACCCACGAAATGAGCGTACGGGCACTGAGCCGGTCGGAGAGGCATAATGTACAAGCCAGGGATCGGCCTGATCCCCCTCTACGTGCTACCGATCCCGTTGCTGATCTTGCTGCCACAACCCTCGGTCTGGCTGGGGCTTAGAAATTGAATGAACTCTGTATGCCTAAGCCAACCCATGAAACGAGCGTGCGGGCGCTCAATCGGCCGGAGAGGCAGAATGCACAAGCGACGGATTGGGCCGGTCCCTCTGCGTGCTGTCATCCTGTGTTGGTCCTGCTACCGCAACCCTTGGACCGGTCTTATCTTAGACTAGGAATGAACTCTGTATGCTTAGACATGGAATGAACTCTGTATGCCTCAACCAACCCACGAAACGAGTGTGCGGGCGCTCAGTCTACCGGAGAGGCAAAATGGGCAAGCCGGGGACCGGCCCGGTCCCCCCTACGTGCTGTCGATCCTACTGCCATAACCCTCGGTTCGGTCCGATCTTAGACTAAGAATGAAGTCCGTATGCATAAGTAAACCCACGAAATGAGCGTGCGGGCGTTGAGCTGATCTGAGAGGCATAATGCGCAAGTCGGGGATCGACTCGATCCCCCTCTGCGTGCTATCGAACCCGCTGCCGGTCCTGCTGCCACAACCCTCAGTCTGGCTAGGGCTTAGATATGGAATGAACTCCGTATGCCTAAGCCAACCCACGAAACGAGCGTACGGGCGCTCAACCAGTCGGAGAGGTAGAATGCGCAAGCCATGGATTGGCCCAGTCCCCTTACGTACTGTCGATCTTATGCTGGTCCTGCTGTCGCAACCCTCGATCCGATCTGATCTTAGACTGGGAATGAACTCCATATGCTTAGACATGGAATGAACTCCGTATGCCTAAGCCAACCTAGGAAACGAGCGTGCGGGCGCTCAGCCGGTCGGAGAGGCAGAATGCCCAAGTCGAGGATCAGCCCGATCCCCCCTACGTGCTACTGATCCTGCTGCTGGTCCTGTTGCTACAACCTTAAGTCCAATCCGATCTTAGACTGGGAATGAACTCTGTATGCTTAGGCATGGAATAAACTTTGTATGCCTAAGCCAACCCATGAAACAAGCATGTGGGCGCTCAACCGACCAAAGAGGTCGGTTGGAGAGGCATAATGTGTGAGCCGGGGAGTAGCCCGATCCCTCTTTACGTGCTGCTGATCCTACTGCCGGTCCTACAGCCACAACCCTTGATCCGGCTGGTGCTTAGACATGGAATGAACTCCGTATGCCTAAGCCAACCCATGAAATGAGCGTACGGGCGCTCAGCCGGTCAAAGAGGCAGAATGTGCAAGCCGGGGTCAGCCCGATCCCCCCCTGCGTGCTACCGATCCTGTTGTTAGTCTTGCTACCACAACCATCGGTTCGATCTGATCTTAGACTGGGAATGAACTCTGTATGCCTAAGCCAACCCATGAAAGAAGGGTGCGGGCGCTCAACTAGATGAAGAGGCAGAATGCGTAAGTCGGGGACCAGCCTGATCCCCCCTTGTGTGCTATCGATCCTACTGTCGCAACCATCGGTTCGATCTGTTCGTAGACTGGGAATGAACTCCGTATGCCTAAGTCAACCCATGAAATGAGCGTAAGGGTGCTAGGCAGGCCGAAGAGGCATAATGCGCAAGCCTTGGATCGGTCCGGTCCCCCTCTGCGTGCTGCCGGTCTCGCTGCCACAACCCTCGATCCAGCTGGGGCTTAGACATGGAATGAACTCCCAACGCCTAAGCTAACCCACGAAATGTGTGTGTGGGCGCTCAGTCGGCCGGAGAGGCAGAATGCGTAAGTCAGAGATCAGCCCGATCCACCCCTTCGTGCTATTGATCCTGCAGTTGCAACCCTCGTCCGGTCTAATTTTAGACTGGGAATGAACTCCGTATGCCTAAGTTAACCCATGAAATGAGTGTGCGGGCACTGAGCCAACCGGAGAGGCATAATGCGCAAGCTAGGGATCGGCCCGGTCCCTCTCCGCGTGCTGCCGGTCCCATTGCCACAACCATTTGTCTGGCTGGGGCTTAGACATGGAGTGAACTCCCTATGCCCAAACCAACCCATGAAACGGGTTTGCGGATGCTCAACCGGCCAGAAAGGGAGAATGCGCAAGTCGGGGATCGACCCGGTCCCTATGTGCTATCGATCCTGCTACTGGTTCTGCTGCTGCAACCCTCAGTCCAGTCCGATCTTTGACTGGGAATGAACTCCGTATGCTTAGGCATGGAATGAACTCCGTATGCCTAAGCCAACCCACGAAACGAGCATGCGAGCGCTCAGCCAGCCATAGAGGTAGAAGGCGCAAGTCGGGGACCGATCCGGTCCCCCCTGCGTGCTGTCGATCCTACTGTCACAATCCTCGATCTGGTATAATCTTAGATTGGGAATGAACTTTGTATGCCTAAGTCAACCCATGAAATGAGCGTACGGGTGCTGAGCCGGCCGGAGAGGCATAATGCGCAAGCCGAGGATCGGCCCGGTCCCCCTCTGCATGTTATCGATCCCGCTGCCACATCCCTCGGTCCGGTTGGGGCTTAGACTTGGAATGAACTCTCTATGCCTAAGCCAACCCACAAAACGGGCATGCGGGTGCTCAACCAGCCAGAGAGGCAGAATGCGCAAGCCAGGGATCAGCCCGGTCCCCCTGCGTGCTACCGATCCTGCTGTCGCAAACCTCCTTCCGGTCCGATCTCAGACTGGGAATGAACTTTTTATGCTTAGACTGGGGATGAACTTCGTATGCCTAAGTCAACCCATGAAACGAGCGTACGGACTCTCAGCTGACCAGAGAGGCAGGATGCGTAAGCCGGGGATCGAACGGGTGGTAGGTGAGTTCAAGCACATCTTCATATTTCTGCCATGCCAATGCCATTTTTATGGCTTGTAAATTCATACAATGGTCTCCTAAGCCTTCATGTGAAGTTTCATGGCAAGACGACCCATTTTTTATTTTTCACGATTTTTGAAACTTTTTTCAGTTCTGGATTTTGTAAAATTTTTTTAGATAGAGTTTTGTCCCCAAATTTGGTAGAGGTGATCCTCGTATTTTTTTTGGCATGCACAAAAACATTTAGGTAAAAACTTGAAGTGGAGAAGATTTTGTGACCGTTTGAAAAAAGTGTCCCCATTTCAGACACTTTAATGGCTACTGGCAGCAAACCTATAAAATCTCAAATGCTCCTAAGGGGGTGTGAGTTCTCGAGGTTTGATGAGGGATAGGGGGCCAATATAAAGGCAAAGTACTAGCACCCATCGCACATCATGTGTGCACACCCCTTAGCCCCCCCAATCATCGAAACCCCCAATGCCACCGGTTAGGCTCTCCGGCGATGCTCCGACGATGGTGCCCCAGGCAAAAAAAATGTGGCACGAGCACATGCTCAAGCCCAGCATGTGCACCGTGGCTCAAAATCTTAGATTGGGAATGAACTCCGTATGCTTAGACATGGAATGAACTCCGTATGCCTAAGCCAACCCACGAAACGAGTGTGCGAGCACTCAGCTTGTCAGAGAGGCAAAATGCGCAAGCCGAGGATCGGCCTGGTCCCCCCTGCGTGCTGTCAATCTTGCTGCCTCAACCCTCGGTCCAGTCTAATCTTAAACTAGGAGTGAACTTCGTATGCTTAGATTTGGGATGAACTCCATATGCCTAAGTCAACCCATGAAACGAGCGTTTGGGCATTCAGCCGAGCGGAAAGGTCTATCGGAGAGGCATAATGCACAAGCTGGGGATCAGCTCGGTCCTCCTCTGCGTGTTACCTATCTTGCTACTGGTCCTGCTACCACAACCCTCAGTCCGGCTGGGGCTTAGACATGGAATGAACTCCGTATGCCTAAGCTAACCCACGAAACGAGTGTGCGGGCGCTCAGCCGATCAGAGAGGCAGAATGTGAAAGCCAGGGATCAGCCCGGTCCCTCCCTGTATGCTACCGATCCTGCTGCTGGTCCTGTAGCCGTAACCATCGATCCGGTCCGATCTTAGACTGAGAATGAACTCTGTATGCTTAGACATGGAATGAACTCCGTATGCCTAAGCCAACCCATGAAACGAGCGTGCGGGCGCTCAGCCAGTCGGAGAGACAGAATGCGTAAGCCGAGGACCGACCCGATCCCTCCCTGCATGCTGTCGATCCTGCTGCCACAACCCTCGGTCTGGTCTAATCTTACACTGGGAATTAACTTCGTATGCTTAAGTCAACCCACGAAACGAGTGTACGGGCACTAAACGGACTGGAGAGGCATAATGCGCAAGCCAGAGATCGACCCGGTCCCTCTCTGCGTGCTGTCGGTCTCGTTGCCACAACCCTCTATCCAATTGGGCCTTAGACATGGAATGAACTCCCTATGCCTAAGCCAACCCATGAAACGGGCGTGCAGGCGCTTAGCCGACCAGAGAGGTAGAATGCACAAGCCGAGGATCGGCCCGGTCCCCCTGGCTGCTATCGATCTTGCCACCGTAACCCTCGGTCTGGTCTGATATTAGACTGGGAATGAACTCTGTATGCTTAGACTGGGGATGAACTTCGTATGCCTAAGTAAACCTATGAAACGAGCATGCGGGCCCCCTATGTCTACTGGTCCTGCTGCCGTAACCCTCGATCTGGTCTGATCTTAGATTGGTAACCCTCAATCTGGTCTGATCTTAGACTGGGAATGAACTCCGTATGCTTAGACTGGGGATGAACTCTGTATGCCTAAGTCAACCCACGAAATGAGCATACGGGCGCTCAGCCGGCTGGAGAGGCATAATACGCAAGTCAGGGATCAGCTCGATTCCCCTCTGCGTGCTGTCAATCCTGCTACCGATCCTACTGCCACAACCCTCGATCTGGCTGGGGCTTAGACGTGGAATGAACTCCGTATGCCTAAGCCAACCCACGAAATGAGCGTGCGGGTGCTCAATCGACTGGAGAGGTAGAATGCACAAGCCGAGGATTGGCTCGATCCCCCCTGTGTGCTATCGATCCTACTGCTGGTCCTGCTACCGTAACCTTCAGTTCGATCCGATCTTAGATTGGGAATGAACTCTGTATGTTTAGACATGGAATCAACTCTGTATGCCTAAGCCAGCCCACAAAAAGTGCGTGCGGGTGCTCAACCGACCGAAGAGGTAAAATGCGTAAGTCGAGGACCACCACGATCCCCCTTGCGTGCTGTCGATCCTACTGCCACAGCCCTCAGTTCGGATCGATCTGAGACTAGGAATGAACTCCGTATGCCTAAGTCAACCCATGAAATGAGCGTGCAGGTGCTGATGCAGCTAGAGAGGCATAGTGCGCAAGCCGAGGATTGGCTCGATCCCTCTCTACGTGCTGTCGGTCCCGCCACCACAACCCTCGGTCCGACTGGGGCTTAGACATGGAATGAACTCCCTATGCCTAAGCCAACCCATGAAACGGGCGTGCGGTCACTCAACAGGCCGGAGAGGCAGAATGCCCAAGCTGGGGATCGGCCTGGTCCCCCCTATGAGCTGTCGATCCTGCTACCGCAACCTTCGATCCTATCTGATCTTAGACTGGGAATGAACTCTGTATGCTTAGACTGGGGATGAACTCCATATGCCTAAGTCAACCCACGAAACGAGCGTGCGGACGCACAGTCGACCAGAGATGCAGGATGCGCAAGTCGGGGATGAACGGGTGGTAGGTGGGTTCAAGCACATCTTCATATTTATGCCATGCCAATGCCATTTTTATGGCTTGTAAATTCATACAATGGTCCCCTAAGCCTTCATGTGAAGTTTCGTGGCAAGACGACTTGTTTTCTATTTTTCATGATTTTTGAAACTTTTTACGGTTTGGGATTTTTTAACATTTTTTTAGAAAAATTTTTGTCCCCAAATTTCGTAGAGGTTATCCTTTTATTTTTGTTGGCATGCACAAAAAATTCAGCTAAAATTTCGAAGTGGAGAAGATTTTGTGAGCGTTTGAAAAAAGTGTCCCCATTTCAGACACTTTAATGGCTACTGGGAGCAAACCTATAAAATCTCAAATGCTCTTTAAGGCGGTTTGAGTTCTCGAGCTTTGATGAGGGATAGGGGACCAATATAAGGGCCAAGTACTAGCACCCATCGCACATCATGTGCGCACACCCCCCGACCCCCCCAATCACCGGAACCCGCAATGTCGTCGGTTAGGCTCTCTGGCGATACTCCGGTGATGGTACCCCAGGCGAAAAAAATACGGCACCAGCACAGGCTCGAAGAGGCATAATGCACAAGCCAGAGATCAGCTCGGTACCCCTCTGCGTGCCGCCGATTCCACTTCCGATCCTGCTACCACAACCCTCGGTCTGGCTGGAGCTTAGACATGGAATGAACTCCGTATGCCTAAGCCAACCCACGAAACGACCGTGCGGGCACTCAACCGACCGAAGAGGTAGAATGCGCAAGCCACAAATCGGCCCAGTCCCCCCTGCATGCTGTCGATCCTGTGCTAGTCCTGTTGCCGTAACCCTCAGTCCAGTTCGGTTACCGTAACCCTCAGTCCGATCTGATCTTAGACAGGGAATGAACTCCGTATGCTTAGACATGGAATGAACTCCGTATGCCTAAGCCAACCCAAGAAACGAGCGTGCAGGCGCTCAGTCGGCCGGAGAGGCAGAATGAGCAAGCCGAGGACTGGCCCGATCCCCCCTGCGTGCTGTCGATCCTACTGCCGCAACCCTCAGTCCAGTCCGATCTTAGACTGGGAATGAACTCCGTATGCCAAAGTCAACCCATGAAATGAGCATGTGGGCATTGAGCCGGCCAGAGAGGCATAATGTGCAAGCCGAGGATTGACCCGGTCCTCCTCTGCGTGCTGCTGGTCCCGCTGCCACAACCTTCGGTCCGGCTGGGGCTTAGACATGGAATTAACTCCCTATGCCTAAGCCAACCCATGAAATGCGCAAGCCGGGGATCGGCCCAGTCCCCCCTGGGTGCTGTCGATCCTACTACTGCAACCCTTGGTCCGATCTGATCTTAGACTAGGAATGAACTCCATATGCTTAGACTGGGGATGACCTCCGTATGCCTAAGTCAACCCACTAAACGACCGTGCGGGCGCTCAGCCGACCAGAGAGGTAGGATGCGCAAGCCGGGGATCGAACGGGTGGTAGGTGGTTTCAAGCATCTTCATATTTCTGCCATGCCAATGCCATTTTTATGGCTTGTAAATTCATACAATGGTCCCCCAAGCCTTCATGTGAAGTTTCGTGGCAAGACGACCCGTTTTCTATTTTTCACGATTTTCAAAACTTTTTATGGTTCGGGATTTTTTAAATTTTTTTAGGAAGATTTTTGTCCCTAAAATTGGTAGAGGTGATCCTTGTATTTTTTTTGGCATGCACAAAAAAATTAAGCTAAAAACTCAAAGTGGAGAAGATTTTGTGACCGTTTGAAAAAAGTGTCCCCATTCCAGACACTTTAATGGCTACTGGCAGCAAACCTATAAAATCTCAAAAGCTATTTAAGGGGGTGTGAGTTCTTGAGGTTTGATGAGGGATAGGGGGTCAATATAAGGGCCAAGTACCAGTACCCATCGCACATCATGTGCGCACACCCCCTGGCCCCCCAATCGTCGGAACCCCCAATGCCGTCGGTTAGGCTTTTCGGCGATGGTCCGACGATGGTGCCCCGTGCGAAAAAAATGCGGCACCAGCACAGGCCCGAAACCAACATGTGCACTGTGGCTCAAACTCTTAGACTGGAATGAACTCCGTATTCTTAGACATGGAATGAACTCTGTATGCCTAAGCTAACCCACGAAACGAGCGTGGGGGTGCTCAGTCGGTCGGAGAGGCAGAATGCGTAAGCCGGGGATTGGCTCGGTCCCCCTCTGTGTGCTGCCAATCTCGCTACCACAACCCTCAGTCTGGCTTGGGCTTAGACATGTAATGAACTCCCTATGCCTAAGCCAACCCAGAAAACGGGCATACGGGTGCTCAGTCGGTCGGAGAGGTAGAATGCGCAAGCCAGGGATCTGCCCGATCCCCCCTGCATGCTATCGATCCTGCTGTCGCAACCCTCAATCCAGTCTGATCTTAGACTGGGAATGAACTCTGTATGCTTAGATTGGGGATGAACTCCGTATGCCTAAGTTAACCCCCGCAACAAGCGTACGAGTGCTCAACCGGCCGGAGAGGCAGATGAGCAAGTCGGGGATCGACCCGGTCCCCCCTGCGTGCTGCCTATCCTGCTACAGCAACCTTCGGTCTGATCCAATCTTAGACACAGAATGAACTCCGTATGCTTAGACATGGAATGAACTCCGTATGCTTAGACACGGAATGAACTCCGTATGCCTAAGGCAGCCCACGAAACGAGCGCGCGAGCGCTCAGCCGGTCAGAGAGGCAGAACGAGTAAGCCAGGGATTGGCCCGGTCCCCACCTACGTGCTGTCAATATTGTTGTTGTAACCCTCGGTTCGATCCGATCTTAGACTGGGAATGAACTCCGTATGCTTAAGTCAACCCACAAAACGAGCGTGCGGGCATTGAGCCGGTCGGATAGGCATAATGTGCAAGTCGGGGATCGGCTCGATCCCTCTCTGCGTGATGCCGGTCCCGTCGCCACAGCCCTCGGTCTAACTGGGGCTTAGACATGGAATGAACTCCCTATGCCTAAGCCAACCCATGACACGAGCGTGCGGGCGCTTAACCGATCGGAGAGGCAGAATGCGTAAGCTAGGGATCAGCCCGGTCCCCCCTGTGTGCTGCCGATCCTGCTACTGTAACCCTCGGTCCAGTCTGATCTTAGACTGGGAATAAACTCCATTTTCTTTGGCTGGGGATGAACTTCGTATGCCTAAGTCAACCCATGAAACGAGCGTGCGAACATTCAGCCGACCAGAGAGGTAGGATGCGCAAGTCGGGGATCGAACTGGTGGTAGGTGGATTCAAGCACATCTTCATATTTCTACCATGCCAATGCCATTTTTATGGCTTGTAAATTCATACAATGGTCCCCTAAGCGTTCATGTGAAGTTTCGTGGCAAGACGACCCGTTTTCTATTTTTCATGATTTTTGAAACTTTTTACGGTTCAGGATTTTTTAAAATTCTTTTAGAAAGAGTTTTGTCCCCAAATTTGGTAGAGGTGATCCTTGTATTTTTGTTGGCATGCACAAAACAATTCAGCAAAAAACTCGAAGTGGAGGAGATTTTGTGACCGTTTGAAAAAAGTGTCCTCATTTCAGACACTTTAATTGCTACTGGCAGCAAACCTATAAAATCTCAAATACTCTTTAAGGGGGTGTGAGTTCTCGAGGTTTGATGAGGGATAGGGGGCCAATATAAGGGCGAAGTACCAGCACCCATCACACATCATGTGTGCACACCCCCCGGCCCCCCAATCGTCGGAACCCCCAATGCCGTCGGTTAGGCTCTCCGACGATGCTCCAGTGATGGTGCCTCGGGCGAAAAAAATGTGGCACCAGCACATGCCCGAGCCCAACATGTGCACCATCGCTCAAACTCTTCAACTGGGAATGAACTCTGTATGCTTAGACATGGAATGAACTCCGTATGCCTAAGCCAACCCACAAAATGAGCACGCAGGCATTCAGCCGACCGGAGAGGCAGAATGCACAAGCTGGAGATTGGCTCGGTCCCTCCTGCGTGCTGCCGATCCTGCTATCGCAACCCTCGGTCCGATCTGATTTTAGACTGGGAATGAACTCTGTATGCTTAGACTGGGGATGAACTCCGTATGCCTAAATCAACCCACGAAACAAGCGTGCGGGTGCTCAACCGGCCGCAGAGGCCAACCGGAGAGGTAAAATGTGCAAGTCGGGGATCGGTTCGATCCCCCCTACGTGCTACCAATCCTGTTGTTGGTCCTGCTATCGTAACCCTCGGTCCGATCCGATCTTAGACTGGGAATGAACTCCGTATGCTTAGACATGGAATGAATTCCGTATGCCTAAGCCAACCCATGAAACGAGCGTACGGGCACTCAGCCTACTGGAGAGGCAGAATGCGTAAGCCGGGGATCGACCTGGTCCCCCCTACGTGTTGTCGATCCTGCTGTCACAACCCTTGGTCTGGTCCGATCTTAGATTGGGAATGAGCTCAGTATGCCTAAGTCAACACATGAAAAGAGCGTTCGGGCGTTGAGCTGGCCGGAGAGGCATAATGCCAAGCCAGGGATCGACCCGGTTCGCCTCTATGTGCTACCGGTCTCGCTGCCACAACCCTCGGTCTGGCTAGGGCCTAGACATGGAATGAACTCCCTATGCCTAAGCCAACCCATGAAACGGGCATGCGGGCGCTCAGTCGGTCGGAGACGCAGAATGCGTAAGTCGAGAATTGACCCGATCCCCTCTGCGTGCTATCGATCCTATTGCCACAACCCTCGATCTGGTTCGATCTTAGACTGGGAATGAACTTCGTATGCTTAGACTGGGGATGAACTCCGTATGCCTAAGTCAACCCACGAAACGAACGTGTGGGCGCTCAGTCGGTCGGAGAGGTCGGCCAGAGAGGCATAATGCGTAAGCCAGGGATCAGCCCGATCTCATTCTACGTGCTGTCGATCCCATTGTCAGTCCTGCTGCCACAACCCTCGGTTTGACTGGGGCTTTGACATGGAATGAACTCCGTATGCCTAAGCCAACCCACGAAACGAGAGTGCGGGTGCTCAGTCGACAGGAGAAGCAGAATGCGCAAGCTGGGGATCAGCTCGGTCCCCCCTACGTACTGTTGATCCTGCTGCTGGTCCTGCTACCGCAACCTTCGGTCTAGTCTGATCTTAGACTGGGAATGAACTCCGTATGCTTAGACATGGAATGAACTCCGTATGCCTAAGCCAACCCATAAAATGAGTGTACGGGCGCTCAATCGATCGGAGAGGCAGAATGTGCAAGCCAGGGACCGGTCTGATCCCCCCTACGTGCTGTCGATCCTGTTGCCACAACTCTCAGTCCGGTCCGATCTTAGACTAGGAATGAACTCCGTATGCCTAAGTCAACCCACAAAATGAGCGTGCGAGCACTCAGCCGATCGGAGAGGCATAACATGGAATGAACTCCATATGCCTACGCCAACCCATCGCACATCATGTGCGCATACCCCCCCAATCGTCGGAACCCCCAATGCCGTCGGTTAAGCTCTCCGATGATCCTCCGGCGATCCTCAGACGATGGTGACCCGGTGAAAAAAATGTAGCAGCAGCACATGCCCGAGCCTAGCATGTGCATCGTGGCTCAAACTCTTAGACTGGGAATGAACTCCGTATGCTTAGACATGGAATGAACTCCGTATGCCTAAGCAAACCCACGAAACGAGCGTGCGGGTGCTCAGTCGACTGGAGAGGCAAAATGCGCAAGTCGGGAATCGACACGGTCCCCCTTTGTATGCTGTCAGTCCTACTGCCACAACCTTTGGTTCGGTTAGGGCTTAGACATGGAATGAACTCCGTATGCCTAAGCCAACCCATGAAACAGCCATGCGGGTGCTTAGCCAGCCGAAAAGGTAGAACACACAAGCCGGGGATTAGCTCGGTCCCCCCTGCGTGCTGTCAATCTTGCTACCGCAACCCTTGGTTCGATTCGATCTTAGACTGGGAATAAACTCCGTATGCTTAGACTAGGGATGAACTACGTATGCCTAAGTCGATCGGAGAGGCAGAATGCACAAGCCGGGGATCAGCCCTCTGCGTGCTGCCGATCCTGCTGCTGGTCCTGCTGCCACAACCCTCGATCCGATCCGATCTTAGACTGGGAATGAATTTCATATGCCTAAGCCAACCCACGAAACGAGCGTGTGGGTGTTGAGTCGGCCGACCCGGTCCCCCCCACGTGTTGTCGATCCTGCTGCCGCAACCCTCGGTCCTGTCTGATCTTAGACTGTGAATGAACTCCGTATGCCTAAGTTAACCCATTAAACGAGCGTGCGGGCGTTGAGCCGGCCGAAGAGGTATAATGCACAAGCCAGGGATCGACCCGATCCCCCTCTGCGTGCTGCTGGTCCCGCTGCCACAACCCTCGGTCAGACTGGGGCTTAGACATGGAATGAACTCCCTATGCCTAAGCCAATCCACGAAATGAGCGTGCGGGCGCTCAGCCGGCCGAAGAGGCAGAATGCGCAAGTTGGGGATTGGCCCGGTCCCCCCTGCGTGCTGTCGATCCTACTACTGTAACCTTCGGTTCGGTCTGATCTTAGACTGTGAATGAACTCCATATGCTTAGACTGGGGATGAACTCCGTATGCCTAAGTCAACCCACGAAACGAGCATGCGAACGCTTAGCCGACTAGAGAGGCAGGATGCGCAAGCCGAGGATCGAACGGGTGGTAGGTGGGTTCAACCACATCTTCATATTTCTGCCATGCCAAATCCATTTTTATGGCTTGTAAATTCATACAAATCTTTACGCCTTCATGTGAAGTTTCATGGCAAGACGACCCGTTTTCTATTGTTCATGATTTTCAAAACTTTTTACGATTCAAGATTTTTTAAAATTTTTTTAGAGAGAGTTTTGTCCCCAAATTTGGTAGAGGTGATCCTTGTATTTTTTTTGGCATGCGCAAAACAATTCAGCTAAAAACTCAAAGTGGAGAAGATTTTGTGACCGTTTGAAAAAAGTGTCCCCATTTCAGACACTTTAATGGCTACTGGCAGCAAACCTATAAAATCTCAAATGCTTTTTAAGGGGGTGTTAGTTCTCAAGGTTTGATGAGGGATAGGGGGCTAATATAAGGGCCAAGTACCAGCACCCCTCACAGATCATGTGCGCACACCCCCCGGCCCCTAATCACCGAAACCCTCAATGCCACCAGTTAGGCTCTCCGACGATGCTCCGGTGATGGTGCCCCGAGCAAAAAAAATGCGGCACCAACACATGCCCAAGCCCAAGATGTGCACTGTGGCTCAAACTCTTAGACTGGGAATGAACTCCGTATGCTTAGACATTGAATGAAATCCATATGCTTAAGCCAACCCATGCAACGAGCGTGCGGGAGCTCAGTCGGCTGGAGAGGCAGAAAGTGTAAGCCGAGAATGGGCCTGGTCCCCCTTTGTGTGCTGTTGATCCTACTGCCACAACCCTCGGTCTGGCTGGGGCTTAGACATGGAACGAACTCCCTATGCCTAAGCCAACCCATGAAACAGACGTACAGGCGCTCAGCCGACCAGAGAGGCAGAATGCGCAAGCCGGGGATCAACCCGGTCCCTCCTATGTGCTATCGATTCTGCAGCCGCAACCCTTGGTCCGCTTCGATCTTAGACTGGGAATGAACCCCGTATGCTTAGATCGGGGATGAACTCTATATGCCTAACTCAACCCATGAAACGAGCGTGTGGGCGCTCAGTCGGTCGAAGAGGCTGACCGGAGAGGCATAATACGCAAGCTGGGGATCAGCCCAGTCCCCCTTGGGTGCTACCCATCCTACTGCCGGTCCTGCTACCACAACCCTCGGTGCGGCTGGGAATTAGACATGGAATGAACTCCGTATGCCTAAGCCAACCTAGGAAATGAGCGTACGGGCACTCAGCTGGTCGGAGGGTAGAATACGCAAGCCGAGGATCGGATCGATCCCCCTTACGTGCTATTGATCTTGCTGTTGGTCCTGTTGCCACAACCCCCGGTCTGATCCGATCTTAGATTAGGAATGAACTCCGTATGCTTAGACATGGAATGAACTCCGTATGCCTAAGCCAACCCACGAAACGAGCGTGCCGACGCTCAGCTGGCCGAAGAGGTAGAATGTACAAACTGATGATCGGCTCGGTCCCCCCTGCTTGCTGTCAATTTTACTGCCGCAACGCTCGGTCGGATCCTATCTTAGTCTAGGAATGAACTCCGCATGCCTAAGTCAACCCATGAAACGAGCGTTCGGGGGCTAAGGCAACCGGAGAGGCATAATGCACAAGCCGAGGATCGACTCGGTCCCTCTCTGTGTGCTGTCGATCTCGCTGCCACAACCCTCGATCCAGCTAGGGCTTAGACATGGAATAAACTCCCTATACCCAAGCCAACCCATGAAACGGGTGTGTGGGCAGACAGCCAACCGGAGAGGCAGAATGCATAAGCCGGGGAATGGCACGGTCCCTCCTGCATACTGTCGATCCTGCTGCTGCAACCCTCGATCTGGTCTGATCTTAGACTGGGAATGAACTCTGTATGCTTAGACTAGGGATGAACTCCGTATGCCTAAGTCAACCCATGAAACGAGCATACGGGTGCTCAGCCTATCGGAGAGGCCGGCCAGAGAGGCATAATGCGTAAGTCGGGGATCAGCCCTATCCCCCTCTACATGTTGTCGATCCTGCTGTCGGTTCTGCTACCACATCCCTCAGATCGGCTGGGGATTAGACATGGAATCAACTCCGTATCCCTAAGCCAACCCACGAAACGAGCGTGTGGGCCTCAACCGGTCGGAGAGGTAGAATGCGCAAGTCGGGCAGGTGATGGTGCCCCGGATAAAGAAAATGCAGCACCAGCACATGCCCAAGCCCAGCATGTGCACCGTGGCTCAAACTCTTAGGCTGGGAATGAACTCCGTATGCTTAGACATGGAACGAACTCCGTATGCCTAAGCCAACCCACGAAGCGAGCATGTGGATGCTCAGTCGATCGGAGAGGCAGAATACGCAAGCTGGGGATTGACCCGATCCCCCTCTGCGTGATGTCAGTCCTGCTGCCACAACCCTCAGTCCGGCTAGGGCTTAGATATGGAATGAACTCCCTATGCCGAAGCCAACCCATGAAACGAGCGTGCAGGCACTCAACCGACTGGAGCGACAGAATACGCAAGCTGAGGATCAGCCCGATCCTCTCTACGTGCTGTCGATCCTACTATCGTAACCCTCAGCCCAGTTCGATCTTAGACTAGGAATGAACTCCGTCTGCTTAGACTGGGGATGAACTCCGTATGCCTAAGTCAACCCATGAAACAAGCGTGCGTGCACTCAGCCGATCGAAGAGGCCAGCCAGAGAGGCAAAATGCATAAGCCAGGGATCAGCCCGATCCCCCTTGCGTGCTACCGATCCTGCTACTGATCCTGCTGCCACAACCCTCAGTCCGGTCTGATCTTAGACTAGGAATGAACTCCGTATGCTTAGACATGGAATGAACTCCGTATGCCTAAGCCAACCCATGAAACGAGCGTATGGGTGCTCAACCGAGCGAAGAGGTAGAATGCACAAGTTAGGGACCAGCCCGATCCCTCCCTACGTACTGTGGATCCTGTTGCCACAACCCTCAGTCTGATCCGATCTTAGACTGGGAATAAACTCCCTATACCTAAGTCAACCCATGAAACGAGCGTTTGGGTGCTGAGCCGATTGGAGAGGCATAATGCGTAAGCCGGGGATCGACCCGATTCCCCTCTGCATGCTGCAGGTCTCGCTACCACAACCCTTGGTCCGACTGGGGCTTAGACATGGAATGAACTCCCTATGCCTAAGCTAACCAACGAAACGGGCATGCGGGCGCTCAGCCAGTCGGAGAGGCAGAATACGCAAGCCAGGGATCGGCCCGATCCCCCTGTGTGCTGTCGATCCTGTTGTCGCAAACCTCGATCCAGTCTGATCTTAGGCTGGGAATGAACTCCGTATGCTTAGACTGGAGATGAACTCCGTATGCTTAAGTCAACCCATGAAATGAGTGAGCGGGCGCTCAGCCGGCTGGAGAGGCATAATGCATAAGCCAAGGATCAACCTGATCCCCCTCTGCGTGCTGTCGATCTTGTTGCCGGTCCTGCTGCCTTAACCCTCAGTCTGGTTGGGGCTTAGACATGGGAACTCCGTATGCCTAAGCCAACCCACGAAATGAGCGTGGGGGTGCTCAGCCAACCGGAGAGGCAGAATGCGCAAGCCAAGGATCGGCTCGGTCCCCCTCTGCATGCTGTCGATCTCGCTGCCACAAACCTTGGTCCAGCTGGGGCTTAGACATGGAATGAACTCCCTATGTTGAAAACAACCCACGAAACGGGCGTGCGGGTGCTCAGCCGATCAGAGAGGCAGAATGCACAAGCCGGGGATCGGCTCGATCCCCCCTGCGTGCTACGGATCCTACTGTAGCAACCCTCGGTCCCGTTTGATCTTAGACTGGGAATGAACTCCGTATGCTTAGACTGGGGATGATGGTGTACAAATGAAGGTGGAGCAGCCCTTTATTTATAGTTGAGGCTCCAGCTACAACTTAATGGCATATCCCTAGAATAAAGGCTAAAATCATGGGATTATATAGATTACAATCAATCAAGATGCTAACTCCTGATTTTTAGGGTTAACCAAATCTGCCAGGATGCTCCAATTGATCCTGCATGCATCCAGAAGCTTCCCTTGCCTGCCCAGCACCTTGGGCCCTTCTAGATCTGGTACGGGCAGCTTGTATGCCAGGCCTTGGTTTTACGAGCTGGCCTGCAATTTGGGCGGGCGTTCTGAACTCGTTCGTTAGGCTTTGCGCACAGATACCCGCCAGCACTCCTGGTCTACGGGCCTTAACCTCTGGCTCGCCTGCTGGTGTGCCTGATGTTCCTGGCACGCCCACCCAGGGCATGACACGAGTGCTCAACCGGTCGGAGAGGTAGAATATGTAAGCTAGGGATCGGCCCGATCCCACTTTACGTGCTGTCGATCCTGCTGCTGGTCTTGCTATCGCAACCCTTGATCCAGTCTGATCTTAGACTGGGAATGAACTCAGTATGCTTAAACTGGGGATGAACTCCGTATGCCTAAGTCAACCCATGAAAAGAGCGTATGGGCGCTGAGCCGACTGGAGAGGCATAATGCGCAAGATGGGGATTGGTTCAGTCCCTCTCTACGTCCTGCCAGTCCCGCTGCCACAACCGTTGGTCCGATTGGGGCTTGAAATGGAATGAACTCCCTATGCCTAAGCCAACCCACGAAACGGGCGTATGGGCGCTCAACCGGTGGGAGAGGCAGAATGCGTAAGCCAGGGATCAGCCCGATCCCCCTACGTGCTGTCGATCCTGCAGCCGCAACCCTCGGTCCAGTCCAATCTTAGACTGGGAATGAACTCTGTATGCTTAGACTGGGGATGAACTCCATATGCCTAAGTCAACCCACGAAACGAGCGTGCGGGCGCTTAGCCGAGCAGAGAGGCAGGATGCGCAAGTCGTGGATCGAATGGGTGGTAGGTGGGATCAAGCACATCTTCATATTTCTGCCATGCCAATGCCATTTTTATGGCTTGTAAATTCATACAATGGTCCCCTAAGCCTTCATGTGAAGTTTCGTGGCAAGACGACCCATTTTCTATTTTTCATAATTTTTAAAACTTTTTGTGGTTCAGGATTTTTTAAACTTTTTTTAGAAAGATTTTTGTCCCCAAATTTGGTAGAGGTGATCCTTTTATTTTTGTTGGCATGCAAAAAAAAATTCAGCTAAAAACTCCAAGTGGAGAAGATTTTGTGACCGTTTGAAAAAGGTGTCCCCATTTTAGACACTTTAATGGCTACTGGCAGCAAACTGATAAAATCTCAAACGCTCTTTAAGGCGGTGTGAGTTCTCGAGGTTTGATGAGGGATAGGGGGCCAATATAAGGGCCAGGTACCAGCACCCATCGTACATCATGTGCGCACACCCCCCGGCCCCCCCATCGTCAGAACCCTCAATGCTGCCGGTGAGGCTCTCCGATGATGCTCCGATGATGCTCTGACGATGGTGCCCCGGGTGAAAAAAATGCGGCACCAGCACATGCCCGAGCCCAGCATGTGCATCGTGGCTCAAAATCTTAAACTGGGAATGAACTCCGTATGCTTAGACATGGAATGAACTCCGATGCCTAGGCCAACCCATGAAACGAGCGTGCGGGCGCTCAGCCGACAGGAGAGGAAGAATTTGCAAGCCGAGGATCGACCCGGTCCCCCCTACATGCTATTGATCCTACTATCGCAACCCTCAGTCCAGTCTGATCTTAGACTGGTAATGAACTCCGTATGCATAAGTCAACCAACGAAACGAGCGTGCGAGCGTTGAGCCGGCTGAAGAGGCATAATGCGCAAGCCGGCTATCGGCCCGATCCCCCTCTGCATGCTGCTAGTCCCACTGCCACACCCTCAATCTGGCTGGGGCTTAGACATGGAATGAACTCCCTATGCCGAAGCCAACCCACGAAACGGATGTGCGGGCGCTCAGCCGGTCGGAGAGGCAGAATGAGCAAGTCGGGGATCAGCCCGGTCCCCCTTCGTGCTGTCGATCCTGCTACCGCAACCCTCGGTCTGGTCTGATCTTAGATTGGGAATGAACTCGTATCCTTATATTGGGGATGAACTCCGTATGACTAAGTCAACCCACGAAATGAGCGTGCATGCGCTCACCCAACCGGAGAGGCATAATACGCAAGTCGGAGATCAGCCCGATCCCCCTCTGCATGTAGCTGATCCCACTGCTGGTCATGCTGCCACAACCCTCGGTCTGGCTGGGGCTTAGACATTGAATGAACTCTGTATGCCTAAGCCAAGCCACGAAACGAGCATGCGGGCGCTCAGTCAGCCAGAGAGGTAGAATGTGCAAGTCAGAGATCGACCTGGTCCCCCCTGCGTGCTGTCGATCCTCTTGCTGGTCCTGCTGCCGCAACCCTCGGTCTGGCCCGATCTTAGACTGGGAATGAACTCCGTATGCTTAGACATGGAATGAACTCCGTATGCCTAAGTCAACCCACGAAACGAGTGTACGGGCGCTAAGCCGGTCGGGGAGGCATAATGCACAGGTCCGGGATCGGCCCGATCCCCCTCTGCGTGCTGCCAGTCCCGCTGCAACAACCCTCGGTCTGACTGGGGCTTAGACATGGAATGAACTCACTATGCCTAAGCCAACCCATGAAACGGGCGTGCGGGCACTCAGCAGGTCGGAGAGGCAAAATGCGCAAGCCAGGGATCGACCCGATCCCCCCTACGTGCGACCGATCCTGCTATCGCAACCCTCGGTCCGATCTGATCTTAGGATGGGAATAAACTCTGTATGCTTAAACTAGGGATGAACTCCGTATGCCTAAGTCAACCCACGAAACGAGCGTGCGGGCGCTCAGCCAACCAGAGAGGCAGGATGCGCAAGCCAAGGATCGAACGGGTGATAGGTGGGTTCAAGCACATCTTCATATTTCTGCCATGCCAATGCCATTTTTATGGCTTGCAAATTCATAGAATGGTCCCCTAAGCCATCATGTGAAGTTTAATGCCAAGACGACCCGTTTTCTATTTTTCATGATTTTTGAAACTTTTTGGGTTTCAAGATTTTTTAAAATTTTTTTAGAAAACTTTTTGTCCCCAAATTTGGTAGAGGTGACCCTTGTATTTTTGTTGGCATGCACAAAAAAATTCAGCTAAAAACTCGAAGTGGAGAAGATTTTGTGATCGTTTGAAAAAAGTGTCCCCATTTCAGACACTTTAATGGCTACAGGCAGCAAACCTATAAAATCTCAAATGCTCTTTAAGAGGGTGTGAGTTCTTGAGATTTGATGAGGGATAGGGAGCCAATATAAGGGCCAAGTACCGGCACCCATTGCACATCATGTGCGCACAACCCCCCCGCCCCCCAATCGTTAGAACCCCTAATGCTGCCTGTTAGGCTCTCCGTCGATGCTCCGCCGATGCTACCTCGATCGAAAAAAATGCGGCACCAGCACATGCCCAAGCCCAGCATGTGTACCGTGGCTCAAAATCTTAAGACTGGAATGAACTCCATATGCTTAAAAATGGAATGAACTTCGTATGCCTAAGCCAATCCACGAAATGAACGTACGGGCGCTCAGTCTGCTGGAGAGGCAAAATGCGCAAGCCGGGGATTGGCTCGATCCCCCCTGCGTGCTATCGATCCTGCTACCGCAACCCTCAATTCGGTCTGATCTTAGACTGGGAATGAACTCCGTATGCCTAAGTCAACCCATGAAACGAGTGTTTGGGTGCTGAGCCGACTGGAGAGGCATAATGCGTAAGCCAGGGATCGACACGATTCCCCTCTGCATGCTGCAGGTCTCGCTACCACAACCCTTGGTCCGACTGGGGCTTAGACATGGAATGAACTCCCTATGCCTAAGCTAACCAACGAAACGGGCATACGGGCGCTCAGCCAGTCGGAGAGGCAGCATGCGTAAGCCAGGGATCGGCCCGATCCCCCCTGTGTGCTGTCGCAAACCTCGATCCAGTCTGATCTTAGGCTGGGAATGAACTCCATATGCTTAGACTGGGGATGAACTCCGTATGCTTAAGTCAACCCATGAAATGAGCGAGCGGGCGCTCAGCCGGCTGAAGAGGCATAATGCATAAGCCAAGGATCAACCTGATCCCCCTCTGCGTGCTGCCGATCTTGCTGCCAGTCCTGCTGCCATAACCCTCGGTCTGGTTGGGGCTTAGACATGGGAACTCCGTATGCCTAAGCCAACCTACGAAATGAGCGTGGGGGTGCTCAGCCAACCGGAGAGGCAGAATACGCAAGCCAAGGATCGGCTTGGTCCCCCTCTGCATGCTGTCGATCTCGTTGCCACAAACCTTGGTCCAGCTGGGGCTTAGACATGGAATGAACTCCCTATGTTGAAAACAACCCACGAAACGGGCATGCGGGTGCTCAGCCAATCGGAGAGGTAGAATGCACAAGCCGGGGATCGGCTCGATCCCCCCTGCGTGCTACGGATCCTGCTGTAGCAACCCTCGGTCCCGTTTGATCTTAGACTGGGAATGAACTCCGTATGCTTAGACTGGGGATGATGGTGTACAAATGAGGGTGGAGCAGCCCTCTATTTATAGTTGAGGCTCCAGCTACAACTTAATGGCATATCCCTAGAATAAAGGCTAAAATCATGGGATTATATAGATTACAATCAATCAAGATGCTAACTCCTGATTTTTAGGGTCAACCAAATCTGCCAGGATGCTCCAATTGATCCTGCATGCATCCAGAAGCTTCCCTTGCCTGTCCAGCACCTTGGGCCCTTCTAGATCTGGTACGGGCAGCTTGTATGCCAGGCCTTGGTCTTACGGGCTGGCCTGCAAGTTAGGCGGGCATTTTGAACTCGTTCGTTAGGCTTTGCGCACAGATACCCGCCAGCACTCCTGGTCTGCGGGCCTTAACCTCTGGCTCGCCTGCTGGTGCGCCTGATGTGCCTGGCACGCCCACCCAGGGCATGACACGAGTGGTCAACCGGTCGAAGAGGTAGAATACGTAAGCTAGGGATCGGCCCGATCCCACCCTGCGTGCTGTCGATCCTGCTGCTGGTCCTACTATCGCAACCCTTGATCCAGTCTGATCTTAGACTGGGAATGAACTCAGTATGCTTAAACTGGGGATGAACTCCGTATGCCTAAGTCAACCCATGAAAAGAGCATATGGGCGCTGAGCCGACTGGAGAGGCATAATGCGTAAGATGGGGATTGGTTCAGTCCCTCTATACGTCCTGCCAGTCCCGCTGCCACAACCGTCGGTCCGATTGGGGCTTGACATGGAATGAACTCCCTATGCCTAAGCCAACCCAAGAAACGGTCGTGTGGGCGCTCAACCGGTGGGAGAGGCAGAATGCGTAAGCCAGGGATCGGCCCGATCCCCCCTACGTGCTGTCGATCCTGCAGCCGCAACCCTCGGTCCAGTCCAATCTTAGACTGGGAATGAACTCTATATGCTTAGACTGGGGATGAACTCCGTATGCCTAAGTCAACCCACGAAACGAGCGTGCGGGCGCTTAGCCGACCAGAGAGGCAGGATACGCAAGTCATGGATCGAACGGGTGGTAGGTGGGTTCAAGCACATCTTCATATTTCTGCCATGCCAATGCCATTTTTATGGCTTGTCAATTCATACAATGGTCCCCTAAGCCTTCATGTGAAGTTTCGTGGCAAGACGACCCGTTTTCTATTTTTCATAATTTTTAAAACTTTTTGTGGTTCAGGATTTTTTAAACTTTTTTTAGAAAGATTTTTGTCCCCAAATTTGGTAGAGGTGATCCTTTTATTTTTGTTGGCATGCAAAAAAAAATTCAGCTAAAAACTCCAAGTGGAGAAGATTTTGTGACCGTTTGAAAAAGGTGTCCCCATTTTAGACACTTTAATGGCTACTGGCAGCAAACTGATAAAATCTCAAACGCTCTTTAAGGCGGTGTGAGTTCTCGAGGTTTGATGAGGGATAGGGGGCCAATATAAGGGCCAGGTACCAGCACCCATCGTACATCATGTGCGCACACCCCCCGGCCCCCCCATCGTCAGAACCCTCAATGCTGCCGGTTAGGCTCTCCGATGATGCTCCGATGATGCTCTGACGATGGTGCCCCGGGTGAAAAAAATGTGGCACCAGCACATGCCCGAGCCCAGCATGTGCACCGTGGCTCAAAATCTTAAACTGGGAATGAACTCCGTATGCTTAGACATGGAATGAACTCCGATGCCTAGGCCAACCCATAAAACGAGCGTGCAGGCGCTCAGCCGACAGGAGAGGAAGAATGTGCAAGCCGAGGATCGACCCGGTCCCCCCTACATGCTATTGATCCTACTATCGCAACCCTCAGTCCAGTCTGATCTTAGACTGGTAATGAACTCCGTATGCATAAGTCAACCCACGAAACGACCGTGCGGGCGTTGAGCCGGCCGAAGAGGCATAATGCGCAAGCTGGCTATCGGCCTGATCCCCCTCTGCATGCTGCTAGTCCCACTGCCACAACCTTCAATCTGGCTGGGGCTTAGACATGGAATGAACTCCCTATGTCGAAGCCAACCCATGAAACGGATGTGCGGACGCTCAGCCGGTCGGAGAGGCAGAATGAGCAAGCCGGGGATCAGCCCGGTCCCCCCTACGTGCTGTCGATCCTGCTACCGCAACCCTCGGTCTGGTCTGATCTTAGATTGGGAATGAACTCGTATGCTTATATTGGGGATGAACTCCGTATGACTAAGTCAACCCACGAAATGAGCGTGCATGCGCTCACCCAACCGGAGAGGCATAATATTTAAGTCGGAGATCAGCCCGATCCCCCTCTGCATGTAACTGATCCCACTGCTGGTCATGCTGCCACAACCCTCGATCTGGTTGGGGCTTAGACATTGAATGAACTCCGTATGCCTAAGCCAAGCCACGAAACGAGCATGCGGGTGCTCAGTCAGCCAGAGAGGTAGAATGTGCAAGTCAGAGATCGACCTGGTCCCTCCCTGCGTGCTGCTGATCCTCCTGCTGGTCCTGCTGTCGCAACCCTCGATCTGGCCCGATCTTAGACTGGGAATGAACTCCGTATGCTTAGACATGGAATGAACTCCGTATGCCTAAGTCAACCCACGAAACGAGTGTACGAGCGCTGAGCCGGTCGGGAACGCATAATGCACTGGTCGGGGATCGGCCCGATCCCCCTCTGCGTGCTGCCAGTCCCGCTGCAACAACCCTCGGTCCGACTGGGGCTTAGACATGGAATGAACTCACTATGCCTAAGCCAACCCATGAAACGGGCGTGCGGGCACTCAGCAGGTCGGAGAGGCAAAATGCGCAAGCCAGGGATCGACCCGATCCCCCCTACGTGTGACCGATCCTGCTATCGCAACCCTCGGTCCGATCTGATCTTAGGCTGGGAATAAACTCTGTATGCTTAAACTAGGGATGAACTCCGTATGCCTAAGTCAACCCACGAAACGAGCGTGCGGGCGCTCAGCCAACCAGAGAGGCAGGATGCGCAAGCCGGGGATCGAACGGGTGATAGGTGGGTTCAAGCACATCTTCATTTTTCTGCCATGCCAATGCCATTTTTATGGCTTGCAAATTCATAGAATGGTCCCCTAAGCCATCATGTGAAGTTTCATGCCAAGACGACCCGTTTTCTATTTTTCATGATTTTTGAAACTTTTTGGGTTTCAAGATTTTTTAAAATTTTTTTAGAAAACTTTTTGTCCCCAAATTTGGTAGAGGTGACCCTTGTATTTTTGTTGGCATGCACAAAAAAATTCAGCTAAAAACTCGAAGTGGAGAAGATTTTGTGATCGTTTGAAAAAAGTGTCCCCATTTCAGACACTTTAATGGCTACAGGCAGCAAACCTATAAAATCTCAAATGCTCTTTAAGAGGGTGTGAGTTCTCGAGATTTGATGAGGGATAGGGAGCCAATATAAGGGCCAAGTACCGGCACCCATTGCACATCATGTGCGCACAACCCCCCCGTCCCCCAATCATTAGAACCCCTAATGCCTCCTGTTAGGCTCTCCGTCGATGCTCCACCGATGCTGCCTCGAGCGAAAAAAATACGGCACCAGCACATGCCCAAGGCCAGCATGTGTACCGTGGCTCAAAATCTTAAGACTGGAATGAACTCCATATGCTTAAAAATGGAATGAACTTCGTATGCCTAAGCCAATCCACGAAATGAACGTACGGGCGCTCAGTCTGCTAGAGAGGCAAAATGCGCAAGCCGGGGATTTGCCCGGTCCCCCCTGCGTGCTATCGATCCTGCTACCGCAACCCTCAATTCAGTTCGATCTTAGACTGGGAATGAACTCCGTATGCTTAGACATGGAATGAAATCCGTATGCCTAAGCCAACCTACGAAACGAGCGTGCGAGTGCTCAGCCGATCGGAGAGGCAGAATACACAAGCTGAGGATCGGCCCGATCCCCCCTACCTACTGTCGATTCTGCTGTCGTAACACTCGGTCTGGTCTGATCTTAGACTGGGAATGAACTCCGCATGCCTAAGTCAACCCACGAAACGAGCGTTCAGGCACTGAGCCGATCGGAGAGGCATAATGCACAAGCCGGGGATCCACCCGATCCCCCTCTGAGTGCTGCCAGTCCCGCTACCACAACCCTCGATTCAGCTGGGGCTTAGACATGGAATAAACTCCCTATGCCTAAGCCAACCCATGAAACGGACGTGCTGGCGCTCAGCCAACCGAAGAGGCAGAATGCGCAAGCCGGGAATGGCACAGTCCCCCCTGCGTACTGTCGATCCTACTGTCGCAACTCTCGGTCCGGTTTGATCTTATATTGGGAATGAACTTTGTATGCTTAGACATGGAATGAACTCTGTATCCCTAAGCCAACCCACGAAATGAGCGTACGGGTGATCAGCCGATCGGAGAGGTAGAATGCGTAAGCCAGGGACCGGCCCGATCCCCCCTACGTGATGTCATAACCTTCGGTCCGATTCAATCTTAGATTGGGAATGAACTCCTTATGCCTAAGTCAACCCACGAAACGAACGTTCGGGCGCTAAGCCGGACGGAGAGGCATAATGCACAAGTCGGGGATCGGCTCGGTCCCCCTCTGCGTGCTGTCGATCCCGATGCCACAACCCTCAGTTTGGCTAGGGCTTAGACATGGAATAAACTCCTTATGCCTAAGCCAACCCACGAAACGGGCATGCGGGTGCTCTACCGGTCGGAGAGGCAGAATGCGCAAGGCGGAGATCGGTCCGGTCCCTCTGCATGCTGTCGATCTTGCTACCGCAACCCTCGATCCGATCTGATCTTAGACTGGGAATGAACTCTGTATGCTTAGACTGGGGATGAACTCCGTATGCCTAAGTCAACCCATAAAACGAGCGTGTGGGCGCTCAACCGGTAGAAAAGGCCAACCGAAAAGGCATAGTGCACAAGCTGGGGATCAACCCGATCCTCCTCTGCGTGCTGCCAATTCCACTATCGGTTCTGCTGCCACAACCCTCGGTCTGACTTGGGCTTTGACATAGAATGAACTCCGTATGCCTAAGCCAACCCACGAAACGAGCGTACGGATGCTCAACCGACCGGAGAGGTAGAATGCGCAAGCCGGGGATCAGCCCGATCCCCCCTACATGCTGCCATCCTGCTACTGGTCCTGCAACCGCAACCCTCGGTCTGGTCAGATCTTAGACTGGAAATGAACTCCGTATGCCTAAGCCAACCCACAAAACGAGTGTGCGGACACTCAGCCGGTCGGAGAGGCAAAATGCGTAAGTCGGGGACAAGCCCGATCCCCCATGCTTACTGTCGATACTGCTACCGCAACCCTCAGTCTGGTTCGATCTTAGACTAGGAATGAACTCCGTATGCCTAAGTCAACCCACGAAATGAGCGTACGGGTGCTGAGCCGGTCAGAGAGGCATAACGCGTAAGCAAAGGATCGGCCCGGTCCCCCTCTGCGTGCTGTCGATCCCGCTGCCATAACCCTAGGTCTGGCTAGGGCTTAGACATGGAATGTGCGGGTGCTCAGTCGGTCGGAGAGATAAAATGCGCAAGCCGAGGATCGACCCGATCCCCCTTACGTGCTGCCGATCCTACTGCTAGTCTTGCTGCCGCAACCCTTGGCCCAATCTGATCTTAGACTGGGAATGAACTCCGTATGCTTAGACATGGAATGAACTCCGTATACCCAAGCCAACCCATAAAACGAGCGTGCGAGCGCTCAACTGGTCAGAGAGGCAGAATGTGAAAGTCAGGGATCGACCTGGCCCCTCCTTGCGTGCTGTCGATCTTGCTACCGTAACCTTCCATCCGGTCCGATCTTAGACTGGGAATGAGCTACGTATGCCTAAGTCAACCCATGAAACGAGCATTCGAGCGTTGAGCCGATCGAAGAGAAATAATGCGCAAGTCGAGGATCGACCTAGTCCCCTTCTACGTGCTGCCGATCCCGCTGCCACAACCCTCGGTCTGGCTGGGGCTTAAACATGGAATGAACTCCCTATGCCTAAGCCAACCCACGAAACTACCATGCGGGTGCTCAGCCAGCTGGAGAGGCAGAATGCGCAAGCCGGGGATCGACCCATTCCCCCATGCGTGCTACTGATCCTGCTGTTGCAACCTTCGGTCCGGTCCGATCTTAGACTAGGAATGAACTCCGTATGCTTAGACTTGGGATGAACTCTGTATGCCTAAGTCAACCCATGAAATGAATGTGCGGGCGCTCAGCTGGCCGGAGAGGCCGACCAAAGAGGCATAATGCACGAGCCGGGGATCAACCCGGTCCCCATCTACATGCTACCAATTTCGTTGCCTGTCTTACTACCACAACCCTCAGTCCGACTGGGGCTTAGACATGGAATGAACTCCGTATGCCTAAGCCAACCCACGAAACGAGCATGTGGGTGCTCAACTGACCGAAGAGGTAGAATGTGCAAGCTGGGGATCGATTCGATCCCCCCTGCGTGCTACTGATCCTGCTGCTGGTCCTGCTATCGTAACCCTCGATCTAATCTAATCTTAGACTGGGAATGAACTCCGTATGCTTAGATATGGAATGAACTCTGTATGCCTAAGCCAACCCACAAAACGAACGTGTGGGCGCTCAACCAGTCGGATAAGCAAAATGTGTAAGCCGGGGATGGGCCTGGTCCCCCCTACGTGCTGTCGATCCTGCTGTCGCAACCCTCGGTCTGATCTGATCTTAGACTAGGAATGAACTCCGCTCGCCTAAGTCAAGCCAAGAAATGAACATGCGGGCGCTGAGTCGGTCGGAATGGCATAATGCACAAGCCGGGGATCGACCTAATCCCCCTCTACGTGCTACCGATCTCGTTGCCACAACCCTCAGTCCGACTGGGGCTTAGACATGGAATGAACTCTCTATGCCTAAGCCAACCCATGAAACGGGTGTATGGACACTCAGTCGGTCGGAGAGGCAGAATGCGCAAGCCGGGGATTGGCTCGATCCCCCCTGCGTGCTGTCGATCCTGCTGTCGCAACCCTTGGTCTGGTCTAATCTGAGACGGGGAATGAACTCCATATGCTTAGACTAGGGATGAACTCTATATGCCTAAGTCAACCCCCAAAACGACCGTGCGGACGCTCAACTGACAAGAGAGGCAGGATGCTTTAGCCGGGGATCGAACGGGTGGTTGGTGGGTTCATGCACATCTTCATATTTCTGCCATGCCAATGCCATTTTTATTGCTTGTAAATTCATACAATGGTCCCTACACCTTCATGTGAAGTTTCATGGCAAGACGACCCATTTTCTATTTTTCATGATTTTCAAAACTTTTTACGGTTCGAGATTTTTTAAAATTTTTTTAGAAAGAGTTTTGCCCTAAAATTTGGCAGAGGTGATGCTTTTATTTTTTTTGGTGTACACAAAACATTCAGCTAAAAAACTCGAAGTGGAGAAGATTTTGTGATCGTTCGAAAAAAGTGTCCCTATTTCAGACACTTTAATGGCTACTGGCAGCAAACCTATAAAATCTTAAATGCACTTTAAGGGGGTGTGAGTTCTCAAGGTTTGATGAGGGATAGGGGGCCAATATAAGGGCCAACTACCAGCACCCATCGTACATCATGTGCGCACACCCCCACGGCCCCCCAATCACCGAAACCCCCAATGCCACCGGTTAGGCTCTCCGACGATGCTCCGATGATGCTACGATGATGGTGCCTCAGGTAAAGAAAATGCAGCACCAGCACGTGCCCAAGCCCAGCATGTGCACCGTGGCTCAAACTCTTAGACTGGGAATGAACTCCGTATGCTTAGACATGGAATGAACTCCATATGCCTAAGCCAACCCACGAAGCGAGCGTGCGGGTGCTCAGTCGACCGAAAAGGTAGAATGCGTAAGTCGGGGATCGACCTGGTCGCCCTTTGTGTACTGTCGGTCCTGCTGCTACAACCTTCAGTTCAGCTGGGGCTTAGACATTGAATGAACTCCCTATGCCGAAGCCAACCCACGAAACGGGCATGAAGATGCTCAGCTGACCGGAGAGGCAGAATGTGCAAGCTAGGATTGGCTCGGTCCCCCCTGCGTGCTGCCGATCCTGCTGCCACAAGCCTCGGCCCGGTCCGATCTTAGACTAGGAATGAACTCCGTTTGCTTAGACTGGGGATGAACTTCGTATGCCTAAGTCAACACACGGAACGAGCGTGCATGTGCTCAGCCGATCAGAAAGGCCAGCCAAAGAGGTAGAATGCACAAGCCAGGGATTAGCCCAGTCCCCCTTACATGCTACCGATCCTGATGCCACAACCCTCAGTCCGGTCTGATCTTAGACTAGGAATAAAGTCCGTATGCTTGACATGGAATGAACTCTGTATGCCTAAGCCAACCTATGAAATGAGCGTGCAGTTGCTCAATCGAGCGAAGAGGTAGAATGTGCAAGTCGGGGACTAGCCAGGTCCCTTCCTGCGTACTGTCGTTCCTGTTGCCGCAACCCTCATTCTGGTCCGATCTGAGACTGGGAATGAACTCCGTATGCCTAAGTCAACCCATGAAACAAGCGTTCAGGCGTTGAGCTAACCGAAGAGGCATAATGAGCAAGCCGGGGATCGAGTCGATCCCCCTCTGCATGCTACCAGTCCCGCTGCCACAACCCTCGGTTCAATTGGGGCTTAGACATGGAATGAACTCCCTATGCCTAAGCCAACCCACGAAACGGGCATGCGGGCGCTCAGCCAGTCGGTGAGGCAGAATGCGTAAGCCAGGGATCGGCTCGGTCCCCCCTGCGTGCTGCTGTTCTTGCTGTCACAACCCTCGGTCCGGTCTGATCTTAGGTTGGGAATGAACTCCGTATGCTTAGACTGGGGATGAATTCCGTATGCCTAAGTCAACCCATGAAACGAGCGTGCGAACGCTCAGCATATCGGAGAGGCCGATCAGAGAGGCATAATGTGCAAGCCAGGGATCAACCCGGTCCCCCTTTGTATGCTGCTGATCTCGCTACCGGTCCTGCTGCCATAACCCTCAGTCCGACTGGGGCTTAGACATGGAATGAACTCCGTATGCCTAAGCCAACCCACGAAACGAGCGTGCGGGCGCTCAGCCGACCGGAGAGGCAGAATGTGCAAGCCGAGGATCGGGTTGGTCCCCCTCTGCATGCTGTCGGTCCCGCTGCCACAACACTCGGTCCGACTGGGGCTTAGACATGGAATGAACTCCCTATGCCTAAGCCAAGCCACGAAACGGGCGTGCGGGCGCTTAGCCGATCGAAAAGGTAGAATGTGCAAGCCGGGGATCGGCCCGATCCCCTTTGCGTGCTGTCGATCCTGTTGTAGCAACCCTCGGTTCAGTTCAATCTTAGACTGGGAATGAACTTCGTATGCTTAGACTGGGGATGAACTCTGTATGCCTAAGTCAATCGACAAAATGAGCGTGTGGGCGCTCAGCTGGCTAAAGAGTCCGGTCGAAGAGGTAGAATGCGCAAGTGAGTGTCGATCCGATCCCTCCCAACGTGCTGTCGATCCTACTGCTGGTCCTACTGCCGGTCCTACTGCCGTAACCCTCGGTCCAGTCTGATGTTAAACTGGGAATGAACTCCGTATGCACAGACATGAAATGAACTCCGTATGCCTAAGCCAACCCACGAAACGAGCGTGCGGGTAATCAATCGACCGGAGAGGCAGAATGCGTAAGTCAGGGACTAGCCCGATCCCACCCACCGTACTGTCAATCCTGCTGTCGTAACCCTCGGTTCAGTCCGATCTTAGACTGGAATGAACTCCGTATGCCTAAGCCAACCCACGAAGTGAGCGTGTGGGTGGTCAACCGGTCGAAGAGGTAGATTACGTAAGCCGAGGATCGACCCGGTCCCCCTCTACGTTCTACCGGTCTTGCTGCCAGAACTCTCGATCGGACTGGGGCTTAGACATGGAATGAACTCCTTATGCCTAAGCCAACCCACAAAACGAGCGTGCGGGTGCTCAGTCGATCGGAGAGGTAGAATGCATAAGCCAGGGATCGGCTCGGTCCCCCCTGCGTGCTGTCGATCCTACTACCGCAACCTTCGGTCCGGTCTGATCTTAGACTAAGAATGAACTCTATATGCTTAGACTAGGGATGAATTCCGTATGCCTAAGTCAACCCATAAAACAAGCATGCGAGCGCTCAGCTGGCCGAAGAGGCTGGTCGGAGAGGCATAATACGTAAGCTAGGGATCAGCCTGGTCCCCCTCTGTATGCTATCGATCGCGCTATCGGTCCTGCTACCACAACCCTCGGTCCGGCTGGGGCTTAGACATGGAATAAACTTTGTATGCCTAAGCCAACCCATGAAATGAGCGTACGGGCACTCAGCCAGCCGTAGAGGTAGAATGCACAAGTCGGGGATCAGCCCGATCCCAACCTGCGTGCTACCGATCCTGCTGCTGGTCCTACTGTTGCAACCCGACTAGGGATGAACTCCGTATGCCTAAGTCAACCCATGAAACGAGCGTGCAGATGCTCAGCCAACTAGAGAGGCAGGATGAATAAGCTGGGGATCGAACGGGTGGTAGGTGGGTTCAAGTACATCTTCATATTTCTGCCATGCCAATGCCATTTTTATGTCTTGTAAATTCATACAATGGTCCCCTATACCTTCATGTGAAGTTTCATGGCAAGATGACTCATTTTTGATTTTTCATGATTTTTGAAACTTTTTGAGGTTCGAGATTTTTAAAATTTTTTTAGAAAGAGTTTTGCCCCCAAAATTGGTAGAGGTGATCCTTATATTTTTGTTGGCATGCACAAAAAAATTCAGCTAAAAACTCGAAGTGGAGAAGATTTTGTGACCGTTTGAAAAAAGTGTCCCCATTTCAGACACTTTACTGGCTACTGGCAGCAAACCTATAAAATCTCAAATGCCCTTTAAGTGGGTGTGAGTTCTCGAGGTTTGATGAGGGATAGGGGGCCAATATAAGGGCCAAGTACCAGCACCCATCGCACATCATGTGCGCACACCCCCGGGCCCCCCAATCGTTAGAACCGCCAATGCCTCCAGTTAGGCTCTTCGACGAAGCTCCGACGATAGTGCCCTGGGCGAAAAAAATGTGACACCAGCACATGCCCAAGCCCAACATGTGCACCATGGCTCAAACTCTTAGACTGGGAATGAACTCCGTATGCTTAGACATAGAATAAACTCTGCATGCCTAAGCCAACCTATAAATTGAGCATGCGGGCGCTCAGTTGGCCGGAGAGGCAGAATACGCAAGTCGGGGATCGGCCCGATCCTCCCCTATGTCTTGTCGATTATGCTGCTGCAACCCTCAGTCTGGTCCGATCTTAGACTGGGAATGAACTCTGTATGCATAAGTCAACCCACGAAACGAGCGTGTAGGCGCTGAGCCGGCCGAAGAGGCATAATGCGCAAGCCAGGGATCGGCTCGATCCCCCTCTGCGTGCTGCCAGTCCCACTACCACAACCCTCGGTCTAGCTAGGGCTTAGACATGGAATGAACTCCCTATGCCTAAGCCAACCCGCGAAACGGGCATGTGGGTGCTCATCCGACCGGAGAGGCAGAATGCCCAAGTCGGGGATCGACCTGGTCCTCCTTGCATGCTGCCGATCCCGCTGCCATAACCCTCGGTCCGGCTGGGGCTTAGAAATGGAATGAACTACCTATGCCTAAGCCAACCCATGAAACGGGCGTGTGGGTGCTCAGCCGACCGGAGAGGCAGAATGCACAAGTCGGGGATCGGCCCGGTCCCCCCTGCATGCTGTCGTTACCCTCGGTCTGGTCCGATCTTAGACTGGGAATGAACTCTGTATGCTTAGATTGGGGATGAACTTCGTATGCCTAAGTCAACCCACGAAACGAGAGTGCAGTTGCTGGAGAGGTCAGCCGGAGAGGCATAATGCATAAGCCAGGGATTAGCCCGATCCCCCTCTGTGTGCTGTCGATCCCGCTGCCGGTGATGCTACCACAACCCTTGGTCCAGTTGGGGCTTAGACATGGAATAAACTCCGTATGCCTAAGCCAACCCACAAAATGAGCGTGAGCGCGATCATCTGGCCGGAAAGACAGAATGCGTAAGCCGGGGATCGTCCCGATCCCCCTCTGTGTGCTGTCAATCCTGTTGCTAGTCCTGCTACCATAACCCTCGGTCCGGTCCGATCTTAGACTAGGAATGAACTCTTTATGCTTAGACATGGAATGAACTCCATATGCCTAAGTCAACCCACAAAACAAGTGTGCGGGTGCTCAACCAGCCGTAGAGGTAGAATGCATAAGCCGTGGATTGGCCCAGTCCCTTCTGCGTGCTATCGATCCTACTGCTGCAAACCTCAGTCCAGTCCGATCTTAGACTGGGAATGAACTCCGTATGCTTAAGTCAACCCACGAAACGAGCTTACAGGCACTGAGCCGACCGGAGAGGCATAATGTCCAAGCTGGGGATTGCCTCGGTCCCCTTCTGCGTGTTGTCGGTCCTGCTGCCACAACCCTTGGTCTGGCTAGGGCTTAGACATGGAATGAACTCCCTATGCCTAAGCAAACCCACAAAACGGGCGTGCAGGTGCTCAACTGACCGGAGAGGCAGAATGTGCAAGTCGGGGATTGGCCCAGTCCCTCCTGCGTACTGTCGATCCCGTTGCCGCAACCCTCGGTCCATCTGATCTTAGATTGGGAATGAACTCTATATGCTTAGACTAGGGATGAACTTTGTATGCCTAAGTCAACCCACAAAACGAGCATGCGGGCGCTCAACCGACCGGAGAGGCAGGATGCGCAAGCCGAAGATCGAACGGGTGGTAGGTGGGTTCAAGCACATCTTCATATTTATGCCATGCCAATGCCATTTTTATGGCTTGTAAATTCATACAATGGTCCCCTAAGCCTTCATGTGAAGTTTCATGGCAAGACAACCAGTTTTCTATTTTCCATGATTTTTGAAAAATTTTGCGGTTCGGGATTGTTTAAAATTTTTTTAGAAAGTGTTTGGTCCCCAAATTTGGTAGAGGTGATCCTTGTATTTTGTTGGCATGCATAAAAAAATTCAGCTAAAAACTCGAAGTGGAGAAGATTTTGCGATCGTTTGATAAAAGTATCCCCATTTCAGACACTTTAATGGCTACTGGCTGCAAACCTATAAAATCTCAAATGCTCTTTAAGGGGGTGTGAGTTCTCGAGGTTTGATGAGGGATAGGGGGCCAATATAAGGGCCAAGTGTCACACCCTGGGTGGGTGCGCCAGGCACATCAGACGCACCAGCAGGCGACCCGGAGGTTGAGGCCCACAGACCAGGCGTGCTGGCGGGTATCTGCGCGCAAAGCCTAGCAAACGAGTTCAGAACGCCCGCCCAACTTGCAGGCCAGCCTGTTAGACCAAGGCCTGGCATACAAGCTGCCTGCACCACATCCAGAAGGGCCCAAGGTGCTGGACATGCAAGGGAAGCTTTTGGAAGCAGGCAGGATCAACAGCAGCATCCTGGCAGATTTGGTTGACCTTGAAAATTAGGAGTTAGCATCCTGATTGATTGTAATCTGTATAATCCCATGATTTTAGCCTTTATTCTAGGGATATTACCATTAAGTGTAAGCTAGAGCCTCAACTATAAATAGAGGGCTGCTCCTCCCTCATTTGTACACCATTAAACACTTCTATTTCAGTGAATACAAGAGCATTTCCAGAATTCTACCTTCTTATCCTGTTTCTCTTTAACTTGCGTAATCAGCCCTTCCTGTTGTTCTAGTGCCCGTACGCTTGTGTTTTAGGCTGACTTAGGCATAAAGGAGGAGATTCCAAGCCTAAGGCCACACGGTTTTTGAGTCTAAGGTCAGAGCCCATGACAGTTGGTATTAGAGCAAGTTTGATTCTACGTGTTGCTATTGTGCAGGTTAGAGGAGATGGCATCCCAAAGTGACACTGCTAACCAACAACCAGAGGCCTAGGAGCATGGGCATGGAAGAGGGAGGAAAGCTTGTTCTAGACATATCTAGTCTACCATGGACAGTAGGCTGGCCAAGGTGGAGGTGACCATGGGCGACATGGGGGAGAAGCTTGAGGGGGTAGAGACTCACATTGCATCGCTAGACTCCATGGGAGAGGAGATCCAAAGTGAGCTACAAGCAGCTCTCAACAAAGGCTTGGATGTGTTCACCTAAAAGAATCAAACCTTGAAGGCTGAAGTGCTGACCTTGCGTGATGGCATGGAGGCCATGCGTCAGTGGATGGAAGAGCTTACCAGTTAGCTCGTTGCTTGCAAGACTGCCATTGGGAATGGCATGTTTGCTGGAGTGTCCAAGTCCAAATTGGATGTCCCCAAGCCTAAGGAGTTCATGGGGACTAGGGCAGCCAAGGAAGTAGATAACTACCTTTGGGGTATGGAGCAGTACTTCCAGGCCATGGGCATACAAGACGAGGCGATAAAGGTAAGCACCGCTACTATGTATCTCACTGATGTAGCCTTATTGTGGTAAAGGTGCAAGTGTGATGATGTCAGGCATGGGAGCGCCAAGATTGGAACCTGGACAGAGTTCCAAAAGGAGTTCAAAGAACAATTTTACCCGGAGTATGTCGATGATGAGGCGTGGGCAAAATTGCGCAGTTTGAGCCAGCAAGGGGACATAAGGGAGTATCTCCAAAAATTCTCTGAACTGATGCTACAGATCTCAGATCTAGGTGAGAATGATGCCTTATGTGATTTCTTGGATGGGCTGAAGCCATGGGTGAAGCATGAGCTACAAAAGAGAAGAGTTCATGACTTGGCTAAAGCCATGACTACTGTCGAGGCCTTGATAGAGTTCAAGCCTCTGAACAAGTTCGAGTCTACCAAGCCCAAGGGTAAGGGCAGGGATGATAGGGACTGAAAGAAGCAGTCCAAGGGGAAGGATCGTGACTGGGTGTCCAAGGATGGAGACCGAGACCGTTCAACCAAGGATGGCGAGAGAAAGCCACCAGCAGGCAAGTGGAAAGCAATAGGAGACTGAGAGCCACTAGCATGCTACCTATGTGGAAGGAGCCACATAGCGGGCAATTAGCCATAGAAAGGCAAACTGGCTGCTGTAGACAAGGAGTCTGACGAGGAGCCAGAGTCAGGGGCAACAAAGCTTGGGTCATTGGTGCTCAATGCTGTCCAGAGTAAGGAGAGCCGCAAGCTAAAGGGCTTGATGTTTTTGGATCTGATGGTTGCGGGTCAGAAGGTGAGCGCACTAGTGGACACAGGTGCCTCACATCTTTTTATTTCAGGTGATAGAGCTTGAAAGCTCAGACTAAAGGTGCAAAAAGGGACTGGTACCATCAAAACGATGAACTCCAAGGAAGTTTCAACCATTGGAGTAGTGCGCGGAGTGGAGTTATAGCTTGGAGACTGGAAAGGCAAGGAGACCATTGAGGTAATACCCCTTGACGACTATGAGTTTGTGATTGGGTTGGATTTCCTTATTCGGATTAATGCCCTCCTTATGCCTTTTACCGATTATGTTTGCATCTTGGATGCACGGTGCCAATACCTAGTGCCATTGAGGAGAGGGTCTGGAGTTGGGTCATGGGTGGTGTCAGCCATCCAATTTGCCAAGGCAGTAAGTAGACAAGAAGACACTTTCTTGGTAGCCCTGAAATATGATGAGCCAAGAGAGAAGGAGACCGAGTCACCCTTGGAGGTGCTGAAGACCTTTAGTGATGTGATGCCCGTAAAGCTACCTAGCAAGCTACCACCTAAGAGGGAGGTGGACCACAAGATCGAGCTGGTGTTCGAGGCTAAGCCACAAGCTAGAGCCCCTTACCGAATGTCTCCACCAGAGTTGAAGGAGTTTAGGAAGTAGCTCAAAGAGTTAGTTGATGCTGGCTTCATCAGGCCATCGAAGGCACCCTATGGTGCACCGGTTCTATTTCAGTGCAAGCATGATGGGTAGTTGTAGCTGTGCATAGACTACCGGGCTTTGAACAAGCTGACCATCAAGAATAAGTACCCCATCCCACTCATTGCAGACTTGTTCGATCAACTTGGGAGCGTAAGGTTGTTCACCAAGCTGGATTTGAGGTTAGGCTACTATCAAGTCAGGATCGCAGAGGGAGATGAGCCAAAGATAGCATGTGTCACTCGGTATGGTTCGTATGAGTTCTTGGTGATGCCTTTCGGACTCACAAATGCCCCAGCAACGTTCTGCACCCTTATGAACAAGGTACTTCAGTCATTCCTTGATCGGTTTGTTATGGTTTATTTGGATGACATTGTGATCTACAGCCAGACTTTGGGAGAGCATGTAGACCACTTGAGACAGGTGTTCGAGGTGTTACGGGCGCACAAGCTGTTTGTCAAGAGGGAGAAGTGCTCATTCGCCTAACAGGAGATCCTGTTCCTTGGCCACATAGTGGGAGGTGGCAGGATACGCATGGATGAAGGCAAGATACACGCCATCCTGGCGTGGCAACCGCCAGCCAAAGTCACTAAGTTGAGATCATTCCTTGGGCTGGTCAACTACTATAGGCGCTTCATCAAAGGTCACTCAGCAATAGCCACACCATTGATTGACTTGCTCAAGAAAGGGAAAGCATGGGAGTAGAGCGCAGGGTGCCAGGAAGCCTTTGACAGGTTGGAGCAGGCTGTGACCAAGGAGCCAGTCTTGGCCTTGCCAGACCATGCCAAGTCGTATGAGGTGCATATGGATGCATTAGACTTTGCCATAGGGGGCGTGTTGATGCAGGAGGGACGTCCAGTCGTGTTCTAAAATAGAAAGCTGAAGGAGACTGAGTGCAAGTACACGGTCCAAGAGAAGGAGATGATTGCAGTGGTGCATTGCTTGCGCATTTAGCGCCATTACCTATTGGGGTCAAGGTTCGTGGTGAAGATGGACAATGTGGTGACCAGCTACTTCCAGACGCAGAAGAAGCTGTCCCTCAAGCAGGCGAGATGGTAAGATTTTGTTGCAGAATTTGATTTTCAGATGGAGTACAAGCCAGGACAGATGAACCTAGTGGCAGATGCCTTAAGCAGAAAGGCTAACCTTGCTGCCATTAGCCAACCAGAGGGGTTACTGGTGCCGTGCATCAAGAAGGGACTTGTGCATGATCTTATAGCCAAGGCTTTGATGGAGTATGCCCAACAAGGTAAGACTAGGTGGTTTTGGTTGTAGGATGGCTTGCTGTACACCAGGGGTAGTAGACTGTTTGTGCCGTAGCATGGGAAGCTCCGCAAGGAAGTTTTGCAAGAGTGCCATGATTCAAGGTGGGCTGGACACCTCGAAGTGAGCCGTACCTTGGCACTGATCAAGGACCAGTACTACTGGCCATATATGAGGGATGATGTGGAGGCCTATGTGAAGACTTGTCTTGTGTGCCAACAGGACAAGGTGGAGTTCAAGAAACTAGGCAGTCTCTTGAAGCAATTGCCAATGCTAGAGCGACCATGGGAGAGTGTTTCTCTGGACTTTATAGTCAATCTACCCAAAGCAGAAGGGTTTGGAAGCATCATGGTAGCGGTGGACAGGTTTTCCAAGTATGGAATCTTCATTCTAGCAACCAAGGAGTGCCCAGCCAAGGAGGCAGCTCGATTGTTCCTGAAAAACATGGTTAAGTACTAGCGAGTGTCGAGGACCATTGTTAGTGATCAGGACGGGCGTTTCACGGGCAGGTTCTGGATTGAGTTGTTCAAGCTGTTGGGGTCAGACTTGAACTTTTCCACCAGCATGCATCCGTAAATCGATGGGCAGACAGAATGGGTGAATGGACTATTGGAGGTCTACCTCAGGCACTATGTGAGTGCCACACAAAGGGACTGGCCAAAGCTACTAGATATTGCATAGTTTTCCTACAACTTGCAAAGGAGTGAGGCAACGAACCAGAGCCCATTTGAGGTTATGACAGGGCAACAACCACTAACACCCCGTTCGATTGCTGTAGGTTATACAAGACTGAATCCAGCAGCATACAAGTTTGCTAAGGCATGGCAGGAGCAAATTGACTTGGTCAGAGTTTGTCTACACAAGGCAGCCAAGAGGTCGAAGAAGTGGGCAGACCAAAATAGGCGGGACATGCAGTTCCAGGTTGGAGACTTGGTGTTGGTGAAGCTACATCCCATTGTGCGCCATAGGGGGCTACACAAAGGCCTAGTCCAGAGGTATGAGAGACCTTTCTGAGTAGTCAAGAGGGTGGGCAAGGTTGCCTACAAGCTAGATATGCCACCCAAGCTGAGGGTACACCCGGTGTTCCATGTGAGCATGCTCAAGCCATTCCATGAGGATGAGGGAGATCCAGGATGGGCAGAGTCAAAACGTGCACCATTGAGAGCAAGGGCCTCATATGAGAAGGAGGTCTACAACATCATAGCTAATCGGGAGGTGAGACGGAAGAACTATCAGCCAAGATAAGAGTACTTGGTGCGCTGGAAGGGACTTCCAGACAGTAAGGCGAGCTGGGAACTAGTAGATGACTTATGGCAGTTCGAGGACCAGATCAGGTAGTACCATGCAGAAGACACAACGAGGGCATTGGACAATCAGGTGGGGGAGAATGTCACACCCTGGACGGGCACGCCAGGTACATCAAGTGCATCAACAAGTGAGCCAGAGGTTGAGGCCCGTAGACCAGGTGTGCTGGCGGGTATCTGCACACAAAGCATAGCAAACGAGTTCAAAACGCCCGCCCAACTTGCAGGCCAACCCGTGAGACCAAAGCCTGGCATACAAGCTGCCCGTACCACATCCAGAAGGGCCCAAGGTGCAGGACATGCAAGGGAAGCTTCTAGAAGCAGGCAGGATCAGCAGCAGCATCCTGGTAGATTTGGTTGGCCTTGAAAACCAGGAGTTAGCATCCTGATTGATTACAATCTATATAATCCCATGATTTTAGCCTTTATTATAGGGATATTGCCATTAAGTGTAAGCTAGAGCCTCAACTATAAATAAAGCGCTGCTCTTCCCTCATTTGTACACCATCAAACACTTTCATTTTAGTGACTACAAGAGCATTTCTAGAATTTTGCCTTCTTATCATGTTTCTCTTCAACTTGTGTAATCAGCCATTCCTGTTGTTGTAGTGCCCGTACGTTTGTGTTTTAGGCTGACCTAGGCATAAAAGAGGAGATTCCAAGCCTAAGGCTGCACGGTTTCTGAGTCTAAGGTTGGAGCCCCATGACACAAGTACCAGCACCCAATCGTACATCATGTGCGCACACAATCGTCGGAACCCCCAATGTCACCGGTTAGGCTCTCCGACAATGCTCCGACAATGGTGCCCCAAGCAAAAAAAATGTGGCACCAGCACATGCTCGAGCCCAGCATGTGCACTGTGGCTCAAAATCTTAGACTGGGAATGAACTCCATATGCCTAAGCCAGTCCACGAAACGAGCGTGCGGACGCTCAGCCAATCGAAGAGGCAGAATGCACAAGTTGGGGATCGACCCAGTCCCCCCTGCGTGCTATCGATCCTACCGTCGCAACCCTTCATCTAGTCTGATCTTGGACTGGGAATGAACTCCGTATGCATAAGTCAATCAATGAAACGAGCGTACGGGCGTTGAGCCACCCAAAAAGGCATAATGTGCAAGCCGAGGATCGGCTCGGTCCCCCTCTACGTGCTGCCGGTCCTACTACCACAACCTCGGTCTGGCTGGGGCTTAGACATGGAATGAACTCCCTATGAAGCAAACCCACGAAAAGGGCGTGCGGGCGTTCAGTCGGCCAGAAAGGCAGAATGTACAAGCTGGGGATCGGTCTGGTCCCCCTTGCGTGCTGTTGATCCTGCTGCCACAACCTTCGGTCTGATTCGATCTTAAATTGGGAATGAACTCTGTATGCTTAGACTGGGGATGAACTCCGTATGCCTAAGTCAACCTATGAAACGAGCATGCAGGCGCTCAGCCAATCGAAGAGGCATAATGCGCAAGCCAGGGATCAGCTTGGTCCCCCTCTGCGTGCTACCCATCCCGCTGTCGGTCCTGCTACCACAACCCTCGGTCCGGCTAGGGCTTAGACATGGAATGAACTCTGTATGCCTAAGCCAACCCACGAAATGAGCGTGCAGGTGCTCAGTCGGCCGGAGAGGCAGAATTCGTGAGCCGAGGATCAATCCGATACCTCCTGCATGCTGTCGATCCTGCTGCTGGTCCTGCTGCCACTACCCTTGGTCCGATCTGATCTTAGACTGGGAATGAACTCTATATGCCTAACCCAACCCTTGAAACGAGCGTGCGGGTGCTTAGTCGGTCAGAGAGGCAGAATGCGCAAGCCGAGGATCGATCCGATCCCTCCTGCGTGCTGTCGATCCTACTGTCGTAACCCTCGGTCTGGTCCGATCTTAGACTGAGAATGAACTCTGTATGCCTAAGTCAACCCAGGAAACAAGCTGCGGGTGTTGAGCTGATCGAAGAGGCATAATGCACAAGTCGAGGATCAGCCCGGTCCCCCTCTGCGTGCTGCCGATCCCGCTACCACAACCCTTGGTCTGGTTGGGGCTTACACATGGAATGAACTACCTATGCCTAAGCCAACCCATGAAACAGGCATGCGGGCGCTCAGCCGACCGAAGAGGTAGAATGCGCAAGCCGAGGATCGACCCGATCCACCCTGCATCTACCGATCCTGTTTCTGTAACCCCCGATTCGGTCTGATCTTAGATTGGGAATGAACTCCATAAGCTTAGACTGAGGATGAACTCCGTATGCCTAAGTCAACCCATGAAACGAGCGTCCGAGCGCTCAGTCGACCAGAGAGGCAAGATGGGCAAGTCAAGGATCGAACGGGTGGTAGGTGGGTTCAAGCACATCTTCATATTTCTGCCATGCCATTGCCATTTTTATGGCTTGTAAATTCATACAATGGTCCCCTAAGCCTTCATGTGAAGTTTCGTGGCAACACGACCCATTTTCAATTTTTCATGATTTTGGAAACTTTTTACGATTCGGGATTTTTTAAAATTTTTATAGAAAGATTTTTGTCCCCAAATTTTTAGAGGTGATCCTTGTACTTTTGTTGGCATGCACAAAAAAATTCAGCTAAAAAGTTGAAGTGGAGAAGATTTTGTGACCGTTTGAAAAAAGTGTCCCCATTTCAGACATTTTAATGGCTACTGGGAGCAAACCTATAAAATCTCAAATGCACTTTAAGGGGGTGTGAGTTCTCGAGGTTTGATGAGGGATAGGGGCCAATATAAGGGCCAAGTACCAGCACCCATCGCACATCATGTGCGCACAGCCCCCGGCCCCCCAATGTCGTCTGTTAGGGTCTCCGACGATGCTCCGACGATGGTCCCTCGGGCGAAAAAAATGCGGCACCAGCACATGCCCGAGCCCAGCATGTGCACTGTGGCTCAAAATTTTAGACTGGGAATGAACTCCGTATGCTTAGACATGGAATGAACTCTGTATGCCTAAGCCAACCTACGAAACGAGCGTGCGGGCGCTCAATCGGTCGGAGAGCCAGAATGTGCAAACCGAGGATCGGCCCGGTCCCCCCGTGCGTGCTGTCCATTCTGCTGCCACAAACCTCGGTCCGGTCTGATCTTAGACTGAGAATGAACTCCGTATGCATAAGTCAACCCACGAAACGACCGTGCGGGTACTGAACTGACTGAAGAGGCATAATGTGCAAGCCGAGGATCAGCCCGATCCCCCTCTGCGTGCTGCCAGTCCCACTGCCACAACCCTCGGTCTGGTTGGGGCTTAGACATGGAATAAACTCCCTATGCCTAAGCCAACCCATGAAACGAGCATGCGGGCGCTCAACCGACCGGAGAGGCAGAATGCACAAGCTGGGGATCGGCTCGGTCCCCCCTGCGTGCTATCGATCCTGCTGCCGTAACCCTCAGACCGATCCGATCTTAGATTGGGAATGAACTCCATATGCTTAGACTGGGGATGAACTTTGTATGCCTAAGTCAACCCACAAAACAAGCGTGTGGGCGTTCAGCCAGCCGGAGAGGTCAACCAGAGGGGCATAATGTGCAAGCCGGGATTAGCCCGGTCCCTCTCTATGTGCTGTTGATCGCGCTGTCGGTCCTGCTACCACAACCCTCGGTCTGGCTGGGGCTTAGACATGGAATGAACTCCGTATGCCTAAGCCAACCCACGAAATGAGTGTACGGGCGTTCAGCCGACTGGAGAGGCAGAATGCACAAGCCGAGGATCGGCCCAGTCCCCCCTTGCATGCCATCGATCCTGCTACCGTAACCCTCGGTCCAGTTGGATCTTAGACTGGGAATGAACTCCGTATGCCTAGGTCAACCCACAAAATGAGCGTGCGGGCACTGAGCTGGCCGAAGAGGCATAATGCGTAAGCCGGGGATCGGCCCGGTCCCCTCTGCGTGCTGTCAGTCTTGCTGCTAGAACCCTCAGTTCGACTGGGGCTTAGACATCGAATGAACTCCCTATGCCTAAGCCAACCCATGAAACAGGCGTACAGGCACTCAGTCGATCGGAGAGGCAGAATGCACAAGCCGGGGATCGGCCCGAACCCCCCTGCATGCCTCTGATCCTGTTGTCGCAACCCTCGGTCCATTCTGATCTTAGACTGGAAATGAACTCCATATGCTTAGCCTAGGGATGAACTCCGCATGCCTAAGTCAACCCATGAAACGAGCGTACGGGTGTTCAACCGATCGGAGAGGCATAATGTGCAAGCCGGGGATCAGTCCAGTCCCCCTCTACGTGCTGTGGATCCCGCTGCTGGTCCTGCTGCCACAACCCTCAATCTGGTTGGGGCTTAGGCATGGAATGAACTCCGTATGCCTAATCCAACCCACGAAACGAGCGTGTGGGCGCTCAATCGACTGGGGAGGTAGAATGCGTAAGCCGGGGATAAGCCCGATCCCCTTCTGTGTGCTGTCGATCATGCTGCTGGTCCTACTATCGCAACCTTCGGTCTGATCCGATCTTAGATTGGGAATGAACTCCGTATGCTTAGACATGGAATGAACTCCGTATGCCTAAGCCAACCCATGAAACGAGTGTACGGGCGTTCAACCGATCGGAGAGGTAGAATGCGCAAGCCGGGGACAGGCCCGATCCCCCCTGCGTGCTGTCGGTCCTGTTGTCGCAACCCTCGGTCCAGTCTGATCTTAGACTGGGAATGAACTCCGTATGCCTAAGTCAACACACAAAACGAGCATGCGGGTGTTGAGCAGGGCAAAAAGGCGTAATGCGCAAGCAGGGGATCGGTCCGATCCCCCTCTGCGTGCTGCCGGTCCTGCTGCCACAACCCTCGGTCTGGCTGGGGCTTAGACATGAAATGAACTCCCTATGCCTAAGCCGACCCACAAAATAAGCGTGCGGGTGCTCAACCAACCAGAGAGGTAGAATGCGCAAGCCGAGGATCGGTCGGTCCCCCTCTGCGTGCTATCGGTCCTGCTGTCACAACCGTCGGTCCGGCTGGGGCTTAGACATGGAATGAACTCCCTATGCCTAAGACAACCCACAAAACAGGCGTACGGGTGCTCAGCCGGTTGGAGAGGTAGAATACGCAAGCCGGGGACTGACCCGATCCCCCCTACGTGCTGTCGATCCTGCGGTCGCAACCCTCGGTTCGGTCTGATCTTAGACTGGGAATGATCTCCGTATGCATAAGTCAACCCACGAAACGAGAGTGCGGGTGCTGAGCCAGCCGGAGAGGCATAATGCGTAAGCCGAGGATCGACCCGGTCCCCCTCTGCGTGCTGCTGGTCCAGCTGCCACAACCCTCGGTCTGGCTGGGGCTTAGACATGGAATGAACTCCCTATGCCTAAGCCAACCCATGAAACGGGCATGCGGGCGCTCAGCCAGTAAGAGAGGTAGAATGCGTAAGTCGAGGATCGGCTCGGTCCCCGGTACTTGCTGTCGATCCGGTACTTACTGTCCTCAGTCCGGTCTGATCCTACACTGGGAATGAACTCCATATGCTTAGACTGGGGATGAACTCCGTATGCCTAAGCAACCCACGAAACGAGCGCTCGGGCACTCAGTCGACTGGAGATACTGGCCGAAGAGGCATAATGCGCAAGTTGGGGGTCAGCCCGATCCCTCTCGGTGCTGCCAATCTCGCTATCGGTCCTACTGCCACAACCCTCGATCTGACTGGGGCTTAGACATGGAATGAACTTCGTCTGCCTAAGCCAAACCATGAAACGAGTGTGCGGGCGCTCAGCCGGTCGAAGGGGCAGAATGCGCAAGCCGGGGATCGGCCCGATCCCCCCTATGTACTGTCGATTCTACTGTTGGTCCTGCTATCGCAACCCTCAGTCTGGTCTGATCTTAGACTGGGAATGAATTCCATATGCTTAGACATGGAATGAACTCCATATGCCTAAGCCAACCCACGAAACGAGCATGCGTGCGGGCGCTCAGCTAGTTGAAGAGACAAAATGCACAAGCCAGGGATCGACCTGATCCCCACTTACGTGCTGTCGATCCTGCTGCCACAACCCTCAGTTCGGTCCGATCTTAGACTGGGAATGAACTCCGTATGCCTAAGTCAATCCATGAAACGAGCGTGTGGGTACTGAGCTGGCCGAAGAGGCGATCGCAAGCCGGGGATCGACCCGATCCACCTCTGCGTGTTACCTGTCCCGCTACCACAACCCTCGATCCAGCTGGGGCTTAGACATGGAATGAACTCCCTATGCCTAAGCCAACCCACGAAATGGGCATGCGGGTGCTCAACCGGTAGGAAAGGTGGAATGTGTAAGCCGGGGATCGGTCCGATCCCCCCTGCGTGCTATTGATCCTGCTGCCGCCACCCTCAGTCCGGCCCGATCTTAGATAGGGAATGAACTACATATGCTTAGACTGGGGATGAACTCGATATGCCTAAGTCAACCCACGAAACGAGCGTGCGGGCATTCAGCCGACCAAAGAGGCAGGATGCGCAAGCCGGGGATCGAACGGAAGGTAGGTGGATTCAAGCACATCTTCATATTTCTGCCATGACAATGCCATTTTTATGGCTTGTAAATTCATACAATGGACCCCTAAGCCTTCATGTGAAGTTTCGTGGCAAGACGACCTGTTTACTCTTTTTCACAATTTTTGAGACTTTTTGCCTTTCGAGATTTTTTAAAATTTTTTTAGAAAGAGTTTTGTCCCCAAATTTGGTAGAGGTGATCCTTGTATTTTTTTTGGCATGGACAAAAAAATTCAGCTAAAAAATCAAAGTGGAGAAGATTTTTTGACCATTTGGAAAAAGTGTCCCCATTTCAGACACTTTAATGGCTACTGGCAGCAAACCTATAAAATCTCAAATGCTCTTTAAGGGGTGTGAGTTCTCGAGGTTTGATGAGGGATAGGGGGTGAATATAATGGCCAAGTACCAGCACCCATCACACATCATGTGCGCACACCCCCCGGCCCCCCAATCATCGAAAACCATAATGCCGCAGGTTAGGCTCTCCGACGATGCTCCGACGATGGTGCCCCGAGCGAAAAAAATATGGTACCACCACATGCTCAAGCCCAGCATGTGCACCATTGCTCAAAATCTTAGATTGGGAATGAACTTTGTATGCTTAGACATGGAATGAACTCCGTATGCCTAAGCCAACCCATAGAACGAGCTTGCTGGAGCTCAGCAGGTCGCAGAGGTAGAATGCACAAGCTGGGGATCGGCTCAGTCCCCCCTACGTGCTGTCAATCCTGGTGGTGCAACCCTCGATTTGGTCTGATCTTAGACTGGGAATAAACTCAGTATGCTTAAGTCTACCCATGAAACAAGCGTACGGGTGCTGAGCCGGTCGAAGAGGCATATGCGCAAGCCAGGGA